>NC_136793.1:51562574-52007574 GCF_951216825.1 Electrona antarctica
CCTCGGGGCACACCAGGCCAGGTCAGGTTGTGGCCTCACCTATAATAGGCCAATGTGAAAAGGGTGCCATTTGTTCTTACACCATTGATGGCAATTGGATGATTTGAGGCATTTTGTTCCAAAAATGTGTTTAGCTCACTGCGTTCATGATTTGAGGTCCACCAGTGACTTCATTGTTAGGCAGATTATTTTTAAACAAGATTATTTTTTTTATTTTATTATTATTTATTTTTTTATCCTATGAAACACAGACTGAGTAGGAAAAAAATTGTGACATTTTATCATGAACTAATTATTAGTGAGGACTAATTATATGAAGGTAAGTTGAAAAGTGGTGAAGTGGTCCTTTAATATTCACCAAAACCAGAGCACACCAATCCCACCACGGGACTCGGGATCAATTAATACCTTTACAACCACTCTAATATGTAGTATTTATTAATACCTTTACAACCACTATAATAATGGTGTAGTATTTATTAATATCTTTACAACCACTATAATAATGGTGTAGTATTTATTAATACCTTTACAACCACTATAATATGTAGTATTTATTAATACCTTTACAACCACTTTAATGGTGTAGTATTTATTAATATCTTTACAACCACTATAATAACGGTGTAGTATTTTCTGCAGCTTTATGTCCAAAAATCTCAACTCAAACGGGGAAAACTCAAACGGACATTACTTTCCGAAATTACGTCATAGGCCAGCCAAGTCTATGGACTTTAATGTTTGTTTAGGGCCTAACTATAAATGCTATGGACTTTGTTTGTTTATTATTGTCTCCACCAGGCCGAAGGCATGGGGAGAGAGTATGTTTTGCACTCCGTCCGTCCGTCCGTCCGTGTGTCCGTCCGTCCGTGTGTCCGTCCGTCCGTGTGTCCGTCTGTGAACAGCTAATCTCTGGCACCGTTGGCTTGATCGCAGCCATACTGTGCACACACACTCCCTGAATGCCAGAGCTGAACCTCTGCCCCAAAGTTTTCACATTGGCCTGTTATAGCACCACCAGGAGGCCGCTTTGTGCAAAACAAATGTTTTGACAGTACACCTACAGATTTTGTCCAAACATTACGCAAATTGGTACACAGTCTCTCTAGAGCCATTCAACGAAACGGGTCTTTCAGAATTTTCAGACTTCATCCTGATTGGCCAAGATTGGCTTCCAAAGTTCGCAGGAGTGCTCCGTTTCAAACAAAATGCTGCAAATCATGAACACATGGTGTGATTTCCGTGAAATTTTGCACGGACATTCCCACTAGGTCGAGGAAGAAATGCCACTTGAATATTTTCCACTCAGCCTCATGGTGGCGCTATAACTGGCCGATTTGCGTTTTTACCTATAACTGCACCGATCTGTGTAAAACCATGTATGCACACTCCCTAGAGGCCAAGGAAAAACCTTTGCCTGGAATTTTTCACATCTGCTCTTTATAGCGCCACCAGGAGGCCGACATATTTAAAACACATTTTCTAATATTACTCCTTCAGATTTTATCCAAATTTCACGCAAATCGGTACACATTCTCTCCATAGTCATGTGATCATGTGATTTGTTTGATTTCTCATAATTATCCATCCTGATTGGCTACGATTGGCTTCTAAAGTTTTCAGGAGTAGCCCGTTTTTTACCCGTTTTGTACAAATTGCCACAACTCTGCAACGCAGCGTCCGATTGCGGTGAAACTGTGCATGCCTATTCCCACTACTAGGCTGAGGAAGAAATGCCACTTGACAGTTTTCAAATCAGCCTCATGGTGGCGCTACAACAGGCCAAGTCGCGTCACACACACACACACACACACACACACACACACACACACACACACACACACACACACACACACACACACACACACACACACACACACACACACACACACACACACACACACACACACACACACACACACACACACACACACACACACACACACACACACACACACACACACACACACGTTTATATTACTCCTAAACATTTTGCCAAACACACACAATCCTATCCTCCTGGTGGAGACCTGTGCCCAGAAGGGCACTTTTTCTAGTTAAGGATCTGTTCCATATAGTGTAGCACAAGGCACATTTGAAGGACCCCCATAACCCTTACAGGTCCATTTGGTTCCATTTGTACATTCAGAGTGCATGCATATCAACAGCTCAGTGGCCTTGTGGTCAGAGCGTTTGCCTTGAGACTGGGAGGTCGGGGTTCGATCCCCGGCCGGGTCATACCAAAGACTCAGAAAAATGGAACCCAGTACATCCCTGCTTGTCCCTGCTTGGCACTCAGCATCAAGGGTTGGATTGGGGTAAGTCCCTGCTACATACTAGCGTCATGTCCAGGGGTTGTACTTGTACATCAAGCTGCCTCCTACTACAGAAACAGGAGATAAGCTCCTGCCCTATGGGCCTCAAGGCTCTGCAAGGCTTACAGGTCCATTTGGTTCCATTCTGTACACACTGTAAAGTTACACACCCGTAAGAGGCCCTGGATATCATCAACAGCTCAGTGGCCTTGTAGTTAGAGCGTCCGCCCTGAGACTGGATGGTCAGGGGTTCGATCCCCAGCTGGGTAATACCAAAGGGTTGGATTGGTGTAAGTCCCTGCGACATACTAGTCATGCCAGGGAATGTACTTGTTAGGCTCCTGCCCTATGGGCCACATGGCTTGGCTTGAGCTATAGAGCTATTTGAATTGTGAGTCTTCAGTGAAATAGTGGTGGGGGCAGATGACAAACTAATTTCTAAATCTAAAGTTGACCTGGCTCGTCTTCCTCCATGCTACTCTGCTCTGAAGAGAACCACCGTGTCTTATACAAGCGAGCTGATGAAGCTTTTTTGGAAAAAACAAAACCCTATGATGAAGGGCAGGGGGGGTTGAAACTAAAGAGTGTTTTAATCCAGTGTGTCCTGCAGTGCAGTCCTACCAACCTCACTGGTTGATCTCCTTGACACTGTCTGGAGAGCATGGACAAGAAGCCGACGAGATAGAGGAATTGATTTAATCGGCACTGATTTGTACACCAGCATGCCACGGGCACATGTGGTCACTTTAGGAACAGTTTCACTGAGATCCTTGACCCTCAAAACATAGGTCTAGACACCTTATTTGTTCATTTAAGTGCAATATTGGCTGAGATATAGTGAAAAACGATTATTTTGATAATGGAGGCACTCATTTGCATAAAAATGGTAGATGGGACACTTTGCAAACTTTTTAACATAGCTTATTCAAGTAAGAATTATTCCATGATGTGGAGTGAGTTCAAACTCAGTCATTCATTCATTTATTCCAAATGTATAGCTGATACTGACTGAATATACAATTTTCACCGATTTGAGGAATAGTTCAGAATTTTGGCTACAGAAAGAGTAATTTACAAGATAGAAAGGTTATCTTGGGCTCAAATTGAAGCTTAGGGATATGAGAAGTTTTCTATATACAAGTGAGGCAGTGATACTCACCATAATGTGTTGGAAAATAACCATCTTTGTTGTTATTAGTCAAGCGGACACCATATTTGTTGGTGTTTCTGAGGATGATGTGGGTCATATTTAAGAATATAATGGTAGCAACCAACCAAATCCTGTTCTGCTACTTACCCCTATGTGTCAAGATACTCCATGACCAATTTCAGACCACCATGTCTATTTATGTAATTTTAGTGAATTAATATTTGCCTTTACACAATTTCGCCAGAGCCATATACCAAAAAGGGGGTTTTGAGGTAGGTGGGACATTTTGACAACTTTTTATCATAGCTCATCATTTTCAGCACATTTTTTCCAAAAAGAAAACACTGATTAGAAGTATAATTCCGGGGGGTGCATGATACCCCCTTCCAGTGACTGTACTACCAGTGGTGGTCACACACACACACACACACACACACACACACACACACACACACACACACACACACACACACACACACACACACACACACACACACACACACACACACACACACACACACACACACACACACACACACACACACACACACACACACACAATGATGTCACAGGTAATTTAACGCCATTTATTTTCTCAAATGAAATTGTTAGCCAAAAAAAAAAAAGTGTAAAGGATTATGGGTTTGAAGCAGCAAGCTAACAGTTGGCTGAAGCCATTTATTTATTACAATACATTCTCAAACCAGACAGAGACAGACAGACAACCGGGGAAACATACCGCATCCATTCGGATAAATAAACAATTTGCTACAGTATATAATTTTAAAAATCTGCTATAGTAATAATTACAGACATGGCATGGCCCAAAAGACCACCGAATCAAAGCTGCCATCCACAACTTTCATTAAAAAAAAAAAAAAAAGTGAATAATACATTTTAAACAATTTATTTATAACCAACACCACTGCAGTGACTAATATAGTTGGTCCACAACCAGTAGGACCACTACTGTGAGAAGAAGATATTTAATGAAAGTCCAACAGAAACGACTCGCCTCCCCCCCCCCCCCCCCCCCAACGTGCTTTCCATTATAGCTCCGCTAAAGATTTGGGCACTTGACCTCGAAATTAAAAAAAAAATCTTCTAAATCCTCCAGTTTTCTGAAATAAATATTTTCACGATTTGTCAAAAATAGCAGACCTACAAGCTCGTAGCGCGCCACCGAGTGGCGCGCTATGAGCTTGTAGATCTGCTATTTTTCTTGCACACTTGCACTTGCACAGCCACCTGCGATGGAATCCCAGGGCAGGTAGGACTAGGGTTTGGGAAACTTTAGGATTTCAACGATTCCTTCTCAACGGTTCTCTAACGATTCCTATAGGGGGTTCCAAATGGACCCCTACAACAGGACTGTAACTCAGTTCTGAGTGAAATTAAAACGTTTGAGAACCACGTCAACAAATACTTTTTGTATTGGTAATTGTATAGCAGACGTCTACATACCAGAGCTCTTAAAAAAACCGGTTCCAGAAACAGCTCCAAATACAATGGAACAGACTCCGGTTCTTCAAAATCAACCGGGTCTGCAAAAGAAGCGGTTCCCGGGTCCCAACCAAGGTGAACTAAAAGAGGTTAGGAAGCGAAGACCGTACGTATACGGTGGACTCCATGTTGCTCCCTGGAAGGAAAGAAACATGCGCAATGGTATATGCAGCCAACACTTCTGCGTTCATGTTTCTTTCCTTCCAGGGAGCAACATGGAGTCCACCGTACGGTCTTCGCTTCCTGTCCTCATTTAATAGTCTTTGGTCCCAACCTTAGAGTATATATGAATAGAGACGGCACCCGGATTTGGTATTGCGTGGGCCCAAACACATGAACGTGCTGGTCTGTTGACTATCATTGTGCACGTTCACGATGACACGTGAACGCCGTTTCATACGTGAGCGCACATGAACGCGTGCAATGATAGTCAACGGCAGCGCGTTCATGTGTTTGGGCCCAATCCATCCCAGAATGCACTCTGTTCCTACCCGGAAAGAGGAGTGAAATCGCCTCATGCGCTTTAGAGCAACTTAATGCAAGTGGATGGGAGGAGAACTCGGGTGCCGTCTCTATTCATATATACCCTAAGGTCCCAACCCTAGGGTAGGACATGAACCACTTTACCCATTTTGGGCGGGAACCCCTTTTGGCGTTTTAAACATGTTATAATTTAGCCATTGAAAAATAGCAGATCTACAAGCTCATAGCGCGCCACCGAGTGGCGCGCTACGAGCTTGTAGATCTGCTATTTTTGACAAATCGTGAAAATATTTATTTCAGAAAACTGGAGGATTTAGAAGATTTTTTTTTAATTTCGAGGTCAGGCCTAAATGGGTTAAACCCTTTAGTCTTAGTGAAACGGCTTGAGTTACAATTACACTCTTTTTCCACGTCTACACCAAATCTGTTCGCCAAACATTGGCGATCTAGATTGTGGATCTGCCCCTTACTTTTCTTTTGGGGGGGGGGGGGGGGGGCATGCTGAGGTTCTTCCAAGTGGTTAAAAGTTATGGATCGCAGCTTTAAACAGTAACATTAAAAATAGACAGAAGAGTTCCTTTCCAAATGAAACATTCATAACTTTGGAAATGACAACTACACTTAAACAAAAACGACACGAGGGAAAATTAAAAAACGAAATCAAAAAGGTTAGTAGGTCATTCGTGGTCTAGTGACGAACAACATGGATTGTTTTGACATGATGTACTTTGGGGACAGCGGTTCTCAAAGTGGATTCCAGAGACTCTCTGGGTTCCTTTAGGGGGAGGGGTCCTAAATGTACCCTTATGAGTCTAAATCCGACGGTGTGTGAAAGACAGAAGTGAACCATTTGCTTTGGGAAATGGCCATTACTATAGAAACATTTTGGGAAAATAACTCTTCAAAATGGGGTCCAATTCCACCGTGGAACACGGATGGAGCCGTCGGTCTAATCGGAAATTCATAGCGACGGAAAGGACAACACATCCTCCACTCCACACAGCTTTAGCAGTAAGCTGTCCCCAGTCGAGATGTTCTTAACCCATTCTGGGGCGGGAACCCCTTTTGGTGTTAGCATTATGTTATGCTTTAGCTATTGAAAAATAGCTAATCTACAAGCTCGTAGCGTGCCACTCGAGGTCTGCTATTTTTTGAAAAATCGACTGACTGACTGACGACCTACATAGAAACATAGCTTTTCCAGAAAACCGTCGGGGTGTAGAAGACATTTTTAGAATCTGATCTCAGGTCAGAATGGGTTAAAACAGCGCATACTCACGGTTTCCACAACTCCCCCCCTCCTCCCTCCCCCTCTGTGTCAAGTGCAGTTATAGGAAGGACCCCACCCACCTCCCCCTTGTCATTTTCACTGGATCAGGTAGGTATGGGTGCCAGGGTACGTCCTTAATACGGTCCTGCGTAATATAAGGGGCCGTCCCACCGGGAAACATTCATAATGTAGACATTTTCTTCATGCTTCCGGTCGGCTCGACGTCAACCGAGCCAGTCGAGACCGTCGTCGTCGTCCTCGTCGTCCTCTCCGAACAGAGGGGCGGGGGGAGGACGCCCCTTCATGCTCTGTAAGCCAACACCACACACACACACACACACACACCTTACGGTTAACTAGCGGCAATGGTGATTCAATGCCAAGTCCCGTCATCAGATGGCGCTGTTGCAGCAGCGATTAGCGACCTGTGGGGTGTTTGCAAACTGGGCCACCCAGGTTAACCCATTCAGGCCCGACATCGAAATTAAAAAAAAAAAAAATCTTCTAAATCTTCCAGTTTTCTGAAATAAATATTTTCACGATTTTTCAAAAATAGCAGACCTGTAGATCTGCTATTTTTCAATAGCTAAATTATAACAATGTTTAAAACACCAAAAGGGGTTCCCGCCCTGAATGGGTTAATTTGGCAAAACACCCCAAAGACTTTAATGACAACATAACATAACCCATTAAAAGCATCTGTGCCATTTTAGATTTGAGCTATATTTAACCCATTTAGGACTGAGACCAGATTCTGCAAAATGTCTTCTTAAATTCTGACATTCTTTCTGATATATTTCATGTCAAGGACACCAAATATGTTGTTCCAGGGAATATATTCAAAGATTTGTGCCACATTTTCACGATTTTTCAAAAATAGCAGATCTATAAGCTTGTAGTGCTGCGCACGGTATGAGCTTGTAGATCTGCCATTTTTCAATAGCTAGAACGAAAATACATTGCATGGATGCACCTGGGATGTATCCTCAGTGATGTATCCCAAGGTCATCAGGGTTTCGGGTCTCGCAAACATCATACCCCTCACTCGGGTGACCCAGATCAAGTCCCGACTTACGTCCCAGTAGCTACCCTCGATCAGACCCCACTAGGGAAAGACCAGGGCCACACAATCCGTTTGGACCACTCCGGAACTACTCTGCCGGGACTGGGAGGCACAATTCTGGCAAGTGGAGGGACTAGGCTCTGTGGGTCGACTCCGGGCCCCTCCTACGTCTCACCAGGTCCACTCCTGCTCTCACCAGGAGTACAGCTTGTGCGTTGCACCAGACTCCCAGCACCAGACACTTCATTCAGGAGTGGGGGATTCTTGAGCCGCAATGGTTCTGCAGGCTCCACCGCTGGGCAACGGTAGTACTGCAGGCTCCGCTTTCGGCTCGAATGGCCCTCCTAAAGGCCTCACCGAAGGTTTTTTTTTTAAGTTTTAATGCTTATAACACCAAAAGGGATTCCCGTCCTGAATATATGGGTTATATATCGTTTGTCGGGTGGACAGAAATGATACCTGTAGCAACAGTAGCAGATCCACAAAGCTCAAAACATGCATTTCAAGCTTCTACAGTTGGAGGCCATCGATATTGTCCTTTTCTTTTTGCTGAGGTTTGCGTGATCTGCGCAAAAGGACAGTTAACCCATTTTGGGCGGGAACCCCTTTTGGTGTTTTAAACATTGTGTTATAATTTAGCTATTGAAAAATAGCAGATCTACAAGCTCATGAGCTATGAGCTTGTAGGTCTGCTATTTTTGAAAAATCGTGAAAATATTTATTTCAGAAAACTGGAGGATTTAGAAGGATTTTTTAAAATGTTTAGGTCAGGCCTAAATGGGTCAAATGATAAGGGACAATATCGGTGGCACCCAACTGTAGGGCTAAAATATGGAGATAAGGTTTCTGCCCGACAGCAACGATAAATAGCAACATAGGTATTTCAGAAAACGTTTAGGATTTAGAAGGCTTTTGTAGAATCTGTCTTTTAATGGGTTAAAGAATGAATGTAAAAAATATATAATAAGGATGCGATAGTGCATGCACATCCACTATAGCCAAGGTGATGGACAAACGGCAATACAGGAAGGAAAAAAAAAAACAGCGTGTTGCAGACTATTTTCTCTTCCTCAAAAAAATATAATTAGACATGTTACTTCTATTCTTTATAACGTTGGGGGGGAAAAGAAAAAAAAAGTGTTTTCATCGTGATACCAATAAGCACACTATGTTGGTTCCATTGATTAACCCATTTTGGGCGGGAACCCCTTTTGGTGTTAGCATTATGTTGTGCTTTAGCTATTGAAAAATAGCAGATCTACAAGCTCATAGCGCGCCACCGAGTGGCGCGCTACGAGCTTGTAGGTCTGCTATTTTTTTTAAATCGAAGAACGACTGACATACAAACATAGCTTTTTCAGAAAGCTGTCAGGATGTAGGATGTAGGATGTAGGATGTAGGATGTAGCTGTCAGGTCAAAATGGGTTTTTGAGCCAGAACACAGATCAACGGTAAACCCGCTGCTCTACTGTGATCAAAACGATCTATCCGGGAGTGACAATAGCTTCACGTTAAATCTAAAACGCACACGTTACTGCACAAATAAAGCGACCACAAATAAAGCGACCACTCAGCAAGGGAGCGATGACAAATTATACTGAAACAAACTCACTTTTGATTTGCCAGTTAACTGTACCTTTTTCTGCTAATAAATGACGCGAGGCAAAACAAGTGATCATTACAGATAATCAATGAAAACAATGAGAGCAACAAGCAAATCTACAAATTAACACAAGACAACACCGGCGGTCGTTAACACAGGGAGTTTGGGGGGGGGGGGGGGGGGGTTTAAAGCAGGTTGCTGAAATCTGTAGATCAGTGGTTCTCAAAAGCGGGGTACAGGGATCCCCCAGGGGTCCATGAGGGGGTTCCAGGGGGTCCCCGGCAAAAACAGTTAATATATAATAAATATCTGTCGTTTTAACCCATTTGATGGGAAAACTGCTGATCAATAAGCTTCTAAATATGCCATTTAAAAATATATATATTTGTATATATATATATATATATATATTTATTTATTTTTAGGGGAGTAATGGGACTGCAATTCCGGGGGTACAAATGGAACCATTGGTCCAAGTTGTACACTCTCAAAACTATTGTATACTTATAGATTGTAGTCCCAGAGTGATAGAAAATGGTCTGTGGCCTAACGCGTGTCAAACTGGAGGTCCTTGACATTAAAACGCTTGAGAACCACTGCGTGTAGAAGCCCTGTACGGAGCCTTCCTCACCAGCTCCTCCTCCTCCTCCTCATCCTCCTCAGCGGGTGGTGCCGGCGGGAGTTTGACAGCAGCAGCGCTGGTGGTGGTGGTGGTGGTGGTGTTGGTGGTGGTGTTCGCGAAAAATGGCTCCTCTCCATTTTCCTTCCCTACCCCCTCAGTCAGACTGAGAGCATAGTATCACACAGGGAGGGTGAGTAGGTAGGTGTGTGTGTGTGGGGTGGGGAGGGGGGGGGGGGCAAGGGAAAGGAGATGAAACAAGGATGGATGATGGAGAGATGGAAATGAGTGAGAGAGAGAGAGAGAGAGAGAGAGAGAGAGGTGGTTGGTGAGGTTAAAAAGATGAGTGTGCGTTAAGGAGGTTAGGGAGTAAAGAGAAAGACAGAAAGGTGGCGAGGAACAGAGAACAGAAAGAGAACCAAACGAATGAACTGAAAGAAGAGAGAAACAAAAAAAAAACAACAACAACATGACGGGGAATGAAACGCATGATTTCAAGACAGTGAATTTTAGCAGGATTTCATGCAATTATTATTAGGGAGGGATGAACAGACTTAAAAACATTGGGCATCACACTTCAAAACGGTTGTAGACTTTGTCAACTGGACCGCTGTACTTAAGACAGATTTGTTCAGTCAAGTCAAAAAAAACGGTGTGTAGATCGGCTATTTTTGGCTCCCCCCCAGAATATGGTTGCTGGGGGGGGGGGGGGGGGTCGTGCAGGACTCACCTTGTGACCTTGTCTGTGCTCCTCTCCTGCAGTGGACTGGGTGGAGGCGGAGGTTGGGTCGGGGGCCCGGCTGTGACTTTGGGAGTCGTCACGACGTGCTCCCCCCCTAGAGGGCCTTTCACATCGACCCTCTGCTCCCCTAGAGGCCCTTTCACCTCCACCCCTTCGTCTTTGTGGACCCCTAGAGGGCCTTTCACCTCCACCCCGTCGCCTTTGTGGACCCCGGCCGGTTCAGCCGATGCGTCGGACTCCGTCTCAGAGGTCGTGGTGCCCTCCTCCTCCTCCTCCTCCTCCTCCTCCTCCTCCTCCTCCTCGCCGGGCCGTCCGTCGCCAGCCGACACCGCCGTAGAAAGATGGGCGTTGTGTTCTTTGTGCGGGTGGGAAGGTGGTTCCGCCGCAGAAGGCACTTCCTGTTAGGGGTGCAACAGTTAATTGTACTTATTGATTAAAAACGGATTATAAAAAATAAATAAATGTAGCCTCCCCCCCTCCCCCTCTCAAATCTTTTTACAAATAGCGGAAACAAGCTCGAAACAGGTAGCAATGGGAGACGTGAGCTTGTAGATTGCCAATTCTTGTGCGACAGTATTGTACAACCAAGTATAAACATAAGTATGCGAGTGGTTAATCAGACTTTAATCGATTGAAATTTATTTTAAATTAATCGCTAAGAAAGTAATCGTTTCGAGTTGCAGCCCTATACTTCCTGTACCTGGCCGCCGGTCGCTGCCGCCGCCTCCTCCTCCTCCTCCTCCACCATCTCTGGCTGGGCAGCCGCCGCCGCCGGGCATGCTGGGGGATGATGGGTGACCTCTGTGCCCTCCGATTGGCTCTGCATCTCACACTCAGTCTCCTCCGCTGCTGCTGCTACTTCCTCCTCCTCCGCGGCCACATCACTGCTGGGTCGTGCCTCCGCCTCAGCCCAGGCCTCTCTGGGCTGACTGGACTGTTCCTCCGCTTCCTCCTTGCCGTTCACGTGCAGCAGCGCGTTCCCCGGAGCCCTCTCCTCGCCGTGGTGGTTCGCCGTGCTCTCGTCCTCTTCCTCCTCCTCCTCCTCCTCCTCCTCCTCCTCTTCCTCGTCGTCGTCGTCTTCTTCGTTGGTGCTCCGTCGCGAGGAGCGTTGCCCTGTGCTGCCGCTCAGGAGCTGTAGAGTTACGTTCTGTGAAAGAGTCAAACGGATCTCATCAACGTTTGTTTAGTGGAAGATTGATCCCTTCAAAATCCACTTTTAAAACACTTAAAACATACACATATGCTTCATTGACTGGGATCCCCCAGGGGTCCATCTTTGGCCCCCTACTTTATTCCCTGTACACCAACACTCTTCAATGGAAATAGTCGATCATCTCACATGCATTGTGTTGTAGGTAAATTTTTTGCCAAATATTCACCTATTTATTTTTGTTTGCCAAATGTTCACCTACTATGAAATTCCCAGAATAGAGGTGCTAGGGTTCAATTAACCCATTCTGGACGGGAACCCCTTTTGGTGTTTTAACTAAGCATCGTTATACTTTAGCTATTGAAAAATAGCAGATCTACAAGCTCATAGCACGCCACAAGCTTGTAGGTCTGCTATTTCTTTTCTTTCAAAATACTTTTTTTTTTTCATTTCGATGTCAGGTCTAAATGAGTTAACTATTCATTTTTTCCCCAGTTGCCCAGTTCCATTTTTCTAAATTGTAGATTCTGGTGATTTTGCATGCCAAATTCACATAGTAATCTTAATGCTATTTAGAAACATGTAGTAAGTTCCCTTGCAAAGAACAGTTTATTATGAAGGGAGGTTTCCGATTTACAGCTAAATATTGTATGCATGTCTTCAGGTAAAGGCATCGTTTAACTTAAATGGTACCAATGATTCACCCCCAGCACAGCATCTCTTATAATTAGCCTTCATTGGTAACACATGTGAAGGCAGCAAGGAAGAGGCCCCAATTCCTTTCAAACATGGCTGCTATGCAAGGAGCCTATTGACGTCAAGCCGGCTGGCCTTGGAGGTGTCCGTCCCTTACCAACCATTCCGGTTCTGCGAGTGAATTAGCCAGCGGGCATGTATGGGTGTGTTATGGCAGCTAGCTAGCTGCTCCATACCCTGAAGGCGGCCTCCTGTTTGGCGAAACATCGGTTCAATACAAGTTTCTAGCATCGTGACTACGAGCTGTGCGGCCTCTTTTCTTTCTTTGCCCAAGTTGTGTCTCCTGCGGGCAGCACCTCCCCAATACTGGCGAGCGCCACTACCTTTTTGTTTGCTATAGGTAGCTGCTATAAGCCCCAAAAGCCACATCCTGAATGATAAAACCTGTTTGTCGAAACTGTGCCAGGCAGCCACTGTTTGTCACCACAACAGCCACCTAAACTCAGTCACTGTCAACACAGCCACAAGGTTCACCTTGGGATCCAGACCATGATGGAGGGGAGCGCACCATATCGACCCATCGACCGCCGCTACAACATGGACGCTAGCGACACAACAGACCCTAACGTAGACCAGAAGGCCGACGCGGTTAACTCCAAAGATGAGGTACGGTACGGTTCATTTTGACGCACTGGAAAAAAGGAGGAGGCTCCTGCATTTAAACATCGGCTAAATGAAATGATTAGTACCGCTTCATTTTGAGAGCAATCTGAGAATCCCATCGGCAAATAGAGAATAAGGTACTTGTCAAAGGACAATTTGATAAGGTTTGGCTGCCCCTTGTCCGTTACTTGAGTAGAAGCACACAAATACACAGTATACCACGGATGTGGTTGACTGTATAGCATCATCATTTCAGATGTTGTTTTACATGACAGTATTTCAGGAGGGATTTTTTCCTTTCCTTTCTTCTTTTTGTTTTTCATAAAAAAGGAAAAAAACAATGTATACTGTACCAATTGTATAATAATTTGATAATGATAATGAATTTGACTTATATAGCACTTTTCCAAACACAGTTACAAAGTGCTTTAATAACAATACAAGTTAAAACAACATACATAAATCAACACAAGGAAATCAAAGGGTAAGCAAAAACAACAAACAGAAAATAACCTTTGTGTTAGCATTATGTTATGCTTTAGCTATTGAAAAATAGCAGATCTACAAGCTCATAGTGCGGCACTCGGTGCCGCGCTATTAACTTATAGATCTGCTATTTTTGAAAAATCGAAGAACGACTGACGTAGAAACAGCTTTTTTTCAGAAAACTGTCAGGATTTAGAAGACATTTTTAGAATTTGATCTCAGGTCAAAATGGCTTCAAACAAAAAGGCAGAAGCCGCGAAGATAGCGCTTTAACATAGAGATAATGTTTGTAGAGGCGATTTGAACGAAGACGCTGATTTCGCCTCAGCTCCTCAGGTATAGGGCATTCCACAGCGTGGGTGCCGCCCGGACTGCAAGAGGAGCGAGGCTTTAACCATTCTGTTCTACTTTAGCTATTGAAAAACAGCAGATCTACAAGCTCATAGCGCGGCACCGAGTGCCGCGCTATGAACTTGTAGGTCTGCTATTTTTGAAAAATCGTGAAAATGTGGGCGCAAATCTTTGAATATTATATTCTTACAAAGCGAACGTTTTTAACTCAAAAGCCTTACTTCTGTGGGGGTCAATGGAACAACATAAATGGTAAATGGTGCATTTATATAGCGCCTTTATCCAAGGCGCTTTACAGAGATTGTGCATTACATTCACCCATTCATACACCGATGGCAGCGGAAACCATGCAAGGCACCAACTAGCACATCGGGAGCAATTAGGGGTTCAATGTCTTGCTCAAGGACACTTCGACAGTAACTCTGGGGGAGCCAGGGTTCGAACTGGCAACCTTACGGTTACAGTCCAGACACTCTACCCCTGAGCCACCGCCGCCCTATAACATATTTTCAGATGGGGGGGGGGGGGGGGGGTCGGCAGCCTAGTACATATATTTTAGGCGGTCCTTGACATGAAAATGTTTCAGAACATGGGTTTTTCAGAAAACTCCAAAAAAAAAATTATCGGCCTCAGGACTAAGTGGGTTAATGTAGCTGGGAGCCAATCCCTGCCAGGCTTTAAAAGTTATCAATAAGATTTTAAAATCTTTTTTTTTTTTTTTATGTTTTTTTTGTGGCTTTCTTAGTGTGGTTGCCCTAACAGGGCAACCACACTATTGTTATTGTACATTTGGATACTTTGCCGCACTACTCCTCCCAGTTTTTGCTGCGCACACTCGAGCCATATGTCAAATCGACCGGCTTCATCGGGAATCGTGTGCTTGTATTTTGCTAAGAGATCCGTTGTATAGTTTAATTGATATTAATTAATTAGTTATCCATAGACTTATAATGGGGAAATCGAAGACTAAATTTAAGTATTTTTTTCCCTTGGAGACGCCATATTTACAAGACTTGGGGGGAGGTTCATAATAATTATGAAAATTAATTGAAATGGAATTACATCTGTCGGCCTCATGGTGGCGCTATTACAGCCCACTTTGCGTTTTTCCCTATAACTCTTGAACCGTAAGTAGTCAAATCTAAATTTATTTTTCCATGGATTCCTTGGGTCATGATGCATTTCCACATATAGGCCACGCCCATTTTCGTCAGGGAAAAAAATCCTGCAAATTTGAATTTTCTCCAAAACACACTTTTGGCTCCTCCTCCTACAGATTTTGTCCAAATCTCACACAAATCGGCACACATGATCTCCGGACCTATCCGATTAAAACCATCCCAAATTTGAATCACATGTCCCGGGTGGTTCAATCAACCAAGTTCCAAAAGCAATTCCATTTTCATCCATAGGGGGCGCCGCAAATGCGAAAAATGTAACCGATTGTTGCAAAAACATGTTTTTGGGGGGATAAATCCCCTCCGAATTACTTACGCATGATCACAAGGTTGACGAGACATTGTAATTGGCTAGAAACATTAGTGGGAGGGGCCTATGTAAGTGACTGCGGCAACCACACTTTACACTTTTTCAAAATTGCAACCTTCTCCCTTTTGGCGTTTTAAGAATGATGTTATACTTTAGCTATATTCGGTTTCAAAACAGGCCGTATGCGGGTACACTATAGTAGCTTTTCGTGCTGGGGCCCTTTACTTTAGAATATGATAGACTGACTGATCAGCTGGTTATGTTCTTTCACCACTTAATTATTTGTATATGTAACAATACATAACATTATATGAGAGCCGCTATAATTAAGATTTCCAGGGTGAATGCCTCTGACTTAATTGGCCTAATTTTCTACAGTGCCACCCTGCTATTTGGGCCCTGCAGGGCTTGTGCCCAGAATTTCCCATTCAGGAATCCAGCTCTGACGCATCTCCAAAGCTAGGCAACAGTCCCTCCCCCTACCATGGACCAGGAAATTAATCCCAATGCATTTTTCCCATAGACATTTCAGAAAGTATTTATTTAAAGACGGTTACGCCGCGGACAAAGCCAACTCGAGTCGTGACAACTCATGACAACACAAACAATATTTTGGACCAAACAAATAATTACAAAGAAGAAAAACAACAAAAAAAGTGTTGTAACCTGCCGTTTTTTTCTTCTTTCTAATTATTTTTTCGGCCCCAAAAATTGTGTTTGTTGTCATGATTTGTCACGACTCGAGCTGGCTTTGTCCGCGGCGTAAACGTCTTTAAATAAATACTTTCTGAAATGTCTATGAGGAAAATGAACGGAGAATAATTTCCTGGTCCCTGGTAGGGGGCGGGACTGCGACGCTCTATAGTCTTGCAGCTGAATTCTGAACCAGTTGGAGGCGGGAAATGGATTTTTTTGCAGAGGCCATATATATAGGCTATTACAGAAGTCTAAACGAGATGAAATGAAAGCGTGAATTACCTTTTCAAGGCTATATTCCGAAGCTGATAATTTAATAAAAAACGTATTTGACAAAGATGAGGTACGTGGTCAGTTGAATCAAGTATAGCCAGGGGTTGCAGGGAAAACAGGACCACAAGCTTGCCTTTTTGGACACTTTTATCACAATGTTCTCTCACTTTTACCCTGTTGGACTTATGTCGTAATAATAAACTCTTTCCCTCTCCAGGAAGCAAGGATTGCTAGTGCGGGAATAATTGACGGTCGGACTGATACGTTGGACAGCTTCAACTCTTGGCTAACTCAGAACAAACAGGTATAGCCACACTCTCTTGGGTTGTGTGGTTCAGTTGTTCCCACACCGTTTTATGTCAAGGACCCCCAAATTGACACCATTTTGACCCGAGATCAGATTCTAAAAATGTCTTCTACATCCTGACGGTTTTCTGAAAAAGCTATGTTTCTATGTCAGTCGTTCTTCGATTTTTCAAAAATAGCAGACCTACAAGCTCATAGCGCGCCACCGAGTGGCGCGCTATGAGCTTGTAGATCTGCTATTTTTGAGTGGTGCAACCACTCCAAGGAACAGCAATGTCCGTGTCCGTGTGACACCTATGTGACTCGTGTTAACCTATGTTTGTGTGTGACTCATGTGTGACTCATGAGTACCAGTAGGGGCGCTGTCGTGCCAGACAGCGCCCCTACAAGCTCACAATTGTGAGCTCACAATTGTGAGCTTGTAGATTTGCTATTTTCAAAAGATTTTTACATTTGAAAACGTGAAATGGGAGATTCTGTATATACTTTTTGTACTTTAAGTAAAAAAAAATGATACCAATACTTTTGTACTTTTACACAAGTACATTAATGTCTGTTACAAGTAAAAGTATTCAAGTAAAAGTATAAAAGTACCAGACTTTTACTTATAACAGACTATTTCTATATTGCAGTATTGATACTTTTACTTAAGTAACATTCTGGTGGTACACTTCCAGCAGTTGTTCTTTTCCAGGCTTAGTTGGTACATAAAGTAATAGTCAATTAATTAACCCATTTTGGGCGGGAACCGGGAACCCCTTTTGGTGTTAGCATTATGTTATGCTTTAGCTATTGAAAAATAGCAGATCTACAAGCTCGTAGCGCGCCACTCGGTGGCGTGCTACAAGCTTGTAGGTCTGCTATTTTTGAAAAATCGAAGAACGACTGACATAGAAACATAGCTTTTTCAGAAAACCGTGAGGATGTAGAAGACATTTTTAGAATCTGATCTCAGGTCAAAATGGGTTAAGTCAGAGGTGTAATAGTTATAATAGGGGTGTAAAAACCTTCCCCGCCCGGTTGACTTGTATACGTCTCGTTTTGTTTTCTGTGTCCAGGGAGCGGCACAGTTCAAATTGTTCCTGCTGTTTGCAGTGATTTTCTTCCTGTGGATGCTCTACATCTTGCACGGCGCAGACACAGCAAACAGGAGCCTTTTGGAAATTCTCGTCCCGATCGTTTACAAGATAAACAACATCCATTCGCGAGCGGCCAATGGAAGAGACGTATAAAGGAAGCACTGCAAAAGCACAGCATTACAAACAAAAAAAAAGGAAAAAAATAAATAAATGTGAGATAAACCTTTCCGTATAGCAGTGAGTGGTTTTCATTCAACCTTTTTCATGTAGAGAGAATTGAGATTTAGCGTCTCAGAACCTAAACTAAAGAATATGTTGTTGTAGTTGGACAATTCCATGTTGTATTGATGTGGTACCATTACATTAGGAGAGATAAGTTAGGCAAACATATATATGAGAGAGAGAGAGAGTTTTATTTTGATCGTCTTGTTCCACTTCTGCTTTGGCAATGCAAATGTATGTTTTCTCATGCCAATAAAGCTAATTTGAATTGAATTGAATTGAATTGAATTGAGAGAGAGAGAGAGAGAGAGAGAGAGAGAGAGAGAGAGAGACACACACGAAGTCTCTCCAGCTTTTCAGAAAATACATTTTTAGGTCGGGATACCAATTGTATCCAATCGGGAGTGGAATTTCCACAGGATAAACAATAAGTGAAATTGTAAGTGAAGACCCAAAGAAATGAGCCGACAATATTGGATAAGTGGATCACTATGAAACTGAAGCTGATGTATGGGTAGTTTCTCCTGATTGGCTGAAATTTGGCCCCACAGACACATAGCAGGGTTCCCCAATTCATTTTCCTCAAGGGCCATATTTTGACTAGGGAACCAGGCTGGGGGCCCAGTACGCGCTATGAGTACGCGCTATGACTCTCCTAATGGTTTGATTCCTGATGAAGACCCGGAGGGGTCGAAATGTTGATTCCTGACCAGTGGCGTTTCCAGGAATTACATTTTGGGCAGGCAAGATGTGTTAACCCATTTTGGGCGGGAACCCCTTTTGGTGTTTTAAACATTATGTTATAATTTAGCTATTGAAAAATAGCAGATCTACAAGCTTGTAGGTCTGCTATTTTTGAAAAATCGTGAAAATATTTATTTCAGAAAATTATATTTAGAAGATTTTTTTTAAATTTTGAGGTCAGGCCTAAATGGGTTAATTGTCGTCGTCCCAGCGCACAATCGTAGCACTAAAGGTTTTCAAAGAGATATACCTGCCAGACGAGTAGCATACAAAAGGCTGAAAGGCATGCATTTACATTCCAATGGGTGATTGAGGGTCGATCTGCTCTACAGCAAACGGCCAATCAGCTGTCCACTAATAGTTCTCAGGTCTTGTTTTTGTCCTTGTATGGATTTTGGCCAGGCCAGAAATGGATTTGGACAGGCGGACGCCTGTCCTCGCCTTATTGTAGATACGCCTCTGTTCCTGACCATGTATTAACCCATTTAGGCCCGACCTAAAAAAAAAAAAATCTTCTAAATCCTCCAGTTTTCTGAAATAAATATTTTCACGATTTAAAAAAAATAGCAGATCTTCAAGCTCATAGCGCGCCACCGAGTGGCGCGCTATGAGCTTGAAGATCTGCTATTTTTCAATAGCTAAATTACAACATAATGTTTAAAACACCAAAAGGGGTTCCCGCCCAGAATGGGTTAATGAACTACTGGGAGCTTATCAACGGTGTGCGGACACATTACCTTCTTTCTGTATGTATATTTTTGACCAGCACCCGATATAAAAAAAATAATTGAGATGTGCGTGCTTCCCGTTTGGATGTTCTCTCATCTCTCCTAATGGAGTTTAGATCTCATGGTGGTCCGTGGCTCAAAAGCGGAAATAAATAATGGACCTCGATATTAAAAAAAAGGGTTGAAAATCACTGCTCTATATAGTCCGGCAGCCGACAGGCTTCTTTGGTTAAAAGTGGGAAATTTGGTATATAGTCTTTTTTTATTGGCCTAAAATATTGTCTATATACATACATTCATTCATGAATCCACTTGCTGACCGGCTGTTAGTATTGGGCAATTATTTTTTCCATTAACATCCTACAGCAGGCAAAATTGTCAAACTAGGGGGTTTTCATGATTCTGAATCCATTCCAAGCATTCGTTTTGAACAAAAAACACTCCTTGGGCTAAAAACGGCCATAGACGTCATGACAAATGTGATGAGGTCAGCACTAATGTGATGAGGTTAGCACATTTTGGGCAAGTGGCTACGGCTGTTTTTAGCCCAAGGAGTGTATTTTGTGCAAAACTAATGCTTGGAATGGATTCAGAATAATGAAAACCCCCTAGTTTGACATGTCACATGCTACTGCCATAGGATGTTAATGGTAGGGTCACAAGAAACCCCTATATAAAAAGAAAATCGGTCAGCGTTTTTTTAAGTGGATTCATGAATGTATGTATATAGCCAATATTTTAGGCCAATAAAAAAAAGACTATATACCAAATTATCCCACCCGTCCACCTTGACTGCCGGACTAATAGCAATGATTATCAAAATATAGTGCTTTTATAACCTTTTTTGAGGGCTGCCCCATTGCAACTGTTGTTTTGGGTATTACAGCTATTGTATTCCCCCCAGAAATTCAGTGCACGACGACGTGCTTTGTACTTTGAATCCCCCTCACTTGTAATTTGGACCTGTCAATTCAACAATGACGCCATCGCCATGGTTGGTCTATTGAATAATTTTGAAACGATACAAGTTGGCAACATCAAATCTGCCTGGCTGTATGAATTTTGGCTGGTTGAAGACCAAGCGGGCTGCGGCATTTTGGATCAGTTGGAGGGGCTTAAGTGCACATGCCGGTAGGCCAGTAAGGAGGGAGTTGCAATAGTCAAGTTTTGACAAGACTGTTGATGACAAGAGTAAAGCAACTTGCAATGGGCCTGGTCTACAAGATTCGCTACAACACAACACCACTAAAATACCAAATGTACCTGTGAAAATACTTCCTTAATGTCAACGAAGACCACCATCACAACACCAGAGGGAGTTCAACAAACTATAGTCAAGCCAGATTCATAATATAAACCCCAAATTCACGTCATTCACGTCAGGATTGGACAATCGACATGGGGAAAATTCACATGAATCAATGGCAGTAAACGTGTTCTTAACACATTCAGACCGTAGGACGTGTACAAACGTCATATCTAATCCAACCGATGGATCCAGTGGACGTGTACACACACGTCATAGAGCTTTTTTTGAGTGGTGCAACCACTCCAAGGAACAGCAATGTCCGTGTTCAACTATGTGTGTGACTATGTTTGTGTGTGACGTTAATGAGCACCAGTACCAATGAGTACCAAAAGTGGCGCTGTTGTGCCAGAAACAGAGAGAGAGAGATAGTGCTGCACTGTTGCCTGCTAATGAGAGAGAGAGAGGGGGGGGGGGGGGGGGGGGGGGGAGGGGATTTGCACCACTCAGTTCACACGGGTGTGATTTTTTATTGATATCAAACAAATAAAACTCCTTGCCGTTTCGCGCAGCCGTTTACGGCTCAGATAGAATGCCTCGTATCTCCTAATCTAGGGAGCTCTCCATGGTTTTGACCAGATGGGCATACTTCCGTCTTCCTTTCTGACTTCAACATGCCTCTCGTTTAATATATAGTTTAATAGTAACGCTTCTGGGGGGAGGGAGGGGTAAAAAGCTCAATAACCTTTGTATGCTATTTTTGACTCATATGTGACTTGAAAAATTAATAAAGAAACTTTGATCCAAAAAAATAAAATAGTAACGCTTCTAGAGAGGTAAGCAAGCAACATTATGCCTCCTGTTTTTTTTGGGGGGGGGGGGGGGGGGAACAGGAAGGCGGGGCTTTTCAGAGTAAAATCTCCCATATCTTCTGGCACTCTAGCGCCTTCATTTTGAAGGAAATCCCGGCACTCATCATTGTGTTAATGGTAGCCTCTCTTACCTTAATGGTACCAACGATGACCCCCAGCACAGCCTGGCCCGTGTACGACTCACTGAGATCAAACTCTCTTACCTTAATGGTACCAACGATGACCCCCAGCACAGCCTGGCCCGTGTACGACTCAATGAGATCAAACTCTCCGCGTAGAGAATGGAACACGCCATTCATCACACGCTTCACCTGCAGAGAGAGAGAGAGAGAGAGAGAGAGAGAGAGAGAGAGAGAGAGAGAGAGAGAGAGAGAGAGAGAGAGAGAGAGAGAGAGAGAGACACACACACACACACAGTTACAAATGGACCCTTGCATGTCTAACTCCAGGTTCAATCCCTGAATTACTTGTTTTAGGTACAGCTAAATCTTTTCAATGCTATTCATTCATTTCAGAAATGTGTATTTGCAAAACCTTTGTTTTTTTTTTATGATGTGGAGACAATAAAGACTACCATTATCATTATTATTGAAGGTGGTAACAGTACTATTTGCTCAGTACAACATTTCGGGGGCATATTTAGAATGTGTGCAGGGTTGAGTATGTTGAATCTAGTTTCCATTAATGAGGATTTAGTTGACACAATGAAATAAAATGGCGATAGTATTCCGTGTGGGGCAGACGGCCTGTCACAGCCAGATTTGGGAGAGCAGTAGCTTTGTTGTTGCGAGGAAAGCGGTAAAATGAGACCCGGAAGTATCTCTGGAGGGGGCGCTCACGTCACGGCTAAAATACTGAATAGACAGCTGCAGGCTGCATCTTCCTGTCATTACAAGGAGAGCGAGCGAGCAAGAGAGAGATTGCCCATAGATTAGATATCATATAGGCTATATATAAGTCCTTTTATATATGTGATGTCTAATATTGCCCATCCGAAAAGGTCTCACACAATGTGATAGTCAGAGCTAACGTTACTTATTTATTTATTCGCACAATAAAAAAAATCAGTACAAAAAGGCAACATCAATAAATACTAGGCATGTAACGATTCACTCAACTCACGATACGATTCGTATCACGATATGAGGTTCACGATACGATTTTTCACGATATTAAAAAATATATATATATTAAAGAAAAATTACGTTTTTTTTAAATTTTATATAATTTATCCTCCCCCCTGAGATGTTTTATTTAACTACATTGCAAAAGAAGTAGCATTACTTTTGACAGTGCAGAAACATAATTGCCTTCCTTGATGAGCATCAACGACCATCATCACCTGGGCACAGTCACAGACACACACAGCTCCCCTCTACAGTGCTCTACTACTGAAAGTGACTATCATTTCTCTCCAAAAGCACTTGAATATGATTCATATCGTCTGGATTAATATCGATATATATCTATATAGGATATATCGTTACATGCCTAATAAATACATGGTTCTCACCCAGGATAATAAAACAAATAAGTAGACGGTAATCAAACATTGGTATGAAAAACAACAAATACAACAAACAACACTTGTGTGCAATTGCATGTGTGTGTGCGTGTCGTGTGCACTGTGCGCCGCGCCTAAGTGGTACATGCGTGTCATGTCTGTCTCTAAAGGCTCATACATAGTCTGGATTTTCGGTGGTGGGGTGACCACCGAACTACAACATGACGTCACAAGCTGCGGTGAAGAGCAAACCACTGCAACCGCTCCAGCTTTTTTTCACCGGAGCGGTGGTCACCTCACCACCGAAAATCCAGACTATGAATAGGCCTTAAGGGCTAATTCATAGTCTGGATTTTCGGTGGTGAGGTGACCACCGGAGCTGAAATAACCATGAGCGGTGGTGAGTTAAAAAAAAATCACACCCGTGTGAACTGAGTGGTGTAAGGTCTTATATAGACTGATCAGCTGTGGTCTGACGTAATGTCTGACGTAATGAAATCACACCCGTGTGAACTGGGTGACCATAGCAACCATGCTCATTTTTTGGTACGAACAGACAGACACGTAAACTAACAAAGCCAATTGTAGGAGTGGTTTACACCACTCAAAAAGAGAGAAGGGCTGGGGCGGTGGTTTGCTCTTCACCGCGGCTCGTGACGTCATGTTGTAGTTCGGTGGTCACCTAACCACCGAAAATCCAGACTATGTATGAGACTTAAGTATGCAGAATAGAACTACATTAGAAGTTAAAAGCAAGTGGAGATGCTTGCTTCATGAGGCTGGCCCTCAATCTAGTGAAGACGAGGAGTTGGCAATAAGTATGTGTGTATTCCAGAGTAAAGAACCTCTGTCTTTAATGGAGAACTGGCTAAGAGTGGTACGGCTGAAGGGAGGATGGATATTGTCAGATATTGTCTAGTATTATAATCATGAACTTGAGAGTTGGCCTTAAAATATTCTTTGAAAAGGTGTAGGAAGCATATTTGGAAGGTAAGTGCATTTGTAGATGAAAGAACAGGACTGTACTATGTTAATCAATGGTCGCCAAGGACTTATTTAACTTCTTTTTCATGATGTACTGGAGCACCAAGGACATGTTTTTCGTGTTATTTAACATGGTAAAAAAAATATATATATATATATATATATGGTGGCGGTCTGGAACTTTTGGCGCCCCCTGGTGGCGGTGAATGTAATGTCATAGATAGACAATACATTTAGATCTTTAACCCATTTAGGCCTGACGTCGACATTTAAAAAATGTCTTCTGAATCCTCCAGTTTTCTGAAATAAATAATTTTACGATTTAAAAAAAAATAGCAGACCTACAAGCTCGAAGCGCGCCACTCGGTGGCGCGCTATGAGCTTGTCTACATGATCTACATGAGCTTGTAGATCTGCTATTTTTCAATAGCTAAATTATAACATAATCATAACGTAATGTCTTTCCAAGACCATTTTTCATCGACTATAGGATTCCTAGGAACTTGGGTGGATGAAACTTGACTAATTTCAATCCCACCAATAGAAAAGTATATATTTTTTTCATTTTACTTACAAAACTATAAAAGTTGATTTATTTACATTTAGTGATAACTTATTTGCAAGAAACCATTCAGATAGCATAGCTATGCCAGAATTAGCTTCCTCAACCCATTTAGGCCCGACGTCGATTCTACAAAATGTCTTCTAAATCCTGGCAGTTTTCTGAAATAACTATGTTTCTGTATCAGTGGTGCTCAATATTTCATGTTAAGGACCCCAGAAATTATATGTAATTGGCCGCCGACACCCCATCTGAAAATATGTTGTTCCAGAGAGAGCCCCCAGAAACAAAGATTTGAGTTAAAAACGTTGACTCTGTAATATATATATATTCAAAGATGTGAGGCACATTTTCACGGGTTTTTCAAAAATAGCAGACGTACAAGCTCGTAGCGCGCCACTCGGTGGCGCGCTTCGAGCTTGTAGATCTGCTATTTTTCAATAGCTAAAGTATAACATAATGCTATAAACACCAAATGCCGTCTAACTGATATCACGATGGTAGGCGTAGCGCTCCACCTCAGCACATCTCCCAGAGGTTTAGCGCATTGAAACGATACCGACAATAAGCCTCTCGGACTTACTTCGCATAATCATCATCATGTCTTTAATTCCTTTGTAAATGTCAGTTATTTGCCGTATCTGTCCTGTGTGCATTTTCTTTTTCATTACCAGAAATGTATTCTTTATTCACAAACGTTCCAAACAATTAAATCGTTAATTGCAACCATTTGTGACCAGATTTGACTGAGAGACTGCCATCGCACACATTCCAGCTTTTCACCAGAGGAGAAAACGTT
Source organism: Electrona antarctica (assembly GCF_951216825.1). Taxonomy (NCBI): domain Eukaryota; kingdom Metazoa; phylum Chordata; class Actinopteri; order Myctophiformes; family Myctophidae; genus Electrona; species Electrona antarctica. Next base: position 51,588,172 of record NC_136793.1, read on the forward strand.
TTTTTTCAAAAATGAGTTAATAGCACAGGCAGACTCTTCACATACTAGAGCATGTCTGAAATAAGTGTCAGAGCTGATATCGACATGTAAATATGAAATAATAATATGAAAGTGAACCTTTCAAGCCTGTTAACTTGCTGTTTTCTGCAAGACATTACTCTATAAGCCATATCTCCAAAACTGGTGGGTCAAACTGAACAACCAATATGTCAATTTGAAGCTATGATTCCCTGCTTTCATATGATATGAAAAAACGAAAATTCAAAAAAATCCAATGGCAGTCCCTCAGTCACATTTAGTCACATTTGTGTGACAATCAATGTGTCTCACCTCATTGGCCGTGTCTCCGTGACTCTGGTCTGCCAGTTGTTTCTCCACTTCAGCCACTCTGGCCTCCAGCTTGTCCTTAACGGACGCAGACTGCCTCTCCAGAGCCACGTACTGACAAAAACAAAAACGACATTAGGAGTGCATTCCTTCCTCACTCATAATGCACATTATCCCACCGTCGTCACGGTGTGCGTGCGTGTGTGTAAATTAACACAATGTTGTCAAAGGTGGACATAGGAGGGGGGTAAAGCGCCCCTGAAAAATATGCCATCAGTGATTGTCAGCTTATTTGCCTACACGCAGTGACTCAACACAAGACAAAACATATTGTGTACAGTTGGAGGCCATCGATATTGTCCTTTTCTTTTTGCTGAGGTTTTGCGTGATCTGCGCAAAATGACAGTTAACCCATCTTGGGCGGGAACCCCTTTTGGTGTTTCAAACATTATGTTATAATTTAGCTATTGAAAAATAGCAGATCTACAAGCTCATAGCGCGCCACCGAGTGGCGCGCTACGAGCTTTGTAGGTCTGCTATTTATTTCAGAAAACTGGAGGATTTAGAAGGATTTTTTTTAAATTTTGAGGTCAGGCCTAAATGGGTCAAATGATAAGGGACAATATCGGTGGCACCCAACTGTATCTGTAGGCAGGAATGCATAACATGCCACGATTTAACGAGCGGGGCTGACTGCGATCAGGGACAAACCATTAGAAAAGAAAAAGTAGATACGACGACGACCAACTCAAAATAAAAAAAGGGACTTTTGTGCAAAAACAACAACAACAACAACAACAAAACGGAGCCCTAAAGAGGCAGACATAAATGCATTCCACAGCAATGCATCATAATCATTTAACCCATTTTGGGCGGGGAGCCCTTTTTGGTGTTTTAAAGCATTATGTTATGCTTTGGCCATTTAAAAAGAGCAGATCTACAAGCTCGTAGCGCGGCACCGAGTGCCACGCTAGTTGTAGGTCTACTATTTATTATTAATTTATTTTTAAATCGCGAAAATGTGTTGCAAATCTAATATATATATATATATATTCTTTCAGAGCGAACGTTTTTAAGTAAAATCTTTGCTTCTGGGGAGGTCCCCTGGAACAACATATTTTCAGATGGGGGGGGGGGGGGGGGGGGGGTCGGCGGCCAATTACATATATATTTCTGGGGGTCCTTGACATGAAAATGTTTGAGAACCACTGACATAGAAACATGAGGCATTTCAGAAAACAGTCAGGATTTAGTAGAGTTTTTTGAAATTTTGACATCAGGCCTAAATGACTTAATTGAATTACAAGAGGGGGGGGGACGACAGACACAGGAGCCTGCCTCGGCTCCTAGAGCCCCATGTAGTGCACACTTCTTCCTTCAGACCACTGGTTCTCAACCAGTGGTCTGGACTCTGCAGACCACCAGTCAACAGTAGTGGTCCTTTGAGAGGGTTCCAGGTGGTCCCCAGCTAAATAATGGAAGAGTTGGGTAACCACATGTATCCTTATCTTTAACTCTTGAGAGTGAAAAATGAAACCAAATGGACGGTTCAGTTTTCCCCGCTCTCAAAAGAGTTACATTATTGTTTATTTGCAGTACTTAAAGGAGCATTCAGTGATTTGGGTGATTTGGGAAAACCACCCAGTCCGCCCCGGTAACTCTACAGTGGGGGGGGGAAGTACAACAGAATGTGCACCAAGGCCCGCCCCCACACATGATTGGAGGAAGGCCCCTCTCATCCTGATTGGATGAAGGCTTTGCCACCCGCCACCAAAACTGAAACTAGGGTTTTTTTTACCCCAGGGGCTCACTGGGGACAGGGAGGAACTCCTTATATGGTCAGCACACTCTATAGTAGGGAGGATTATCCAAACAAAAATAAAAAATAAGTGATATTTGAATGAAGCGAAATCACTGAATATACCTTTAACCCATTTTGGGGCGGGAACCCCTTTTGGTGTTAGCATTATGTTATGCTTTAGCTATTGAAAAATAGCAGATCTACAAGCTCGTAGCGTGCCACTCGGTGGCGCGCTACGAGCTTGTAGATCTGCTATTTTTGAAAAATCGAAGAACGACTGACATAGAAACACAGCTTTTTCAGAAAACTGTCCTGATATAGAAGGCGTTTTTAAGAATCTGATCTCAGGCTCAAAATGGGTTAATTTACAAGAAGTCTACACAATAAGAGAAATTGTTATTTTTATAACAAAGGGAAATCTTGTCAAGTTTTCTTTGGTCTGGAGAGGCTTAAATCTGTTCAAATGGTGCGCCGTGGCTCAAATGCCAAATAAATAATGAGCCTCGATATGAAAAGGGTTGAAAACCACTGCTTTAGGAAGACTGTGTGAGCCCTATGCAGTGTTGTTTTCGTCGACAAAAACTAAGGCGAAAAATGTTCGCAGACTGCCTTTTTTCACTGACAAAAACTACATAAAAACTAAATAAAAACTAAGCCATGATGACTAAAACTATGACTAAATAGACTGACAATTTTGTCAACAAATAAAAAAATGTTAGGAAGGGACTAGTCACTAGTGGGACGAGAGATCCAGTATAAGTCATTTTACACTTGGTTGCATGCTGAAAACAGCAGATCTACAAGCTCGCAGCGCGACGCGTTGTGAGCTTGTAGATCGGCAATTATCAGCAAGCGTAAAGTCGGCCATTACGGCCCATTCGGCCCGCCGAAACACATTTGAGTCGACTAAATCAACTGTAGATTTAGTCGACTAAAATCACATGACATTTACTCGACTGAAACTAGACGAAACGCCAAAACATTCCAGGTGACTAAAAAAAAAAATATGACTAAAACTACATTTTCAGTTTCAGTCCAAAGACCATGTGACTAAACTTAAAAACAGAAACGTGCTGCCAAAAACAACACTGTGGCTCCAATGCAGTGCATACTTCTTCCTGCAGGGCCTGCAGCTCCTCTTGTCGTCCATGTTGTCGCTCCTCCGAGTCTCTGGAGCGCTTCAGTGCCGTCAACTGTAAAAAAAGAGGAATAGGATAGGTTTAGGTGGCACTAGCCTGGATCCAGCCCAAAGACCCCGCCCACTCTCTGAGTGGACTGCGTCTCTTGGTCTGGTGTTGCACTGTGAACCTACAATTTCTTCGGTACAAAAGTGTATTATCCAATGAGAATCGGTGGTGGGGGTGGGTCTAACGAACAACCAATCAGCGCCGAGTCCCGTTTTCAGCGTCATCACGCAGCGCAACACACAGAGGAAGGAGGGACAAACAACACCAATGGCTACTGGTTGAGGGAAATTCTAATCCCCTCCCCCTTAAAATCGCTCAGACAGGAGACAATGTCAGACTGAAGCTTCAAGAAAGCTACAGTCTGATAATCAGGCTAAGGTGGCGCTGCATGGGCACCAAGGAAGAGTGGGGCACCCTGTGATAAATTGGCTATGTTGTGGCTATGTGGAAAATGTTGAACCCATTTAGGCCTGATGTCGAAATTAAAAAAAAAAAGTCTTCAAAATCCTGACAGTTTTCTGAAAAACCCTATGTTTCTGTATCCGACTGTGGTGCTCAATATTTCATGTCAAGGACCCCAAAAATTATATGTAATTGGCCAAAGTATACATGATTACAACATGCTTAAACATTCAACAATTAATATCTAACATTTCTACAAAACCTGTATATTCAGTCATTTTGGAAGAAGTTGAAGGTTCAAATTAAGCCTGATAATAAACGTCTCCCAATGCAACGATATTTAAATAAATACTTTTTATTTCGTGAGCGGAAATGCCAGCTTCCTTGCTCGGATTTCGGGAGGCATAGTTCCAGATACAGGCTCTTTATAGCATTAGAAATTTGTGGAATAGTTGTCTGGCTACGCGAGACCATGAAGAAGCTAATAGCATTATTTAGATTCATTCCCAATTTGTGACGCACAGCACTTAAGTGAAATTTGGAGCAGCGTGTGTATGTGTTGTGTGTGTGTGTGTGTGTGTGTGTGTGTGTGCGCGCGTGCGTTCGTGGTCTGGCTCAGGTTGCTGACCTTCTCCTGCATGTGTGTCAGTCTGTGCTCCGCGGCGTGCGTGTGTGTGTGGTTCCTACCTTCTCCTGCATGTGTGTGTCAGTCTGTGCTCCGTGGCGTGTGTGTGTGTGTGTGTGGTTCTTACCTTCTCTTGCATGTGTGTGTCAGTCTGTGCTCCGTGGCGTGTGTGTGGTTCCTACCTTCTCCTGCATGTGTGTCAGTCTGTGCTCCGCGGCGTGCGTGTGTGTGGTTCCTACCTTCTCCTGCATGTGTGTCAGTCTGTGCTCCGCGGCGTGCGTGTGTGTGGTTCCTACCTTCTCCTGCATGTGTGTCAGTCTGTGCTCCGCGGCGTGTGTGTGTGTGTGTGTGTGTGTGTGTGTGTGTGTGTGTGTGTGTGTTTCCTACCTTCTCCTGCATGTGTGTCAGTCTGTGCTCCGCGGCGTGTGTGTGTGTGTGTGTGTGTGTGTGTGTGTGTGTGTGTGTGGTTCCTACCTTCTCCTGCATGTGTGTCAGTCTGTGCTCCGCGGCGTCTCTCAGCTCCTGCAGCTCCACCAGCTCACGGCCGTGGTGCTCCTTCTGGGAGGCCAGCGCCTGCTCACACCTCCCCTTCCACTCCTGCTCCAGCTCCGTCTGCAGCTGCGACAGCTTGGAGGAACACACACACACACACACACACACACACACACACACACACACATTAGGCACAAACCATGCGGGTGTGACTGCAGAGTCACACACAAACATAGGTTAACACATAGTCACACACATAGGTTAACACGGACATTGCTGTTCCTTGGAGTGGTTGCACCACTCAACAAAAACACTTTGTATTCAATGCTTTCACATTGCACTTCAAACCGGTCCTGAGACTCTATACCTCCATGCGGTTCCGGGAACGGTACGCAGCGTTCACACTACCACATCTGCCAAGTGGTCCCGAGTGCGCACCCGGGACCACTATAGTCTAGTAGCCAAAAAGTGAACCCGGACATGTTGAGTACACCAAGGTTTTATGTTAGAAATGTTGAGTATGGGTCCCCAGCATGTAGAAACTGCCGGATGCTAACTTGCATATGTTGAGCAATTTTCATAATTGGCAAAATATGTGACCATACTATTAGCAACCTATAGAAGGCAAAATATCCAAATTTTCATCATGCTTTATCTAGCATGTGATGTGTCAAACTAGGGGGTTTTCATGATTCTGAATCCATTCCAAGCATTAGTTTTGCAAAAAAACACTCATTGGGCTTAAAACGGCCATGCCCACTTGCCCAAATGTGCTGACATCAATTTGTGATGACGGCATTGGCCGTTTTTAGCCCAATGAGTGTTTTTTTGCAAAACTAATGTTTGGAATGGATTCAGCATCATGCAAACCCCCTAGTTTGACATGTCACATGCTACATAAAGCATGATGAAATTTTGAATATTTTGCCTTCTATAGGTTGTAATTGGTATGGTCACATATTATGCCAATTATGAAAATTGCTCAACATATGCAAGTTAGCATCCGGCAGTTTCTACATACTGGGGACCCATACTAAACATTTCTAACATAAAACCTTGGTGTACTCAACATGTCCGGGTTCACAATGGGGCTCTATGGGCTGGCTACTAGACTACCTGAAAGTGGAACCAAACACTGTTAACCCATTTTGAGCGGGAACCCGTTGCTGTTGCTGAGATCAGATTCTAAAAATGTCTTCCTATCCTATCCCGACAGTTTTCTGAAAAAGCTAATGTTTCTATGTCAGTGGTTCTTTGATTTTTCAAAAATAGTAGACCTACAAGCTCGTAGCGCGCCACTCGGTGGCGCGCTATGAGCTTGTAGATCTGCCATTTTTCAATAGCTAACACCAAAAGGGGATCCCGCGCAAAATGGGTTAAAGCATTATGTTATACTTTAGCTGTTGAAAAATAAAAGATCTACAAGCTCATAGCGCGGCACCGAGTGCCGCACTATAAACTTGTAGGTCTGCTGTTTTTGAAAAATCGTGAAAATGTGCCTTAAATCTTTGAATATATATTATTATTTTTTTGTATGTTTTTTTTTTGTGGCTTTTGTCTTTATTTTATATTTTTTATGGAGGGACAGACAGTAGGCTGACAGGAAATGGGGAGAGAGATGGGGGGGGGAAGACATGCAGTAAAGGCCGTCGGGATCGGGAGTCGAACCCGCGGCACACTGCCAGACTGGATTACCAGCCAAGGACCACAGAGCCAGGGCCCAGGCCTGAATATATATTATTACATTTCTTTAAATTTCGACGTCAGGCCTAAATGGGTTAAGAGTTACAGGCCTGCCATTTAGGGGTCCATTTGGTTTGTAAACCATCAATAATTTAGCTGGGGGGACCCATAGAAGGCAAAATATCCAAATTTTCATCATGCTTTATCTAGCATGTGATGTGTCAAACTAGGGGGTTTTCATGATTCTGAATCCATTCCAAGCATTAGTTTTGCAAAAAAACACTCATTGGGCTTAAAACGGCCATGCCCACTTGCCCAAATGTGCTGACATCAATTTGTGATGACGGCATTGGCCGTTTTTAGCCCAATGAGTGTTTTTTTGCAAAACTAATGTTTGGAATGGATTCAGCATCATGCAAACCCCCTAGTTTGACATGTCACATGCTACATAAAGCATGATGAAATTTTGAATATTTTGCCTTCTATAGGTTGTAATTGGTATGGTCACATATTATGCCAATTATGAAAATTGCTCAACATATGCAAGTTAGCATCCGGCAGTTTCTACATACTGGGGACCCATACTAAACATTTCTAACATAAAACCTTGGTGTACTCAACATGTCCGGGTTCACAATGGGGCTCTATGGGCTGGCTACTAGACTACCTGAAAGTGGAACCAAACACTGTTAACCCATTTTGAGCGGGAACCCGTTGCTGTTGCTGAGATCAGATTCTAAAAATGTCTTCCTATCCTATCCCGACAGTTTTCTGAAAAAGCTAATGTTTCTATGTCAGTGGTTCTTTGATTTTTCAAAAATAGTAGACCTACAAGCTCGTAGCGCGCCACTCGGTGGCGCGCTATGAGCTTGTAGATCTGCCATTTTTCAATAGCTAACACCAAAAGGGGATCCCGCGCAAAATGGGTTAAAGCATTATGTTATACTTTAGCTGTTGAAAAATAAAAGATCTACAAGCTCATAGCGCGGCACCGAGTGCCGCACTATAAACTTGTAGGTCTGCTGTTTTTGAAAAATCGTGAAAATGTGCCTTAAATCTTTGAATATATATTATTATTTTTTTGTATGTTTTTTTTTTGTGGCTTTTGTCTTTATTTTATATTTTTTATGGAGGGACAGACAGTAGGCTGACAGGAAATGGGGAGAGAGATGGGGGGGGGAAGACATGCAGTAAAGGCCGTCGGGATCGGGAGTCGAACCCGCGGCACACTGCCAGACTGGATTACCAGCCAAGGACCACAGAGCCAGGGCCCAGGCCTGAATATATATTATTACATTTCTTTAAATTTCGACGTCAGGCCTAAATGGGTTAAGAGTTACAGGCCTGCCATTTAGGGGTCCATTTGGTTTGTAAACCATCAATAATTTAGCTGGGGGGACCGACTGGAACCTCCTATAAGGACCCCCCGGGAGTCTAAAGACATAGAACACATGCTCAACATTGGTTCAACTATCAGAGGCCACCTACGTACCTCTTGTGTGGTGTGGTGTGGTGTTTTTATCCGATTGAGAGTTTAAATATTTCCTCTCGGACACGCACGCGCATGCCTTTATTGAGGTTCAGATTGGCATTCAGTTTCTGACTTCACTCCTCCTCTGAGTCATGTGCCACACGCTGTATTAACCCATTTTGAGCGGGAACCCCTTTTGGTGTTACATACATTATGTTATAATTTAGCTATTGAAAAATAGCAGATCTACAAGCTCATAGTGCGGCACTCGGTGCCGCACTATGAGCTTGTAGATCTGCTATTTTTGAAAAATCTTTCAAATGTGCCTCAAATCTTTCTGAAAATTGTCATGATTTAGAAGAAAAACATTTTTTCGACGTCAGGCCTGAATTGGTTAATACTTAGGGGAGCGCAAAAAACTACCGGGAGTTTCATGGGTAAAAACAAAAATACTAAAGAACACAAAAAAAAAGCACCAAGATTTTAAATCTAAACGCATGCGACTAACCTGCTCTGAGGTGTCGGTGCTGGTCCGGGCTTTGCGGAGCTGAGCTCTCAGCTGGTCCAGGTCCTGCTGATTGCTCCGTCGCAGCTCCTCCATCTCCTCGTCTCTGCTCTGGCGCTCGGCCTGCCACTTCCGCTTCCTGTCCGCCAGCGTCTGCAGCGCAAGGGGACACGCTCAGGTCCTCGGTATGTAATGGACGCAATCCGTTGGGGGCAATGGTTCTCAAACGTTAACATTTCAAGCTTTTTTTTTGATCAATCGATTGAACGGACTTATTAGTCAGAAATGTCTCCCCTTAAAGCAGAATTCCATGCTAGAAGGCTTTCTTACCTTTCTTTGTAGTCGTTACGTCCCCACCAAAGAGGTCCAGGTGTTTTTGTACAAAAACTCCTTATTGGCTATTTCCCCTACCATAAGCCCTCAATGAATTGCATTGAATGGGAATTGAATGGGGCGTTGTGCTAATTCGCTTATTTCCATCGAAATAAGTAGTAAAGTGTGCCGCTTGGGATATTATTTACATTATGAAGAGAGGATATATACAAAAGAATAATCATTTTGAGCGATGGAAATAAGCGAATTAGCACAACACCCCCATAGCCCCATTCAATTCCCATTCAATTCAATGCAATTCATTTAGGGCTTATGGTAGGGGAAATAAGGAGCTTTTGCACAAAATAACACCTGGACCTCTTTGGTGGGGACGTAACTACAAAGAAAGGTAAGAAAGCCTTTTAGTATGGAATTCTCCTTTAACTCTGATACAAATGGCACCAAATGGCCTTAAACAATCAGAGATACAGACTTGTAAGGGTCAATTTAGACCCAGCGCCCCTAAAAGGAAGCCAGAGAGTCCCTGGAATCCACTTAAGAGGGCCTGCGGCTTTTCCTTCCCTCAAGTGCCGGCCTTAGTTATCACATATCGCTGGGAGTCTTCACCTCAAGTTTATAACGGTTACATTTGAATCCTTTAGCTCAGCGGTTCCCAAAGTGGGGTCCGCGGACCGCTAGGGGTACGCGATGCATAGCCAGGGGGTACCGAAATAATTCACAGAAAAAATTAAAAAAAATAAACTTTTTTAACATTAAAATTATGTTCATCTATGTGGTCATTTCTGCCAAGTTGCGCAATAAACATATTTTTTGTGGTGTTCATTGTGTTTCTCCCATGTTTGCTTTGGGCCAATAGCTGACATGATTACTACAACTACAACATCAGTCAACCTGTCGTGACCCCAAACAGTAACAGCAGGACGCATGCTGCAGAAACAACAAAAAGACTCAGGACACTTGAAAGGTTTCTGCGGCCGCTTCAGATGAGGGGGTACCTGGAAAAATGTCTACCCCAAAAGGGGCACCTGGTCCAAAAAAGTTTGGGAACCCCTGCTTTAGCTCATTGGTTCCCAAACTTTTTATACTGAAGTGCCACCTCAGAAAATACGTGGCTCTCCAAATACCACCATAATAACTGATGTTCAAATACAGGAGCGCAACACCTGCCCTTTTTGTTCCATTCCTACGGCAATATAAATGCTGCCGCTCTGACAATACTCTGTCCAATCACTAATCAGCACAACTGATGATATTTCTAATGCGATTAATCCGTTCTCAAATCTTCTATTAACGGCTAGGTGTGCCGTCATGCCCGTTTCAGCACGGCTGGAGAGGTTATTTCAACCAATTGCTTGGTCAGAACCTGTAGTAATATAAATATTTCATTCCACTTGCTACTTGAGCCCACCCGAGGGGGGGCTCAAGTAGCACCAGTGGTTGCGAACGCAGTGAGCACTAACTATGAGACCTAGCAGAACATGTCTGTGTGTGTGTCTGTGTGTGTCACGCTGTAACACCACCCGCCCGCCGCCAGAGGGCGCAGCTGTATCACACACAAAAAACACACACACACACACACACAACTTGAAAAAAAAAAACGTAAAAAAAACACACACACACACACACATACACACACTAAAAAAAAGAGAACTTAAAAAAAAAAAACTTAAAAAAGTACGTAATTTATTCTAATTGTTGTTATTGCAATTTACGAGCTGCGTTCGCTTCCCGCGTTCGCGCGTCTTACTTGTACTAGTATAAGTGGTTGGGAACTTGGGAACCTCCAAAATAAAACATATTCCTAGATCACCAACATTCGTGGGGATTGGTGTGGTGCAGCGAGGAGTGGACCTGCCCCAAGGAAGCTCTGAGAAGGAAGGGAAGTGGTCACGTGACTGGGCTGCGCCATGACACTTTCATGGACACTTTCATGGGAGCCAAACTACCCGGAGGTTTGGCAGAATGCACTGGAGTCAATGAGAGCTCAGTGACCAGCTCATGAACAAACATTATTTATGAATGACAGACCTTTTGTAAAGTAATCACTTCTGGAAAGACATGTAACACATTATTGTCTGCTGTGTTGCTATTCGATGTGTACACTGTGTAATTTTTATAGAGGTATGGTATCTAAAGAGCACAAAGTACCTTTCTGAACACACCAAGTATCGCGAGACTTCCCACCGTTTCCTGTCTGGCAGCCAAAGCTCGCGATACTTCGGAGCCAGAAACGATACCTGCTGCCGTTTAGATCCTCAGATAAAATGATATACTGTGCACTCTGTGCACATCGAAGAGTAAGTGATTAAAAAACAACCTGTGATATGTCTTCTGTTATTTTCCAGAAGTGATTACTTTACAAAAGGTCTCAATTGTTCTGGTCCAGCCGGCTCCATTCACTGCCATGTATTCATTGCACTCACTCCGTGAGTTTGGCTCCCATGAAAGTGTCCATGAAAGTGTCATGGTGCAGCCCAGTCACGTGACCACTTCCCTTCCTTCTCAGAGCCCTGGGAAACGCTCTCAGGAAGCATGATCCGTACTAGAACCGCCACGACTCCTCCAGAACACTCACCCGTTCCACGTTCTCTTTATCCGTCTTCATGTCGTGCACTTCCTCCTCCATGTTGCCAACTCGAACCTCCATCTCTTTACGTTTCTGTTTCTCCGCGCGGTACTGGGCCTGGGCGCGCTCCGATGACTCCTTCAACTCTGAACACACACACACACACACACACACACACACACACACACACACACACACCAGACACCAAGGTTATTAAAATAAAATTTAGTTAACCGAAAATGTGAGGCTGTATTGTGCCTACTAAACAAAAATCATTTAACCCATTTAGGCCTGACGTTGAAATAAAAAAAAAAGTTTGCTCTGAAAGAATATATATTCAATGATTTGTGCCGCATTTTCACGATTTTTCAAAAATAGGTGCTTGTAGGTCTGCTATTTTTCAATAGCTAAAGTATAACATAATGCTTAGTTAAAACACCAAAAGGGGTTCCCAAAAAGGGTCAGGCCTTGTCTGTTTGGAGGTAGTACAACATTTTAAACATTACAACTTACTGGCATCCACCGTCTGCCTCAGTCTAACTTGTCATATAGACCAGGGGTTCTCAACGTTTTTGGCCGGGGTTTTTGGCAGATCTACAAGCTCATAGCATTTTTTTTTTTAAATAATTTGGGGACCCCCTAAAATAATTTGGCGACCCCCCGAGGGGTCGCGACGCACGGGTTGAGAACCCCTGATATAGACGATATTTTCCTACAACTTTCAATAAGTTACAAATAGCAAAAAAAATAGCAGATCTACAAGCTCACAAGGCGCCGCGATGTGACACGTTGTGAGCTTGTAGATCGTCTATTTTCAAAAAAAGAGTGTGAGTGCATGTGCATGCGCGTGTGTCCAAGGAAAAACATTTTGAACCACAGTTCCGGTCTCGTCGCCACTGCCGCTCAATTGGCCACCTGGCATTTGAACTTTAAAGATGGAGTGCCGCAAGTTTTTTCCCCACCCTAAAACATGATCACCAGGTATTATTATTATTATAAGATTAAAAAAAAAAAAAGTGTACAGTATTTGTTAAAATGTTTTTTTTTATGTGGCCACGCCCACCAGTTAATTAAGTATGCCTGGTTTGCCTGGTGGGTGGTGACGGGTGGAGAGCCGCACCCACAGCTGTTGCTGTATGATAAAGGGGGAGGGTTTAGGGGGAGGAGATGATATTGTGATGTCACTGTATCGTTTGACCGTCAAGGTTTCAGCCTCCAGGAAGACATCATTGCACATAACAACCACCACACCGGGGAGTCTAATAATGAAGTACTGTCACTATCACCTCCTCGTACGCGCATGGAAAAACTGGAGAAAAAAAAAAGTCACGGCGTTCCATCTTTATTGTCATTTATCCTTAGTGACAAGACACACCTTCCAGCTGCGTTTCCAGCGTGGAGACGCGCGCGCACTGGCTCTCTCCGTCCTGCAGGGCCGTCGCCAGCTGGCTCTGCAGCTCCGAGGCCCTCTGCTGGTGGGAGGTGGTGTCCAGCTGCAGCTGCGCCACGCGCGCCGTGGACGACGCCAACTCCTCTGTCAGACGCACCTGGTGGAGAGAGGGGGGGGGGACAGAAGAGAGCTTCAGATGTCTGTCTACAAACTTTTTTAGCTCGAGACCCCCAGAAGAAGAGACATTTGATGTCTCACTGTCCAGGACCCAAACTAGTGGAAACGGCTTACAAGGTGTTAGCTTGTAGATCCGAAAGTTCTTTCCCCTCTAATTTAACCCATTTAGGCCTGACGTCAAAAAAAAAACGTTCGCTCTGAAAGAATATATATATATATATATTCAAAGATTTGTGCCGCATTTTTACGATTTTTCAAAAATAGCAGACCTACAAGCTCGTAGCGCGCCACTCGGTGGCGCGCTATGAGCTTGTAGATCTGCTATTTTTCAATAGCTAAATTATAACATAATGTTTAAAACACCAAAATGGGTTAAGGAATTTTCCTTTATTTAATGCTTTAATTCTCTTGATTTTTTTTTATTTTTTTTTATTCAAACATAAAAGGAGGAAATTAAAAATAAAGGGATGCTATAAGTACTTGCGAACATATAGTTTTTACAAAAAAAAATAAAAAAATGAATAAATAAAAATTGCCAATCTACAAGCTTGGCTACTTTTGCACAGCACCGTAGTATGACGAAGTATAATTTACTGCACAAAAAACCGTACAAAGGAAAAGTGGAAACACAGATAAGCTGGTTTCTGGAGAAGAGCGATGATGATGATGGGCGGTCTGGATGAGTGGATGGGTGAGAACAGCAGTGTTTGCTGGTTCAACCAGCATGACCCTGTTGTTGGAAGGAATATGGTGAGGCTGGCGGAGACATGACTGACGCTTAAGAGTATATATGAATAGAGTCGGCACCCGGAGGAAACCCTGAGGCGAAATGGACATAGTGGCCGAATTTGGTATTGCAAGCGCTGGGCCAATTCTGGTCCGTTGACTATCATTGCGCACGTTCATGATGACACGTGAACGCGGTTTCATACGTGAACGCCTTGGCCCAATTCTTCCCAGAATGCACTCTGTTCCTAACCGGAAGGAGGAGTGAAATCGCCTCATGCGCTTTTGAGCAACTTAATGCAAGTGGATGAGAGGAGAAATCCGCTGCCGTCTCTATTAATATATACTCTAAGGACTGACGGAGGAGGAGGAAAAGGAATCAAGCGAGAATGTTAGTGAGAGGAAAGTCTGTACTCTCTACAGACAGTGAGAGGATAGTCTCTACTCTCTACCAACGGACAGTGCTGCTGGCCCACACAAGATTCTGGCGTAGCCGTCTGGGCACCTTGGCTGGTAATCCAGTCTGGCAGTGTGCCGCGGGTTCGACTCCCGATCCCGACGGCCTTTACTGCGTGTCACCCCCCCATCTCCATCTCCCCATTTCCTGTCAGCCTACTGTACACCTATCCCTCTATGAAAAATAAAATAAAAGGCGAAAGCCACAAAAAAATATATCTTAAAAAAAAAAAAGATTCTGCCAAGAGGATGACGGGTGAGGCAGAGATGACAACGGATGGAGGAGAAGGAAGAAAATAAGCCAGAATGTTAGTGAGGGGATGCGTCGACCGGGCCTGAGAGACTATAGTGGAAGGATGACTTATGGCGTTGGTAGTACAGTCAAGTCAGCTCTGGGTCAAGTAATTATAGCAAATGACCATTAACGTTTGTTTAACCCATTTTGGGCGGGAGGAACGCCTTTTGGTGTTAGCATTATGTCAGGGTTCCCCAATTAATTTTCCTCAAGGGCCATATTTTGACTAGGGTACCAGGCTGGGGGCCGAGTCCGCACGCACGAGGTCATTTGAAAAGGATGCCCATTTTGACATGCATAGGCTACTGAACCCCATTTAATGCCATTTATATCTGGGACCCGCGCTACGAGCTTGTAGGTCTGCTATTTTTGAAAAATCGAAGAACGACTGACATAGAAACATAGCTTTTTCAGAAAACTGTCAGGATGTATAGAAGACCTTTTTAGAATCTGATCTCAGGTCAGTGGAGTTTGCAGCGGTGGGACCACTCGGTGTCAGATTGGGAATATTACTACTACGGTACTTCCTTGTCATTGAACAATACCATGTTTGTCTGTGGACATCGACCAGCGGACTAGTGGCCGTTTCTCAACGCTGGGTCCGGGGACCCAGGGGGAGGACAGAAGAGAGCTTCTGATGTCTGTCTACAAATCTTTTTAGCTCGAGACCCCCAGAAGAAGAGACATTTGATGTCTCACTGTCCAGGACCCAAACTAGTGGAAACGGCTTACAAGGTGTTAGCTTGTAGATCCGAAAGTTCTTTTCCCTCTAATTTAACCCATTTAGGCCTGACGCAAAAAAAAAAAAAAAAAAAAAAAAAAACGTTCGCTCTGAAAGAATATATATTCAAAGATCTGTGCCGCATTTTTACGATTTTTCAAAAATAGCAGATCTACAAGTGATCTACTTGTAGATCTGCTATTTTTCAATAGCTAAATTATAACAATGTTTAAAACACGCTTTCTCAACGCTGGGTCCACCATGGGTCTAAAAAAAAAATAGACAGTTTTGAGAGTACAAATGGAACAAATGGAACCAAAAATGGACACTCTCCCAGTCGTATAAATAAAACGGACTTTACACAGTGTACATTTGGGTCCCAGAGATTTAAAAAAAGATGGCATAAAAATGGAGTCCTTTGAAATGAAAATGGTTTAGAATCACTAGATCTAGTATGATATTTATTGTATTTATTTGACCCCCAGGTCTGGTGGAAGAAGTCAGAGCTAAACAGGCTCACCTCGCCCGAGCCCAGGTCCTGAGGCAGTGCATGCTGGGAAGAGAGAGAGAGAGAGAGAGAGAGCACTCAACGCTAGACGCCCTCAGATCAGCACAGTGCAAACAGCCAGGAAGGGGAAACAGTTGGCAAAGAGTGACCTCATTCACCGCCACCAGGGGGCGCCAAAAGTCCCAGACCGCCACCATATATATATTATTATTATTTTTTTTTACCATGTTAATAAACACGAAAAACACGTCCTTGGCGCTCCAGGACATCATGAAAAAGAAGTTAAATAAGTCCTTGGCAACCATTGAGTTAAGGGAGCGTAAAAAAAAGGAAAAAAAAGGTTAACACAAAACAGAAACACTTCTGACCGGCTATAAATCAGTTAGTCAGATTATAAAGAATGTTTGGTTAAAAAAAAAAAAAAAAAAATGTAAGCCTTCATTTCAGATTGCAGTTCAGTTTGCTAGGAATGTAAGAAATGGTAGCAATCCAACCCACCGCCTGTTATTGCACCACACATGCACACACACCACATGCCCTAAGTTGTCTTCACAGATTTCAAACACAAGAGTTTGACGCACCTTGTCCTGCTCTGCCTGCAGTAGCCTCGCCTGGCTGTGCTCGCTGGAGGACTTGAGGGAGTCGCTCCTCTGCTCCAACAGCAGGTTGCTTTGCTCCACGTACCTGAGAGACAGTTGAGTGACATTTCAAAATGATCATTTTCTTGTATATATCCTCTCTTCATAATGTAAATAATATCCCAAGCGGCACACTTTACTACTTATTTCGATGGAAATAAGCGAATTAGCACAACACCCCATAGCCCCATTCAATTCATTGAGGGCTTATGGTAGGGGAAATAGCCAATAAGGAGTTTTTGCACAAAAAAACACCTGGACCTCTTTGGTGGGGACGTAACGACTACTAAGAAAGCCTTCTAGCATGGAATTCTCCTTTAATCGAAAAAAAGATAGCAATCTACTGTAGATTCAGACATCTCGTTTCTAAATTTGAGCAAGAATCGTTCAGCACCACCAATTAATTTTAGTTACCATTATGTTTTTGATACAAGAGAGACTTTACGAGAGGTTTAAGTCAAGCACTTTGATGTTGTCCGTTTAAAGCCGCAGTAGTTATGGCTCCAGCCTCCAGGTGACACATTTTGAATGTAGTAAATGTTCAGCAACTACAGACTAAAGATATTTGCATGGGAAAAAAATGAGAATCGTGTGAAAAGAATAATCCTAATTCTTGTGGAGGAAAAATCGAGATCCACATTTGAGCAAGAATCGTGCAGCACTATGTCTTGGTTAGACATAGGTTAGAGTGACTCGAGCGGGAAGGGTTTTTTCAATCCGACAGATTGGGCGGTCACGATGATGACCTTTTACGGCCAAGCTACACCAGGCTTTTCTCGAACGTTTACCCTACACACGCGGCCCGTGCGTGCGTTTTTTTAAATAGGACTGGACCTAAATTCAACGCACGCGTTTAGGGTAAACGCGTGCGTTTTGTGCGCGAAAAGCCTGGTGTAGCCCGGCAAAACATTGTCCTGCACAAATAGGTCAGATACATTTCTCATAAGACAAAAATGCTTACGAAATAAATGTGTTTTTTTTAACAAGTTCTTAACCCATTCTGGCCGCGGGAACCCCTTTTGGTGTTTTAACTAAGCATTATGTTATACTTTAGCTATTGAAAAATAGCAGATCTTGTAGGTCTGCCATTTTTGAAAAATCGTGAAAATGCAGCACAAATCTTTGAATATATATTCTTTCAGAAGACTTTTTTTTAATTATTATTTCGACATCAGGTCTAAATGGGTTAACCCATTTTGGGCGGGAACCCCTTTTGGTGTTTTAAACATTATGTTATAATTTAGCTCCTGAAAAATAGCAGATCTACAAGCGCATAGCGTGCCACCGAGTGGCGCGCTACGAGCTTGTAGGTCTGCTATTTTTGAAAAATCGTGAAAATATTTATTTCAGAAAACTGGAGGATTTAGAAGATTTTTTTTCAATTTCAATTTCAATTTCAATTTCAATTTCAATGTCTGCCTGGGCCTCACCTTTGGTTCTGGTTGATAAGCTCACCGATCTTGCGGTTCTGTTCCTCGATACGCGAGCTCTTCTCAAACACTTCCTTCTTTAGACACTCGTTTTCCTGTGGAAGGGGGAAATTCATGTCTTCACAAAAGCCTGAAGCAAAGCAACTTGACTGAGCACATCAAAAACAATGGGACTCATTCACAAAATGTGCACACAAATCACTACTAGGGGTTTCCACGCACAGTGGCATTTTTTTTTCTCCCTCAACTGAATTTCTTCTTTGGAACGATTATGCTAATGTACATGTGGATATTATGCTGACATGACATTGCCAAATTGCCAGTACTGTAGTGTAAAACTAACCTGACTCCGCCAGATGGGGCAGCAGAGAGTACACTGGGTTCCCCCCTCCTGCTCCCATCTGGGAACTCTCAGGCAGACTTGATGCCCGGCCACAAAACGGCCTGGCCAATCAGCAGCAGCTATCCCGCCTCTAGCTGCCGCTGATTGGCCAGGCCGTTTTGTGGCCGGGCATCAAGTCTGCCTGAGAGTTCCCAGATGGGAGCAGGAGGGGGGAACCCAGTGTACTCTCTGCTGCCCCATCTGGCGGAGTCAGGTTAGTGTAAAACAAAATGTTCAAAATATGACAGCTCCGTCCGTGACTAATAAAATGCATCTACTTGAGGAGATCCTTTTTTTGATTTTAGTTTGCATTGGTGAAGGTCAACACTGGATGATATTCGAAGGGGTGTTTGGTCTTTAGTTACAAATAGCAATACTGACAAGAGAAGAATGGCTTTACGAGTGCGCTTGGATTAAAACAAGATGTAACCTCGCGACTGAAAATGTGTGTATAACCAAGTTCAAAATGTGCGATTTGTGAAACAGTATGAAAAGGACCACACACACACACACACACACACACACACACACACACACACACACACACACACACACACACACACACACACACACACACACACACACACACACACACACACACACACACACACACACACACACACACACACACACACACACACACACACACACACACACACACACACACACACACACACACACACACACACACACACACACACACACACACACACACACACTTTTAGTCACGTTGTTCCTCCTGTTCTACAGTACATGCTGCCAACCAGGTGAAGAAATCACAGATTGAGGCTTTAACCTTTGCCTTTATACAAAAAGTATGAAATATCTGAGACTATTGACACTTTATGAAAAATGCTTCTGAACATATTGCTAGTTTGAGCCACTACAAATGCTTAACCCATTTTGGGGCGGGAAAAATAGCAGATCTACAAGCTCATAGCGCGCCACCGAGTGGCGCGCCATGAGCTTGTAGGTCTGCTATTTTTGAAAAATCGAAGAACGACTGACATAGAAGCATAGCTTTTTCAGAAAACTGTCGGGATGTAGAAGACATTTTTTTAGAATCTGATCTCAGGTCAACATGAGTTAAAGCAACATTGATGTTACAATATACATTGATGCCAAACATGAAAAGGTTTGGGAACCACTGCTGTATGTACTAGTGTTGCGCGGGTCAGGGGTTTTTATGACCCGCGGGACAAACTGTCGCTCAAACACACACACACACACTTCTCACAGTCACGTTGATGATAATTGTGTGCGGCCACGCTACCGCTACGTGCCTGCGGGGTGTGCTCATGGCACGTGCGTTGGGAGCGCACCGGCACGCTCCGTGGCTATCACAGTCACGCTGTTTGGGGATTTTTGAGTGGTGCAACCACTCCAAGGAACAGCAATGTCCGTGTCAACCGTGTGACTATGAGCTAACCAGTACCAATGAGTACCAAAAGTGGCGCTGTTGTGCCAGAAACAGAGAGAGAGAGAGATAGTGCTGCACTGTTGCCTGCTAATGAGAGAGGGGGGGGGGGGGGGGGGGGGTATGCACCACTCAGTTCACACAGGTTTGATTTTTTTGTTGAAGGAGATATCAACCAGGCCAGCACAGCAACACAACAATCCTACCGGATTGTTGTGTTGCTGTGCTGGCCTGGTTGACTGCGCACATTTCCACGCACATTTCCTCCCAGGACAAAAACAATCATTTGTAAAAAAAATAAAAATAAATCACACCCGTGTGAACTGAGTGGTGTAAGGTCTGTCTGACGTAATGAAATCATGTCTGACGTAATGAAATTGTTTGTGCAGAAAAAATGAGCATGGTTGCTATGTTCACCCTGTTCACCCGGGTGTGATTTCATTACGTCAGTACAACAGGGTGAACATAGCAACCATGCTCATTTTTTCTGCACAAAAAAGCCAGTTGTAGGAGTGGTTTACACCACTCAAAAATCAGTATACATTATTTAACCCACCTCAGCCGGCCTCGCCAGTAAAGTAAAAATATCTCGACTGCGGGTAACCCGCGGGACCTGCGGACCTTACAGGTCGGCCCACGCAAGTTCGCAACGCTAGCATGTACCTGTACAATTCTTTGGATGTTGTGCATGATCATTGAGGTTTCCATCGACATGCTGGACATGCCCATGGTGACATTTCCCTGCCTTTGAAGATCATCCATCTGTTTAAAAAAAAAAAAAAAAAACGAGGTGGGGGAAGAAAAAAAAAAAGCAATTATGGCAAAACATTTTATATCAAATTCATGAATGAAGACACAAAAAAATATGAATGTTTTTTTATATATTCGTGTAAACCTTTGAAGACAACTGTTCCACTTTATCTGCCACTTTCCCCACGGCCAATCGGATTTCTGTGTTGTGCTGACGAGCCTCCGTCATCAAGAAGGAAGTGACATCGCTGGAGCCTGGAGGGAACACAAGTACCATCAGGATGAAATAACACCTTTCTTTTTGGGTCCTACTGAATTTCACCATTGTTCACATTATGTTATAATAATAATAATTAAAAAAAAAAAGTCTTCTGAAAGAATATATATATTCAAAGATTTGTGCTGCATTTTCACGATTTTTCAAAAATAGCAGACCTACAAGCTCGTAGCGCGCCACTCGGTGGCGCGCTATGAGCTTGTAGATCTGCTATTTTTCAATAGCTAAAGTATAACATTATGCAGTTAGACCAGTGGTCCTTGAGGGGTTCCAGGAGGTCCCCAGTTAAATAAATAGATTGATAGATGATAAATGATAACCAAATGGACCCTTATTAGATCTTTAACCCATTCTGACCTGAGATCAGATTCTAAAAATGTCTTCTACATCCTGACAGTTTTCTGAAAAAGCTATGTTTCTATGTCAGTCGTTCTTCGATTTTTCCAAAATAGCAGACCTACAAGCTCGTGGCGCGCCACTCGGTGGCGCGCTATGAGCTTGTAGATCTGCTATTTTTCAATAGCTAAAGCATAACATAATGCTAACACCAAAAGGGGTTCCCGCCCCAAAATGGGTTAACTCGTGAGAGTTGAGACTCTCAGGAGTTACATTATTGTTAAACATCTGCATTACTTAGTTTACAAGACGTCTACACAATTAGAGAATGTAGAAGAATTGTTACTTTGATCAACGTTTGCCCGTTATCTCTCCTAAATGGTACCAACGTCAATTGCGACAACAAAACATTCTAGGTTTTGGGTCCGAGAGGCTTAAGCTCATCAAACGGTGGTTCCGTGGCTCAAATGCAAAAATAAAATAAATAATTGAAATGAAAAGAGTTACTTGAAAACCACCGAGTTAGACCTTAGAACAAAACATTCCGCATGAAGTCGTAATATCAGCATGTAGGAGGGTGTGAACTCAGTGGGCTTAGTTTGTACAAAATTTGTTTGTTCGTTTGTTTTCACATACAAAAATATTCAGGAAATGATACACAAGGTCAATAAAAATGTAAAGGAGAAAGCCTAAAAACCCTCCAGGGGCTTGCAAGTGGCATTCTCCAAGCATGTTTATACATTTTTGTTTGTTTAAAGAAAAAACTTCATCATATTGAACATGCAGCTTATACATTAGAATACAGATAAATTACAGGGACAGTGAGAGGACGAAAATATACCGTTTAACCCTCTTATTGCTATACCTAATTAACTAATTAATGTGCCTTCAGCCAGCATTTTTCAAATGTTTAATTTGTCATTTTAATGCCAATAGAAAAATCCGCGATATACACACTATATCTCATTTTGACGGGGCAAGACTATAGTATTGGGACAATCAGTCCTGATGGTGGCGGTAACGTCACCATTTTGCCGATTCTGACCAAAGAGAGCGAGTGAACGATGACCACTTCCGGTTTGGATCAAAATATCCGGCAGTAGCTTTGCTACTGTGTTACACTCTCAGATGTCCGGAATGCTAAGCTATCATCGTATTTTTCATAACTAAGTCAAATTAAGCTCTAATCAAGCCAAAAACATCGCATTTTACGCAGCGATGCATGCGCGATCACGCGTGTGTGTGATCGACCGTGCACGCGCGGATTTTCGGCCGGTTTTAGGAAGATTACATCGGCCGTTAGCCAAATTAGCAAAAAAATGCAAAATTTTGCGACAATAAGCTCCCGATTATTGGGAATCAATCGATTACGTCCATTACGTCACTGGCCATAAGGGATTTATTGATTTCATTACGTCAATTACGTCAGTGGCCATAAAGGGGTTTTAACAAGAAAAAAGCACAATAGACAGAAGTCAGACAATAAAACCGCTATAGGAACCGCTATCCGAGTGCATGCCGACTCACCCATGTATGGAACGGTTTGTGCTTGGTGGTACAGAGGCTGCAGCTGAGAGGGAGCCACAGATGTCTGAGTGTAGGAGTAAGGCTATGGAGACAGAACATGACAGCTTAGCTTAGCATTAGCATTATCTTAGAATTTTTTTTTCTTTGTTTTTTAAAAAAAAAACAAAAACACTGTTTAAAATGTGTGTTTGTCTCACCTGGAAGGCATGGGTAGTGCCTCCGATGATCCCAGGCTGTGGGTGCATGTTGACGGGCAGTAAGGCAGAAGGCGGAGTCGCGTGGGGCTGAGAAAGCACTGTAGGGATCAATTATATAGAGAACAGCTTGTTAAAAAACCACTGTGTGTGTGTGTATAATGGCATGTACAAAATATGGATGGTTGAAAGTGGTTAACCCATTTGGACCCGAGATCAGATTCTAAAAATGTCTTCTACATCCTGACCGTTTTCTGAAAAAGCTATGTTTCTATGTCAGTGGTTCTTCAATTTTTCAAAAATAGCAGACCTACAAGCTCGTAGCGCGCCACTCGGTGGCGCGCTATGAGCTTGTAGATCTGCTATTTTTCAATAGCTAAAGCATAACATAATGCTAACACCAAAAAGGGTTCCCGCCCAAAATGGGTTAAGTCTGTCTGTGAGGCGTTACAAATATTTGATGAATGAAAAGTACTCAACGGTTTCCATATCCTGACACCAACGATATGTGTGGTTCTATTCGTAGAGAATTATTATTACAGTAAAAAAAAAAAAACATTTACAGCCGTGGGCCGTGGTTCAGCGGTCCAGGCACCTGGCAGTGTGCAGCGGGTTCGACTCTCGATCCCGACGGCCTTTACTGCATGTCACCCCCCTCCCCCCATCTCTCTCCCCATTTCCTGTCAGCCTACTGTCTGTCCCTCTATAAAAAAATATAAAATAAAGGCGAAAGCCACCAAAAAACATATAAAAAAAAAGAAAAAAAGAAACCATTTACATTAACTAAGATGGTGAAAGTGGGCTGCTCTACTTTTGGAATTGATCGG
Organism: Electrona antarctica; assembly: GCF_951216825.1. NCBI lineage: Eukaryota > Metazoa > Chordata > Actinopteri > Myctophiformes > Myctophidae > Electrona > Electrona antarctica. The sequence continues at coordinate 51,611,615 of NC_136793.1, forward strand.
CTGTTGTAATCGGTGCAAAAAAAAGACTTTTGAATAAGTACTGTATGTATGGGTGGGCCTTCTGTCAGGTGTATACAGGGCTTAAAGCAACAAAAACAAAACAGGACTGAAACTGTTCAGACCATGTCCCAATTAGGGCATTAAGCAACTAGTCGACTAGTAAATCCACTAGTCGACCTTGTTGGTACTAGTTGACTAGTTGATAAGAAAAAAAGTTTATATTTTTTATTTTTTTCCCGATTTTGTAGGCCTCAAGATCAGGTAGATTATGGTTATAGTCACCATGTACACAGTTCTTCAATGTACAAATATTTATAAAAAAAAAAAAGTTTATTTTTTTAATTTATTTTATTTTTTACATAATAGGTAGTTAAACAACTAGTCGACTAGTAAACTAGGCAACTAGTCAACTAGTAAAAATGACTAGAAGTGAATGCCCTAGTCCCAATATGTGATTTGTAAGACGTTGTGAAAGGGGAACCCCCCAAATTTGCGTCGCTCTACCCCCGTCCTAGACGGGGACAAAAGTCGGTGTAATAAATCCTAAATAAATAACATGGCGCGCGCAGCGCACACCAATTTTTGGGGTGGTAAAATGGTGTTTTCCCAAAGTTGCCTTTACCGAATGTGTGTGCCAATCATGCTTCATGGATGTTGTATACTTGTATTATATCGCTAGTCTGGCCAATCAATTCATTTCTAATACTCATATCTTGAACTTACTGTAGGGATTGACTTTACAGTCACATAGTGCATAGCAGTGTGTTAAGCCCCGTGTAGGTGCTCCTCACCTTGTGCTGGGCCCGGAGGGGCAGTGGAAATCTGCACAGGAGAAGAGGGGGCAGCAGGTCGATCCTTGGCTCGGGAAACACCCGAGTCCTGGAGAGAATCACAGTTAATTAAACATCTACTAGCCTGAGCTAACGCGTTAGGTTTCTCAACTGTCTCTGTCCTGTGTCCAAGTGGCATGCTACAGCCCCCACTGTCTCCGTCCTGTGTCCAAGTGGCATGCTACAGCCCCCACTGTCTCCGTCCTGTGTCCAAGTGGCATGCTACACTACAGCCCCCACTGTCTCCTGCAAGACTAAAGAGACAGTCAATGGGGAAGATGGCTGTTGAGATGTTGGTGACACTTAAGTGTCCAGGCTTGACTCCTCCTTCATACAATACATCCAAGTCTCAGACCTCTATTTTTACATTTAAGGGGGAGACGGATTGTCTGTCCTGTGTTGCTTAAATCTTGCAGAAAACCTGCGTAAAACATTTCGGTTAAGGTCGACATATTTTTGGCAGTCATCCCTCCAGGCTATGGGATGCAACATCCCAAGGTAATCGCAGAGAGACTCAACACCTGCGCAGCACACGATGTGTCCCTTTGTTGTTGATATTGTTGAATATGTTAAGTCTTTGCTACCACAAACGAATCTATACACCGGTAGAAGAAAAATAAGTACAATACACTGTTTAATTTGCATGCATGCATGCATAGTGTTCTCGGCTCAAAAGTGAGCGGTGGTATTTCGACCATTGGTGTGCAAGTATAAAATCAGGTTTGAGGAAACGTTCCCCAGAGGAGTCACAGCCTGTTTACAACTACAGACAATAAGGTGCTCACCGGAGACGTACGGGTAAAAAAAAAACGTTAAAACCAAACCAAATTTTAATTCATAACTTTCATAATTTTAAATTGACTTCCTCTCGTCCACATTTTTTGAGTGCTCGGATGATCTCCTCTTCCTTTTTGGTTTAATGTTTGTTTGTTTTTCAGTCCAATGTTTGTTTTAAAAACGCCATTGACAATGAAGGGAAGATTTGTCCCTAACAAACATTAAATGCCATTAACAATAAAGAGAATTTAATGTTTGTGTTGGCACCGTTTGTTTTATATCACCATTACATCACCTAATCAACATGAGTTAGACTTTAATATATTAGCGCCCACTCACGTCACACGGGTGTGATTTTTAAGTCTACAATCCCGCTGATCCCTAGAAGCATCTTCAATACACGTTTAAGACATTCTTATCTCCTGTGAGCACCCGGTTGGCCTCCGAGGTTTTTGAGTGGTGTAAACCACTCCTACAACTGGCTTTGTTAGTCTGTCTGTCTGTCTGTCTGTCTGTCTGTCTGTCTGTGCTCAAAAAATCACACCCGTGTGAACTGAGTGGTGTAAGGTTTTATATAGCATGATCAGCTGTGGTCTGACGTAATGTCTGACGTAATGAAATAAGGTAAGGTATTATGTAGCCTGATCAGCTCTGATCTGACGTAATGAAATCACACCCGGATGTGATTTCACAACTGGCTTTTTCTGTGCAGAGAAAATGACCATGGTTGCTACGGTCATCCAGTTCACCCGGGTGTGATTTAATTACGTCAGAAATTATTTTGAACATAGCAACCATGCTCATTTTTTTCTGCACACAAAAGCCAGTTGTAGGAGTGGTTTACACCACTCAAAAATGAGCACGGTTGTTATGGTCACCCAGTTCACACGGGTGTGATTTCATTACATCAGACATTACGTCAGACCACAGCTGATCTGTCTATATAAGACCTTACACCACTCAGTTCAAACGGGTGTGATTTTTTTCTCTGCACCTCACTGTGAGTTTAAATATCTTTGCCATTTATGACATGCCCGAGAATAGGGACGGTCGGCCTTAAGTGCTTAAAGAAATCATCTCACCTCTAGTTCAGAGTCACTTGAGTCTGGCTGGCTGGTAACCCCCGTCAGAAAGGGCAACATTGGCTGACCCATCTTCGCCATGCGGGAGATCAGCTTGGCTTTGGTGGCATCTGGATTCTGCAGATAGGAAAAGAATGGTCAGGTCCTAACATTGCTCAGTCAGAGAGAGAGAGAGAGAGTGTGTGTGTGTGTGTGTGTGTGTGTGTGTGTGTGTGTGTGTGTGTGTGTGTGTGTGTGTGTGTGTGTGTGTGTGTGTGTGTGTGTGTGTGTGTGTGTGCAGCCGTTTACTTCAGAACAGTGCGTGTGATTACAGCATGCTTACTGTCAACTGTTCACTGAGGGAGTTCGACTTTGCTCGAAGTGGCGATTCACTGAAAGGGAGAAGGTAATGGGCAAATCAGCTTAGAAACCCAAGAATTAAGATAATTGTATTAAGCGTTTCTTTTAGGTCATGTGTGCAGTGCACCATGACCTCTATTTTTACATTTAAGGGGGAGACCTGTGTTGCTTAAATCTTGCAGAAAAACCTGCGTAAAACATTTCGGTTAAGGTTGACATATTTTTGGCAGTCATCCCTCCAGGCTATGGGATGCAACATCCCAAGGTAATCGCAGAGAGACTCACAACACCTGCGCAGCACACGATGTGTCCCTTTGTTGTTGATATTGTTGAATATGTTAAGTCTATGCTACCACAAACGAATCTATACACCGGTAGAAGAAAAGTAAGTACAATACACCGTTTAATTTGCATGCATGCATGGTGTTCTCGGCTCAAAAGTGAGCGTGTATTTTTCGGCCATTGGTGTGCAAACAAAGTATAAAATCAGGTTTGAGGAAAGGTTCCCCTAGAGGAGTCACAGAACGTGAGCGTGTTCTAGGGCATTCACTTCTAGTCATTTTTACTAGTTGACTAGTCGACTAGTTGTTTAACTACCTATTATGTAAAAAATAAAATAAATAAAAAAAATTAACTTTTTTTTTTTGGAAAACATTTTTTGTACATTGAAAAACTGTGTACATGTTGACTATAACTATAATCTACCTGATATTGAGGCCTACAAAATCGGGGAAAAAATAAACAAAATAAACTTTTTTTTTTTTATCAACTAGTCAACTAGTACCAACAAGGTCGACTAGTGGATTTACTAGTAGACTAGTAAACTAGTCGACTAGTCGACTAGTTGCTTAATGCCCTAGCGTGTTCCTACTTTGGTCCTGTGGCGGTGGGCTGGCTAGGAGGTTCTGGGGCCATGTTCTCCACGCTGGGAGCAGGGGAAGGGGTTGCGGAAGGGCCGTTTGAGTCCCGAGAGCTGGCACTGGCCCGGTCAGAGCCGCTGTCCTTGGAAAACTTTACCTGAGAGAGAGAGAGAAGAAACAAAACGGACGGCTGAAAAGACTGAACAGCTTTTATTATGGTTTGGCATTTTAATGCTTTATCCCATTTAGGCCCGACGTCGAAATAAGACAAGCGTTTGCTCTGAAAGAATAGATTTATTCAAAGATTTGTGGCGCATTTTTACGATTTTTCAAAAAATAGCAGACCTACAAGCTCGTAGCGCGCCACTCGGTGGCGCGCTATGAGCTTGTAGGTCTGCTATTTTTCCAATAGCTAAAGTATAACATAATGCTTAGTTAAAACACCAAAAGGGGTTCCCGTCCAGAATGGGTTATTCAATTCTACAATATATTTCCTGGTTGGTTGGAGCCTGTAATCGCAGCTCCAGGCTAAAAATATTAAAGGACCACCTTCTCCACTTTTCAAGCTATCTTCATATAATAGGTCCTCAATAATAATTATGATAAAAAAATCTACTCGGTCTGTGTCTCATAGAAGGGCTGTGGGCAGTTCAGAAACCAGTGACATCATCCTTAGGCAGATTTTTATTTATTTACAAAAATGTTTAGATTTTTATTATCGTGAGGCTTCCATTTTCGCAATTGTAACTTTTCAGGACTAGAAAAACTGCAGTTTCTATTAGCTTGGATTCCCCATCGATGATGTCACTGGTGGACGGGTTTCTGAACTGCCCACAGCCCTCCTATGAAACACAGACTGAGTAGAAAAAAATTGTGCCATTTTATCATGATTATTAGTGAGGACCTATTATATGAAGATAGGTTGAAAAGTGGTCCTTTAACATTACCATCAATGAGGAAAAGGGAATCTGGCCCGCAACCCGCCAAAACATTAAATACATGTCAAATATGTCTTTGAACTTTTATTAACGGTGCTTCTAAACTGTCTGTCTTAATAGGCTAATAATATCACTGGCAAGCACGCATGGTCCCGGGTGTTCCGACCACCGATGCAATGCAATTCATTTGTCACACACACGTGTGCGACATGGGTTGGCACTTGGCAGAGATTGAGACTCGAGAGAGGAGACAGAGGGGTTGAGGGGAGAAAAGAAAGACTCACCCGTACACCGCAGACATATAGCCTACAGTAGAGTTCTACAACAACAGGACTGGAGTCAGACGCTGAAAGAAAACGCCACTAAAGACCTGAGAAAAACTATTTGAAAACGTTTGGTGTCCAACTCCTCATTTAGCCTACAATCCACACACATGCGCGCAAACACACACACACACACAGTATGTCACACACTCTCGCGCGCGCGTGCACTGAAGGAAAGGGATAGGTGGTGCTGCTGGACTGCTGGTCAGCAGTTATAAAATATCTCACTCGCTCTGGAGTGTCGGTCAGAAAGGATGAGGCAAGATGGTAGTAGACAAGTCACCACTGTTCAAGGACGCACAGGGAAAATGTAAAAAAGGTTTAGAACAGAAAGTCCGTTGTGGTGAGAAAAGACAAACTGTCGCTCAAACACACACACACACTTCTCACAGTCACGTTGATGATAATTGTGTGCGGCCACGCTACCGCTACGTGCCTGCAGGGTGTGCTCATGGCACGTGCGTTGGGAGCGCACGGCACGCTCCGTGGCTATCACAGTCACGCTGTTTGGGGATTTCTTTTGTTGAAGGAGATATCAACCAGGCCAGCACAGCAACACAACCAGGGCTCGACACTATACACCTGCCCACCTGCCTGGGGCGGGTAAATAAAATGGTTCGGGCAGGTGAAGTTTGCTACCTGGTTTGCCCGACCGGGCAGGTGCACATTTTGAGTGGGGATGAAACAGTCTTTCGCTATAAACAACACGAGATACAACTGTCTTCAACGTGGTCAGAGTGCTCTGCGTCTCTCCCTATCGCTCTACAAAGTCCCTCTCCCCACAGCTTATAGTCCAATAATTAAATGGCAGAGGTTGGACAACATTGGATTATTTAGTTTCACCTGATTCTGACAGGACATTAGGTCTACTAGCCAGGATATAAAAATCTACCCTAATCTGCTAATACCCTAAATTGGCCTTAATCCAAGATGCCACCATTGACACCCTATTATAAAGGCAATATTTTCTATATTTCCTTATGCTTTAAGTAGCATGTGACGTGTCAAACAGGGGGTTTTCATGATTCTGAATCTATTCCAAGGGTTAGTTTTGCACAAAAAACACAAAAAACGGCCATAGCCATCATCACAAATGTGATGAGGTCAGCACATTTTGGGGACATTTGGGTAAGTGGCTATGGCCGAATTTAGTCTAACCCTTGGAATGGATTCAGAATCATGAAAACCCCCTAGTTTGACACGTAACATTTACTACTTAAAGCATAATGAAATTTAGACAATATTGCCTTATAATAGGGTGTCAATGGTGGCATCTTGGATTAAGGCAAATTTAGGGTACTAGCAGTGAGCAGATTTTGGTAGATTTTTTATCCTGGCTAGTAGACATAATGTCCTGTCAGAATCAGTTGAGAAACAAAATAATCCAATTTTCTGTACAAACTGAGAGGAATTCTTTACTTTATTTACTGGACTATACATACTGAGTGTGAAGTGGCTACGGCGTACATTCTGGCAAAAACAGCTAATCTACAAGTTTACAACGTCACCAGGTTGAAAAGGCCATACGTTTTCTCAAGCCAGGGCTCAAAATAGCGACCATTTTGGTCGCAAATGCACCTGAAATCTAATCTGTGCGACTTTACCCATTTTGACCTGAGATCAGATTCTAAAAAATGTCTTCTACATGCCTGACAGTTTTCTGTCTTTCAGCGGTTCTTCGATTTGTCAAAAATAGCAGACCTACAAGCTTGTAGCGCGCCACTCGGTGGTGCGCTATGAGCTTGTAGATCTGCTATTTTTCAATAGATAAAGCATAACATAATGCTAACACCAAAAGGGGTTCCCGCCCAAAATGGGCCACAAGTGGCACTTCTGCCCACCATTTTAGCTGGGTTGATTGGTTATTATTCTGCCACGCAACCCAATGGGAGGAAGGATTTACGTCGGTTCATTGGTTATTCTGCCACGCAACCCAATGGGGAAGATGGCTTCAGCTTGCATCTGCCCCCTCTTACCCTGGTCAGACAAGAGAGCGCGGGCACATATACGCGTGGCAAAAAAAAAAAAAAAAAAAAACGGAGAGCAGGTTCCTGGTTCCTGGTTTTGAAAAAGCGTCTCAGCTTGTTTGCCGACGCTGCAAGTTGAAGCCGCACGCAAGCGTCATTTAGAACCACCAGCTGTTTAAAAACCCGGGAAGAGACGCCTGGACCAGGTGGGTTTTTTTTGGCTTTGGTGCTTTTTTGGGCGCAATAGAGGACCTTACCCGTCGAAGCTCTGCTTCGAAGACAAGCGTGCTGTCGGCGGGGATGTGGTTGGCCACGCCCTTGGAGCCGTACGCCAGACTGGGCGGGATGACCATGACACGACGGCCCGCCTTCTTCATCCCCAGCATGCCTTCCTCCCAGCCCTGAATGAACACACGCACGCACGCACGCACGCACACACTCATCATCTGGGAAAACATGACCCCAAAGAAAAGCAACGAAAACCAACACACTTTTGTCCCCTGTTCTTTTTGCCATTTTCAGTGAGTTAAGCAGTGTTTCCCCATGGCAAATGAATTGCATTTTTGTAGCGCTTCTCTAAGTGCTTTACAATGGTTCATTCATTCATTCATACATTGGGAGGTGAAGCGGCGAACAGTCGACACCAGTCGTCCTCACTTCCCCCCCCCCTCAACACACACAAACTCATTGGTGTGTCTTGCCAAAGGACACTTCGACATGTGGGCAGGAGGAGCCGGGATTTATGGAGCTACATCCTGACAGTTTTCTGAAAAAGTTATGTTTCTATGTCAGTCGTTCTTCGATTTTTCTAAAATAGCAGACCTACAAGCTTGTAGCGCGCCACTCGGTGGCGTGCTATGAGCTTGTAGATCTGCTATTTTTCAATAGCTAATCCCATGGGCTGCGGTTATAAACAGAGGAAGAACAAGCAAGGCAATGAGAAAGAAAAAGAGAAACAGAAATGCAATGAGGAAAGGAGAGTCTGAGTGGGAGGAAGAGGAAAGAGAGCACAGCTACAGTTCCAATTAAGATCATTAATTAGACTAATTCATCACAACAAGGCAAAACAAAAACAAGAGATGACTCACTTTAATGACCTTTCCAGCTCCGAGTTTCACTCGAAGCAGTTTGTCTTTGTTCAAGTTCGAGTCAAACACCTGGAACAAAATCAAAAGTTAAAAGTATATACACTCGTTTCATGTTTCAAACATCAGTTAGTGTGTGTGTGTGTGTGTGTGTGTGCGTGCGAGAGACCGACATGCATAGGCTTTAGACTTGAATAAGCTGCGCTGCCTGCCTGCCTGTCACATCCAACAAATGAAGACATATTAAAAGACATGAAAGAGAGTAACACTGAAAGCAAACAACACTTCACCTGTCCAATGGCGTGGTTTTGCAGGAGCCAGCCTGTGTACGCCACTTGAAGGGAATCTCCGTTCTCTACTGCCTGACCGTCTCCCAGACTCAGGTCTTGAACGACCGCCGCGTCCAGGGAGGCGACGCTGTTCACTTTCGCCAGACACACCTGAAAGTAAGTAAGCGTAAGTAAGTAAGTCAAGCACTTTGATGTCGTTTGTTTAAAGCCACAGTAGTTGCCTCCAAGTGCCGCATTTTTAATGTAGTAAATGTTCATCTACAGACTAAAGACAATCAATATTTTCATGCAAAGAAAATTGAATCGTGTGAGAATCTTGATCTCAATTCTTGTGGAGGAAAATTGAGATTCACATTTTGGCGAGAGCCGTGCAGCACCAACAGTCCATTATACCCGTTGTCGACTGACAGAGGCCACAGAACTCCAAACTCTGACTTTTGTGGCCATGGACCAGGAAATAAATCCCAATGCATTTTTCCCATAGACATTTCAAAAAGTACTTATTTAACACATTGAGAGCCCACGCAAAACTGCCCAAAATCACTTTCACCTAGAAAATCCATTCACATTTTTTATAATTCAGCTGACTGTGGCGACACATGCTGGAACTTTTTACTTTGAAATGTTTTATAGTTTGAGTTATTTAATTTAAACGCCAAATGCATTCTCAATGGCGAAAACACAAACTTTGGCACCACGTGTTTAAAAATAAAGTGTTTTGATTTTTTAAAATAAAAAAAAATATATATATATATATTTTTTTATTTTAAAAAATAATATATATATATATATTTTTTTTTTTCCAAAGACGTCCACAGACGTCTTGGGCTATGCACGTGCGGTAATACCCAGGACGTCCACAGACGTTTTGGGCACAAAATGTGTTAAAGACGGTTACGCCGCGGACAAAGCCAACTCGAGTCGTGACAACTCACTTTCTGAAATGTCTATGAGGAAAATGAACGGAGAATAATTTCCAGGTCCATGGTAGGGGGCGGGACTGCGACGCACTATAACGGAACACTGCCACAAGTGTCAAATATTTGCCACAAGCCCAGTTGATCAATGTCTCTCCAATATACCCCCGACTGTCCCTCTCACCTCTTTGCAGAAGTCTGCTGCAACTTTCTCCGCTTCAAACATGAGGGACCAGTTCTGCCGCTGGTCGTCATAAAAAGTGCAATAGTTGTTGGGCTGAACCTGTGGGGGAGAGGAAGTGCCACAACAATGTGTTACAGGAATGAAACGAAATGTTGCAAAAGGGAATATCTCCCATTGGATATTTATGAGAATGGTACAAAGAAAACAAGAACAGCAGATCATTTCCCTAAATCCAAGTATGGTGATGAAAAAAAAAGGCAGGGCAATAATATTGACAGACTCCACATATGCTTTGTAGCCACGTTATTCCCTTAGAGTATATATTAATAGAGACGGCACCCGGAGGAAACGCTGAGGAGAAATGGACATAGTGGCCGAATTTGGTATTGCAGCGCTGGGCCAAACTCATGAACGCGCTGGTCCGTTGACTATCATTGTGCACGTTCACGATGACACGTGAACGCAGTTTCATACGTGAACGCCGCTGTTTCATACGTGAACGCGTGCAATGATAGTCAACGGCCAAGCGCGTTCATGAGTTTGGGGAAAATCCATCCCAGAATGCACTCTGTTCCTTAGTGAAATCGCCTCATGCGCTTTTGAGCAACTTAAAGGAGAATTCCATGCTAGAAGGCTTTTTTACCTTTCTTACCTTTCTTTGTAGTCGTTACGTCCCCACCAAAGAGGTCCAGGTGTTTTTTTGTGCAAAAACTCCTTATTGGCTATTTCCCCTACCATAAGCCCTCAATGAATTGCATTGAATGGGAATTGAATGGGGCTATGGGGTGTTGTGCTAATTCGCTTATTTCCATCGAAATAAGTAGTAAAGTGTGCCGCTTGGGATATTATTTACATTATGAAGAGAGGATATATACAAAAAAATAATAATTTTGAGCGATGGAAATAAGCGAATTAGCACAACACCCAATAGCCCCATTCAATTCCCATTCACTTCAATGCAATTCATTTAGCGCTTATGGTAGGGGAAATAGCCAATAAGGAGCTTTTGCACAAAATAACACCTGGACCTCTTTGGTGGGGACGTAACAACTACAAAGAAAGGTAAGAAAGCCTTTTAGTATGGAATTCTCCTTTAATGCAAGTGGATGGGAGGAGATATCCGGTGCCGTCTCTATTCATACAGTTGGGTGCCACCGATATTGTCCTTTTCTTTTTGCTGAGGTTTGCGTGATCTGCGCAAAAGGACAGTTAACCCATTTTGGGGCGGGAACCCCTTTTGGTGTTTTAAACATTGTTATAATTTAGCTATTGAAAAATAGCAGATCTACAAGCTCATAGCGCGCCACCGAGTGGCGCGCTACGAGCTCGTAGGTCTGCTATTTTTGAAAAATCGTGAAAATATTTATTTCAGAAAACTGGAGGATTTAGAAGGATTTAAAAAAAAATTGAGGTCAGGCCTAAATGGGTCAAATGATAAGGGACAATATCGGTGGCACCCAACTGTATATATACTCTAAGGTTATTCCCCCAAAGACAATGTAAAGTGACAGTGATCATTGTGACAAGCCGTTTACCCTCTGCTCACCGTGAAAACGAAGCCAGTATGAATCCTGGCCGCGGTCACTTGTTTCTGCTGGCTCACATAAAGCAACAGTTTGTACTGAAAATGAGAAACGGAAGAGGCACTTCATTTATTTTTTTTTACCAAATTCAAACGTTTAGGATAATCTGAAATGACCGACAACCAATTAGCTCCTCCAACCTCTTTCGTCGAGTGGTTGCCAAGTACCGCGGCACCCAGTTTTCCTTGCTTGACGTACTGTCCGTTAATGCTGTGCAACAGAAATGAATTTGAGAAAGGCTAAAGCAGCTTGGCAAGCACTTCAATCAATTGACTTTTAGCCTAAGGCGCCACCGTCTCCGAGTGGTGGAGGGTCACGGGACGATGTACAGAAGCTGAACAATTAGATTGCTCACAAATAAAACGCAGCATTGATAGGTTTTATATGTCTTAGTAATATTAAAATAATTACAATTATATAGCTATATAATGTAAAACGCATCACTAAAAACAGGCCATCTACACATGGTTGCACCGGAAACAGGTTAGCAGATCTACAAGCTCACAATGAATTGTGTCAATCAGGCTTTGGATACCGTCTCTGTTGGGTGGAAACCTCATAAGTCCAAAACTGTTACCCAAAAAGTGTATTTTTGCATTTTTGCAATTTTTGCAATGCATTTTTTCAGCATATTTAGATTTAGTCTTAGTCTTTTGAATAACACACCATTTAGTCTGAGTCCTATTCAGTCTTCTGAAAAAAACTTAAGTCTTTTAGTCTTAGTCTACAAAATTAACACGCGTCCAAAATAGCTTGTAGATCTGCTATTTTGGATGCTTTTTGCGTGACGCAGTCATATGATCAAGTAGGGCATTAACTTACGAAAAACCATACAGAAACGATGCACCGGTGAAGGCAACCAACACTTTATTACATGAAATTATTGTACTTACTATCTGAAGGCTTGGACTGCTGTGGCCAGTAACACTGCAGGGGCACCAGGGGGCGCTGCAGCGAGTTTCTGGGAAGGAAGCACTACGAATGGACAACAAACACGATATTCATTGCATTAGGTTTTGTTGCGGTGCCCATATATAGAGTATAGACACAATAAGCACATTAACAAAACGTATAAATGACATTACTAATTACGGTGGATTATGGTATGCACAGATAAAAATATGTGAATAAACATATATATATATATACAAATATATTAAAAGGAATATTTTCCCTTCTTTAAAATGAATGTGTGTTAATTGGTCAGATTCAAAAGAATGGCGAAACCCCACAAATGGCTGGTGGCAATCTATCTCACCTGGGTTTGAGGTATTTGATTGATTTGATTGATCTCACCTGGGTTTGAGGTCTTTGATTGATTGATTTGATTGATCTCACCTGGGTTTGAGGTCTTTCTGGGCTGTTTTGGTGCCGTGTACTGGAATGATTCATTGCCATGACTCGCTGCTTGGTCCAGTCCAAACAACGAGGCCAGCTTGGCCCTGGGAACAGAACAGAGTAAAAACAAAAAAGATATATGATCCCTTTAGTTTAACCCCTTTAGACCTGAGGATGATTCTACAAATGCCTTCTAAATCCTGGCAGTTTTCTGAAAAACCCCATGTTTCTAGGTCAGTGGTTCTCAACCTTTTTCATGTCAAGGACCCCTGGAATTATCTGCATAAAGCCGCGGACCCCGTTCTGAAAATATGTTGTTTGATGCTCATATTAACCTTAGGAATTATTAAGTTGTTTTTGTATTAGCACGTTCATTCCATAGGGCTAGAGTACCACACATGGACATATGACATCGACTTGCGACAGGAGCAGACCCTATTGAGTGAAAGATTAGCTTTTTATGAAAGAAATAACATATTTAAGGTGTTTAGTTATAGAGGGCAAGTATAATGTTTTAACTAAGGCATATTTGTCTTAATAGCCAGGGTTCCTTTTAACCACTTTTACCCATTTAGACCCGAGGACGATTGTCTCTTCTAAATCCTGACAGTTTTCTGAAAAACCTGTGTTTTTTCTATGTCAGGGGTTCTCAAACATTTCCATGTCAAGGACCACCAAAGATATACAGTAGTATCTCACAAAAGTGAGTACACCCCTCGCATTTCTGCAAATATTTCATTATATCTCTTCATGAGACAACACTGAAGAAATGACACATTGGTACAGCTTGGATATCAGTGTAGATTTTATTTTCCCCTCAAAACAACCAAAAAACACAGCCATAAATTCCAAACTGCTGGCAACAAAAGTGAGTACACCCTTAAAGGGGAATACGACTAATTTTCAACATTTTACTATGTCATTAATATACATTTGAGCTGTCCCCCCCCCCCCCCCCCTCCAATGGGGTGGGGGACTTTTTATTATTTCCACACAACAACTCAAAAGGTATATTAATGACAGTCAAATGTTGAAAATTAGAGGTATTCCCCTTTAAGTGAAAATGTCCAAATTGGGCCCAAGTGTCAATATTTTGTGTGGCCACCATTACTTTCCAGCACTGCCTTCACCCTCCTGGGCATGGAGTTCACCAGAGCTTCACAGGTTGCCACTGGAATCATCTCCCACTCCTCCATGACGACATCACGGAGCTGTAAGATGTTAGAGACCTTTAATACGCTCCTCCACCTTCCGTTTGAGGATGCCCCAGAGATACTCAATAGGGTTTATGTCTGGAGACATGCTTGGCCATGCTTAGTCTCAGCTTCTTTAGGAAGGCAATGGTCATCTTGGAGGAGTGTCGGGGGTCATTATGTTGGAATACTGCCCTGCGGCCCAGTTTCTGAAGGGAGGGGATCATGCTCTGCTTCAGTATGTATGTTGGCATTCATGGTTCCCTCAATTAACTGTAGATTCCCAGTGCTGGCAGCACTCATACAGCCCCAGACCATGACACTCCCACCACCATACTTGACTGTAGGCAAGACACACTGGTCTTTGTACTCCTCACGTGGTTGCCGCCACACACTCTTGACACCATCTGAACCAAATAATATTATCTTGGTCACATCAGACCACAGGACATGGTTCCAGTAATCCATGATGTCTTTAGTCTGATTGTCTGCAGCAAACCACTTGCGGGCTTTCTTGAGCATCATCTTTAGAAGAGGCTTCCTTCTGGGACGACAGCCATAGAGACCAATTTGATGCAGTGTGTAGTGTGGCGTATGGACTGAGCACCGACAGGCTGACCCACCCCTTCAAACTCTGCAGCAATGCTGGCAGCACTCCCACGTCCATTTCCCAAAGACAACCTCGGGATATGACGCCGAGCATGATCCCCTCCCTTCAGAGACTGGGCCGCAGGGCAGTATTCCAACATGATAATGACCCGGCCCAAACACTCCTCCAAGATGACCACTGCCGTCCTAAAGAAGCTGAGAGTAAAGGTGATGGACTGGCCAAGCATGTCTCCAGACATAAACCCTATTGAGCATCTCTGGGGCATCCTCAAACGGAAGGTGGAGGAGCGTATTAAAGGTCTCTAACATCTACCAGCTCTGTGATGTCGTCATGGAGGAGTGGGAGATGATTCCAGTGGCAACCTGTGAAGCTCTGGTGAACTCCATGCCCAGGAGGGTGAAGGCAGTGCTGGAAAGTAATGGTGGCCACACAAAATATTGACACTTGGGCCCAATTTGGACTTTTTCACTTTTGTTGCCAGCAGTTTGGAATTAATGGCTGTTTTTAGTTATTTTGAGGGGGAAATAAAATCTACACCGATGTCCAAGCTGTACACTGACTACTTTACATTGTATCAAAGTGTCATTTCTTCAGTGTTGTCTCATGAAGAGATATTATGAAATATTTGCAGAAATGCAAGGGGTGTACTCACTTGTGTGAGATACTGTATGCAATTGGCCGCCGACCCCCGTCTGAAAATTATGTTGTTCCAGGGACCCCCCCCCCCACAGAAGCAAAGATTTGAGTTAAAAACGTTCACTCTGAAAGAATATATATTCAAAGATTTGCGCCACATTTTCAAGATTTTTTAAAAATAGCAGATCCACAAGCTTGTAGGTCTGCTATTTTTCAATAGCTAAAGTATAACATTAAAACACCAAAAGGGGTTCCTGTCCTGAATGGGTTAACCTTAACCATTATCTAAAACTTTTGCCATTGACAAATAGCAGATATACAATACAAGCTCGTAGCGTTTCACAGCAAACGTTTTTTATTAACTCTCATCTTTGCTTCTTGGGCGGTCCCACCGTCCCAGATGGGGGTCGGCAGCACAATTACATAAAAATGCTTGGAGTCTTTGACATGAAATAGTTTGAGAACCACCGATGTACAAACATAGGTTTTTCAGAAAATTGTCATGATTTAGGGAGACATTTGTAGAATCTGGTCTCAGGTCTTAAACTCATTCTGGGCGGGAACCCCTTTTGGTGTTAGCATTATGCTATGCTTTAGCTATTGAAAAATAGCAGATCTACAAGCTCATAGCGCGCCACCGAGTGGCGCGCTATGAGCTTGTAGGTCTGCTATTTTTGAAAAATCGAAGAACGACTGACATACAAACATAGCTCTTCCAGAAAACTGTCATTTTCAAACAGACATTTTTAGAATCTGATCTCAGGTCAAAATGGGTTAAATAATAGGTTGAGAAACCAAGAAGGGGAATTATCACAGGCAGGCAGGCAAATATAAAGGTCCATTTTTAACTAGTTGGTAAAGTTGTCTGCCTTATTTTATGTATTGGTTATGCCAGCTTGTCACTTCTTGTACACAGAAAATGTTTGACTCCTGCCATGTTAGAAACACTAGATTTGACATGGCATGAAAAGCCATCTCCGAGTCTGTAAATGTCTCCAATAATTAAGAGGGCAAAAAGGTCAAAGCCACTGACAGTACACGATCAAGAACATTTCCCACATTAATTAAAGACCAAAGCTACTTGTACAAGACTTCCAACTTGATTTGGAGGATTATGAGAGCTACTGCTGTTTGCTCATAGTTGAGCATTTCCTACCGCCACACTAAGCCAGTCACATACAAGTCAGCCAGACAATGGGCTAGTTTGTACTTCCCATATTGCACTATAAAAATGCAAGTCATAAGCAGTCAACAGGCTAAGCTTGCTTACATTTACAAAAAAAACTAACCACTGGCATGATCTATCCAAACCCATTAAACAAATCAACTTTTGGATAACAGAAAGTCTAGACCATAGGTCTAGATTTAGATTTCACGCTGCCCCACTGTGGAATGGGAGAAATGGGGAAACAACCTTGCTGCTGGCATAACAAGAGATTAACGTTGAATAAATGTGGGGGGAAACCCCAAGATTCTGGACTAAAACAGTCACAGGAAGAGTGGACAAATTGGCTACTTTTCCCAAAATGTAAAAAAAAAAAAAAAAAAAAAAAACAGATTTGGAAAAAAAACATTAAAACCCGAAAAGCATCTATATTTCTGAAAACTTGCGTTAGGATTTAGAAAGCGTTTTTTTTAAATCGGCTTCAGGTCTAAATAGGCCAAGTAATGCAAGTAATGATTAGAAGATGTCATCATCATCTATGAATTGATGGCTTAGGGCCTAAATGGAAACAAGACCGCAAGGACTTTGTTTGGTGCTATGCTATCCCCTTTGGACTGGAGTGTTTGACTGTACTCTGTTGCCGTTAATACATTTCTGTCAAATTAACTATTCAATCAATGTTTTAACAATGTTTTTCGACAATAAGACCTCATATATCTTTTCTACAATTACTACAAAACCTGTATATCCTAGTAGTCATGTGGGGCATAAACAAGAAGTTGAAGGGTAACTTACATATTAGTCTGATAATGAAGTCTTTACATTACTTATGACCATTTTCTACATTATTTTTCTTTTTTACATTTAGGGGAAGAAATAGCCAATTGAACACTCTTGCCCACTCTTCCTGTATGCATTTCCAGATCATATAATTTCAAATGCTGGGGCTTTAACAGACCCATGAAAGTCCCTCC
The DNA here is from genome assembly GCF_951216825.1 of Electrona antarctica. Lineage (NCBI taxonomy): Eukaryota > Metazoa > Chordata > Actinopteri > Myctophiformes > Myctophidae > Electrona > Electrona antarctica. Next base: position 51,628,706 of record NC_136793.1, read on the forward strand.
ACAGGTAGTCGTTGGTATCTCCCAGGATGTTCATGGTCAACGCTATGAGGCCTTCATCTCCGACGGCGAGGAAGTGAGGAGAGCTTTGACAGCGTGCTCGCAGTTGCATGCGGTGGGAGACCACAAACCACCTAATAATACACCCCGCCGGTAGCTTCTCCTCCTCCACTGCAGGCGTTAAGGATTCCCTGTGCGGCGCTGGCCCCCAAAACAGTCCCAAATCTTTTGACCTCCTGGCTCTAGTCTCTATCCTGGCTCCAGCGTGGTCGCACTTCTGTGGCACATTCAACAGCATAGCAGAGAAGGGCATGGAGCTTGCGTGCTCACTCACTCACTCACTTGTGTGCTCTCAGTCTCGTTAACGAGCTGAGAAGTGTGGTTAGCAGGCAGCCCATCTCGCCTGGGCTCCTCCGGACTAACGAGCAACATGTGAAAGGAATTAGTAGCCATAGCCATTCACTCCTCCTTCCTTTCACCATCCATCAACTCCCTGCCTTAAACCCCTTAACTTGGAATTGTATTAAACCAGCTCACAACATTGTGGGGACATTATTTATCACATAGCAATCATGGAATGTTAGAAAACTCCCTAAATGCCTCAAGATCAGGTGGTAGACCGTTTATAGTAGTGATTACACAAGTTAACCAAAATGGACCCGGACCCCTTTCATCAGCATGCCATATCGGGGTGAACGCAGCACATGACATAATGCAGTTAATAGAAGTGTTTTCCCCTCCTATGCCCAGCTGTTAGTGTGTGTGCTAAAACAATAAACACACATGTCGCTGACCGCTACAATAACCTTAATAGAGAAAATACATCATAAATAAATACTGAAACCAGATAAACAAGTTTATGCATGCACTATGTGTACTATGTAAACTCTAAATTTCCTCTTTTCTTTTTTTTTATAATTTGGGGACCCCCCAAAATAATGTGGGGGGTCGCGACCCACAGGTTGAGAACCCCTGTCCTAACACAAACACTAAATGCCATTGCCAATGAATGGACAATTTTGAGTGTTTGTGTAAACACAAACATTGCGTAACACAAACGACGAAGGTGAGGACGCAAATTCTGACTGGCCGGAATGAGATGATGCATGATGATGTACGATGATAAGGGCGCCCCTCACTTCACACGGGTGTGATTTTTAGGTGTACCATACCAGTCAGCCAGCAAGCACTGATAATAATACTATTAGCTATTGTCAATGCTTGCTCCTATTTAGGTAGCCTTGGATCTATCATAGGTGTATTTTATCGATTTTGACATTTGACATTTGCCTCCTTAGGCATACTTAAGATACTAGCAGACTCATTTCATTGGCTGCCGCCGTCTCTGTACCCTGTTATTATGACATGGAAAAGGGTCCATTCTTTCGCATTGATGACACATCATTAATGTTCTCTGATGTTTGCCGATGAAGTGTCCATTCATAGAATGCAGACTGCTCACTCCCTGAAAATGCCTAGCGCAGGGGGTCCATGACACCTAGGGGGTCCTCTAACTCACTACCAAATCTGTGTGATAAGAACTTTTTTTTTGTTTTTTTTTACATTAACCACATGAGCAGCACCCTTCTAGCAGCATGCCTATTCTGAGGGGAACATTTGCTGAAATAGCAGATCTACAAGCTCACAACGCCTCACAGTGCGAGTTTTCCAAGTACTAAGGCCGGGTTTAACAATTTAGGCATTTAGTTTAGCAGACGATGTTAATCCAGAGCGATTTACAATAAGCAAGAACACCACAAGATCCAGGACAGGGTAAACATTCAAATGCATAGATCTAGGATCTAGGATCATAGGTAAACTGAGAACCTACCGTATCATCCCGTATAGCAGTAGAATGTCGGTAACTATGAACACAACATACATGCTATTATCTAAATTACATATTTTAGCCCTTGCAAGCTTTCGCCTGCAAGGTCGTCGAGGGTAGGGCAAGTGCTACGGGCTAAGATGGAGTCTGAAGAGGTGAGTTTTCAGCCAATGGGAGGGAGCAGAGAAGGGGGCCCAGGAGACATGTGAAATGTTTTGGTTGGTTGAAGACAAAGCGTGCTGCTTGCATTCTGGAACAATTTGAGATGCTTAAATTAAGTGCACATGCACAGTAAGTGAGGAGGCGATGTTTTGATATGACTGATGTCTGGAGAAGGAGCCGGGCTGACTCCTTGGGTGAGGAAGGATCTAATCCTTTGAATGTCGTAGAGTGTAAACCTACAGGATTGAGTGACTGCTGGTGTGATCATGTGTGCCTTGAATGAGAGCCGACCGTCCAGGACAACACCAAAGGTTCTTGGCATTTAAGTGTAAATGGACAAATGGTGCATTTTATATAGCGCCTTTATCCAAGGCACTTTACATAGATGCATGTGCATTACATTCACCCATTCATACACACATTCACACACCGATGCCGGAGGAAACCATGCAAGGCACCAACCTCCACACCGGGAGCAATTAGGGGTTCAGACTCAGAGTCTTGCTCAAATACACTTCGACACCAACTCTGGGGGAGCCCGGGTTCGAACTGGGAACCTTGCGGTTCCCATCCGGTCACTACCTCTGAGTTAGCCGCAATTTGCAACACTTTTATAATGGGATGAATCTAGAGTTGCAATACCCTCCATTCATCCAATTTGCGTTTGCGATCTGCTTGTATTAAACAACGTTGAACTCAACCAACATCGCAGATCTAGGCCAAGCTTGAATTATCCTCTTTCAATCTGCCGAGCTTTTGTTTCATAAAAATCCACAGTAGACATGTTATGATCTAATGAGCTGTCAAGAAATTCTGTGCAGGTGATTCTTTTTCTAAGTGTTGGAGTTTGGAAGCACTCGTTTTTATTAATGCCTCCTGCATTATGTGCAAATTCGAAACAGGTGGTATGCAGGGCCGTTCAGTGACTTCAACGAGTGCTTCCAAACTTCAACACTTAAAAAAAGAATCACCTGCACAGAATTTATTGACAGAAAGTAGCTCATAACATGTCTACGGTGGATTTTTATGAAACAAAAGCTTGGCAGATTGAAAGAGGATAAATCAAGCTTGGCCTAGAGCTGCGATGTCGGTGAGTTTAACGTTGTTTAATACAAGCAGATCGCAAACGCAAATTGGATGAATGGGGAGTCAATGGAGGGAATTGCAACTCTAGATTCATCCCATTATTTAAAAAAATCTAGAGTTGCAAATTGCGGCTACCTCTTGAGTGTCTTATTAACTGCCTGAAAATACACATTAACATGGATGCAACACAACACTACACATTGACAGTACTGTCAAACAAGTCTATGAAAACTGCCCCCCCCCTGGCCAGCCGGGGCGCCTGATGGAGGGGAAAGGAACTGGTTGGAATAACGTGTACCCTCCACGCGCTACGTCCAACCAGGGAAACTCCCCCTGTCAGGTGTAAAGGAGCGACTTGGACACTCATGCATGAAGGAAGCATGAGTTCAAGTCCGTTGCTCTCCCCAGGTTGGCGGAGGGTGTGTAGAGCTCAGGATCACATTAGATAATTGACACAGGGGTGAAAAATGGGTTACAAAATCGTGGGATAAAAATTATAATAAAAAAATAATAATAAAGTCTATGAAGCCATCTATGAAAAGGTTTGTGAAACACAATGTTAGGGTCACACTCCCTACTTCATCTCTCTCTCTCTCTCTCTCTCCCCCTCTCACTCTCCCCCTCTCTGTCTCTCTCTCTCTCTCTCTCTCAGCTAGTGGGTCCTTGGTCTGAAAAACGACCCCTGAACTAGAGAATGGCATCTGATAGAAATGGCAAGTGTCAGTCAGTTAATGGAATTTACTGAGGAGGACAAGAGGTCACACTGATCTAATGCGCCATGGTGTGGCAGTCAGAAATCAATGGAGGGATCAGATGTAAGCATGTGACCACTCATCAGACCACAGCGGCTCTTGGGCTGGGGCAAGAAGAAATGCAGAACAGCATTGAACATGAAAGCAACTTTCTTCTTCTGCCTTTGAGCAAACTAGTTAATTGGCTTGATAGTACTAATCTTTTATTTTGTTTCATTGTTGTTATTATTGACCACAAAAGAGGCTGTAGCTGTAGCGCTTCCAGTCCATGTTGAATCGGTCGAGGGTTTGCGATGCTGCAATGTTGACAGTCCAAGAAAGACAAAGTAGAGACTACACAGAGGCAATCAAACGTTAGCTCACACAGGCTAACGTTAGCTGGACAACAGTCAACAAAACTCACCCTCCAGTCGGGGACAAGAAATCCGCGTCGTCGTCATCACCGCCGCCGCCAAACATATTTATGCTTTTCGGGTCGTTTTCCGCTGCTTTCAAGTTACAGTCATGTGTAAATAGTAATGACACTGCGCCTTGTTTTTGCTCAGCTAGGGTGGTTTAATTTCTTTGACAGCAGCAGACACTGAGCTTGTGTGCATGTTCCTCTTCCTGGTACTGCTGGAGTCAGCTGACACCAGGCTGACCAATCACCTGACCAGTCTTCTGACACCAGGGTGTAGTGTACACACGGTGCCACTAGGGGGCACCGTCTGATAATCAGGCTAGGACCACCATTAAACAGGCAAACTTTGATCAAAATAACAATTCTTCTACATTCTCTAATTGTGGTAGGCTTCTTGTAAATTAACAACAATTTAAGTTAAAGATCTACAGTATAAGGGTACAGATTTGGTTACCAACTCTCCATCATTTAAGTATAACTGGGGACAACCTGGAACCCCCCCGGACCACTGGTTGAGAGCCACTGACCTACTACATTAGCCTATGTTATCATACATACACATGCTGTATTTATTCATATCATAGCTTATAGGTTTCACAACTCTTTTTGAATTATATAGTTAGACCCTTTTCTTTCTTTCTCTCTCTCTCTCTTTTTTAGATTAGAACAGTGGTTCTGAAATGTTTTAATTTTATGGATCTGCAAAAGCATAACTCTGAGGGACTGTAGGCTACAATTAAGTAGATCATGGATTAGCATACAGGTCCATTTGGTTCTGTTTGTAGGCTACATTCAGAGTCACCGTGGCAGCGGTGGCCGAACGGATAGCGGCGCGGTCTAGATACCGGAAGGTTCCCAGTTCGAATCAGCCGTCCGACACGTTAAAATTACCACCGCTGAAATGCCCTTGAACAAGGCATCAACCACTACGATGAAATGTGTTCTATGAGCACTGGCTGGCTGGAAACAAGTTCTTGAGCTTAGCCCAAATACCCTGGGTAAATATAGATTTCATTTCATTTCATTTCATTTCACAAACATGCACACTCAGGTTGTAGTTCACTAAAGAATTGAGGGATTGTTGAAAATAAATTGGCTCTGACGTTGCCGGTTGTGTGATCTCTGTGTCTTCTGTGTGGTTATAGCTCATTTTCAAGCACCTATAGATTCCTAGAATAGCATATTATTGCATTGTTTCCCCTAAAAGACATTTGCCATCATTGTGAACAGATATATCTCCCATTCCATCCAGCAATTCATTCAATATTCATTTTCAAGGTATAGTGTAACCCAGCCAACATGGCAACCCGAAAATGGCAACCCATGTCAACTGTCAATCAAGACAGTATAAAGGTGACATCAGTTCCTACACTCCCCACTCCCACTTCCACCTCATTCAAGATGGCCGAAATGTTTGGCATGGCAGCAGCAGGTTCCGGTTCACTACTGTGACAATCCTTGGTTACTCTTCGGTGAGTTATATAGGCTTGGTGTCATGTTAACTTGGATCAACTGGTTAACTGTTTGGGTTTATATTGAAAGTATTTGATTTATGATTTATGTTTGAACTTTTGATTTAATAATTAATATTGATATTATAAAATACCTTGAATTTTATTTTCTAAAAGCATGCATGTAATGATATATAAACTGTTACTAGAAAAATGATTAAAGAGATCGATACTGATCACATCGAACTCTTTATTCATTAATAGTTTGATTTAAAGTTGTACAGCGATGATTTTTGAACAATTAGACACCTGGCCTTGCAGGTCAGGTTTTTGTGTCCTTAAAAGGAATTCCCCTTGGATGGTTCTGGTACCGGCTGGTACCTGGACCTGGCGAGCCGACCCGGATCTCGACGCCCCCCCTTTCCCTCCACAAATGTGGTAACCCTGTTCTCCACACTGGAGAGAGACTGAATTCCCCCCTAGAAACATAGGAACTCAACATGGACTCTCAAAGTCACCACCTTTAAAGGGGCCCCATTTTGTATTTTTTATTTTCTATAAATGTTCAAAGTTGTTTAAGTTCTGTTTTTTTGAGTCAATAATAATATTTCCGTTAACTTTTGACTCCAGTTTCTGCCTCCTTATTTCTCTGGTTTTCACTCACACATTGAGCTCCTTCCGAACCTGGTACTCTGGTTTATGTGCAGTCAATTCCTTTACCATATACCAACCTTTAATTAGTTATCCATTGTGCCACTTGCTACAATAGGCTATATTAATTAAAATAACTCAATTAATTTACTGGTAGATACCAAGATCAACAGATTATAGGGAGAAAATGTCTAATCTGTTGAATTTTTGACTCAAGATATCATGCCCATTTAAAAAAACGTCACGAATGATCACTCGCATCTCTAATGGCACAGCTATGAGAATTTACAATTTAAGCATTTAGCTTAATCCAGAGCGATTTATAGTAAAGAATTCTATAACTTTCTCTATGGAAATAAAGTATCTAATCCTTTACAAAGTATACCAGCCTTTCTTTGTTCTATAGCAGTCATTTTATAGGCTAAGTCATTAAGATATCCAAGACTCTTGTCTTTTAAGTAAGTCATTAAAGTGCTAAAGGCCTATTACAGTATTAGTTTAACAGATCCCCAAACCATTGCTTGAAATTATATTTATTTATTTATTTTCAGGTGCGCTAGCCCCTCCTATATTCAGCAATAGTGTAGATTTCCGTCTTACACAAACATTAAATTCCCATGACAATGGAGAATTTACGTCATATGTGGACGAGCAAATCAGCTATATTTGTTCTACACAAAGGCCTGTGGCCACAAATTTATGTCATATTTCATTGTCTATGGCAAATATGAGACATGTGGGGACAAGATGATGTACATTTTCCCTTCATTGTCAATGGCATTTAATGTTTGGTGTTGTGGACATTTAATTCATATTTGGCGGACATTTGACCTAATATCTCCTTTCATTGTCGATGGGAAATATGAGACGTGTCACGTGTGGGGACAAGATGATGTACATTTTACCTTCATTGTCAATGGCATTTAATGTTGACGTTTTGTGGGGACAAAAGCCACCCCTCAAAAATTGCTTTAAAAAATATATATTATATATATATATATTGTGGTGACTGGTACACAAAACCCAGGAGACAGGCTATAAGCATGCTGAGAACTAGTGATCAATTTGTTATTGATAAAATATTCTTGAATTTGCTGAACTTTTTCCATGAATAATTTACTCAGAACAGGAAGTATGCTTATTGGCCGACTGTTTGGCCCTGTGAATTCTTTATTTTTATCCTTAGGTAAAGGAATGATATTTGCCTCCTTCCAAGCCTTAGGACAAACTCCAGATAGGTTAAGCACTTATTAAAAATGTGACTAATCGATATACATACAGTAGCTTGACAGGAATGGGGAGAGAGATGACACACACAACGTTAAAAATAATGACCTTCAGGTTATAACTTCAACTTTATTGTCACTCAAGTTTACAGGGGCAAAATATGTTTTACATAACCCAAACAATGTTTTTCACACAAGGTCAAATATATCTAAAATGTATAGAATTTTGGAAATTGAGCTTTTTAAATATTTCCAAGGCATTTCTGCATTTCTTTATTGGGTAGCCTTGCCCTACACCAAATAGTACTTAAATTAATAGCAGAGAGACAACCCATGGCATCCTGATTGGAATCTAAAAGAAAGTATCTAATGTAATGAATTAACAACTTAAGCCCTGTTTTATTCTTCACCATACAATGGTTTTGTACAGAAATAGCAAATAGCTGCTATTTTTGTTACTTTGAAAAGGTTTGCCTATGATGATATGTCCAAAACACCAATGCCAGGTTGAAAGTGGTTGAATAATATCTTCACACATGATGAAAGTTGCATGGCCATGGATTTCTGAGACAACATATACACACTATATATTATTTGTATATGATGTACAGTTGGAGGCCATCGATATTGTCCTTTTCTTTTTGCTGAGGTTTGCGTGATCTGCGCAAAAAGGACAGTTAACCCATTTTGGGCGGGAACCCCTTTTGGTGTTTTAAACATGTTATAATTTAGCTATTGAAAAATATTCTATTAGCTATTTTTGAAAAATCGTGAAAGTATTTATTTCAGAAAACTGGAGGATTTAGAAGGATTTTTTTTAAATTGAGGTCGGGCCTAAATGGGTCAAATGATAAGGGACAATATCGGTGGCACCCAACTGTATGTATCACAGAGTGAACAACAGAATTCCATTGAAGTTACTGAAATGTTCCTCATTGTCAAACAGCCATGCATCTGAATGTAACCTGACATAGACCTCATCTCCTTGGTCCAACTGCACCGTGACACCATTACCAGAATTGAACGTGCCGTCTCGATTGTAGCCAGCTGTTGATGCAAGTCGTTGTGTGTTCTTGTAGAGGAAAGCATTGCTCCCATATCCCCTGGACGTTGAAGCATGGTGGTGGTGGTAACTGAAGTGATACGCCCCTCGTACAGGTGATGTGAAGATACCTGTATGGAAGAGGACTTGTGTTATATTCATTTGTTTTCTCAACCACCTTGTGAGCTCAACTGCAAATTAGGGCATACCTGTGTTTGGACTGTAACCGTTGCCAATGTTGGTGAAAACCTTTCTGTATGTCAAGGTGGTTTCTCTGTTGTAGGGGCCAGTGTTCCCATAACCCCCAAGTCCAGCTGAGAATGCCACTTTAGACTTTTCTAGGACACACACAAACCATTTCAGATTACATTATAACGACATTTCTATCTGAGGTTCTTTTAGGTTTTATGACCTCAATTACACCCAAAAAACCTGAACTTTGAACATTCAGTGGATTTTCTGTGGACTGGAGTTTTCTCTGGGATTTGGAAGCCTTTTGAGCTGCAATGAAAACAGGCAAACCAGTGAAAACAGTGACTTCTGCTGGCAAATCCCATTGACATATATGAGATTTGCAGGCTTTGACATCACAAACAGCAGGATAATCAGAGCACTTGTTTGAGCCAGAAAACCCCAGACCACAGAAGATTTACTGAATGTTAAAAGTTCAGGGTTTTTTTGTGCGCAATTGAGGTCAGAAAACAAAAACTTATTTTATGTCACAATCCCTTTAACAATTGCAAATTATTAAAAGATTCTGAATAACAAATGTTATTTAATTGGCTTTATATTGTTTAAGTAGGCTAATAAATAAACAAATAAATAAGACTATAAGGAAAAAGTGCTATTAAATTATGTTTGATAAGTGAATACATCTGTTCAAGTTTAAACTAGTAGAAACATTAAAATATCATAGGGTCACTTGACTTGGATCAACTTACCCCTTACCTAGGGCAATTTGAGCCACATGACCACTTTGTTGTTGTTTTTTTAAATACCGTAAGTCATATTTACGTGACCCTTTGTCATAGATGCTTACTCATGATTTCAATCCTGAAATAAATAAGGGTAGATCTTTATTTCGATTTCGCTGCCATTTCATTTTGCCTTAATCCTTCCAGGACAACTTAAGCAAAAAAAGTGGCTCATCTTTACCCCGTTCTCCCACACTGAATGCCTAACCCCAAGGTGATTATTCTCCTCCTTGTATTATTTCTTCTACCATAGCCTTTCATCTGTGGATAAAATGTTGATGTCGTCCTACCCGCTGTCTCCAGCAGCTGTTGCAGATGATCCTCACTAGAGCTCAGTCTGCTGGTGACGTCCTTTAGCTGTGACATGGTGTTGTCCAGTCCTTCTGTTAACACTGTACAGTAGACAGTAGACAGCACACATGACAGATCAGTGGTCCCCCATGAAAGTGCTGAAACCTTTACCAGCTAATAGAGCCTGCCTCCGCTTGCACAGTATTCAGCCAGTGTCACTTATCCAACAGCCACTCCAATAGTGTAAGTTATATTGAATTAAAATATTCTACATACACATTGGTTAAAATACAATGTTTATTCCTTCCTTCCTTCACCACATAGATTGTTGTCCTTGTTTAGTGCTCGTCACAGAAACTGTCAGAGTATACTGTAGTATTTTGGCAGATTTGGTTAATACTTTTCAACGTCATGCAAAATATACTAACCTTAATTACAGCACTTTTAGCAAGAGTGGTCAGTGGGCAGTTACTACTAGTGGTCAGTTCCACACTTTACCTTGATTGTGTGTCTGTAGAGTGGTCACGGTGGACGTCAAGTGTTCCACCTGGCTTTCACTTAGCATCAGTCTGCTTGTCACCTCTCTCAGCTCCTCTACTAGAACTGGAATAGGAGAAGCAGAATAGATGTATTGGTATTCAAACAGTGTTGTTTTCGTCGACTAAAACTAAAACGAAAAATGTTCGTCGACTACCTTTTTTCACTGTCGAAAACAAAATGTAAACTAAATGAAAACTAAGCTATGATGACTAAAACTAAGACTAAATATATTGACAATTTCGTCAACAAATAAAAACTAGACTAAAATGTTAGGAAGGGACTAGTGGACAAAAGATCCAGTATAAGTTATTTTACACTTGGTTGCATGCTGAAAATAGCAGATCTACAAGCTCACAACGCGTCGCAGCGCGACGCGTTGTGAGCTTGTAGATCTGCTATTTTCAGCAAGTGTAAAATCAGTCATTACGACGACATCAAGGCCCGACAAAACATTTTAGTCGACTAAATCAACTGTCGATTAAAGTCGACTAAAATCTTATGATATTTAGTCGACTAAAACTAGACTAATACTAAAACATTCCAGGTGACTAAAATGTGACTAAAACTAAATAAAAAATATTCAAGAGACTATGACTAAAACTAAAATCAAAATTTGCTGCCAAAAACAACACTGTATTCAAAGGTATATCAGGTATAGGCCATATGCCCCCTTAGTTTGGCCGTCTGACACTCAAACAAATCTAATGCTCTGAGACCACAGTGGCCTTCGATGCCCATGAGAAGAGAGAGGATAGAGCTAGAGTAAGAGCAGGACAGCATGAGGTTTAAAACAGTAGCATATGTCATGTTACATGTACGTGTAGAAAAATCTGTACATATTAACATGCTGCCATGAGGCAATGTAAAGAAAAAGTACCAGGCACAGTGTTCGTGAAGTTCAATAGAAAGATGAACTGAAAAATATCTCTCCCTTTTGCGGTCCACACCCGTTCGGGGATATCGATATGACATATACTTTACTTATATTATGTATACACTTTTTCGCCTTCATATGACTGGACATTATGTATTATATTGCCTATATAGGCGATTATTATTGGCAGGTGCCTTGCGATAGGTGCTGGGTAATTAATCACACCACCTGCCAATTGTGTGACCCAAACTTGTGTGTTTCCCTGGTCAATTGGTGATGACGTCTGCGGTAAACAGGACGTATTCATAAAATCAGCCCAGCGATCATTCCGGGCCCTTTTGCCTGGAGAGAAAGACGTCCGTGTGCATCTCGTGAAAAAGTGGAGATAATTGACTAAATACACGTTTTGTGCCAGAACTTTCACATGGATATAAAACTAGAGGACCATATTTCACTCCACGTCTTTGGAATTATTTAATGGGTGAGTACAAACAGAGCATTTATCACATTTAGGCCGCCAATTTGGAACCCGACCAGAAATTAAGTAGGACCGTTCTATGGCTCTGTATGTGAAATACTGTATACTGTATGAAACGACAAGAGCCGTTCTAGGGCTAGTAATTTGGGTGCAGTACGTTGTTCAGACGTCCGACAAACGACAACCCACCTCAAACCCTAACCTAACCATAACCACAAGCACGGGAGCAGGCGCATGTATGCTCCGGTAATTTACGTCATGTTGTAGTCACTGATTTGTAGTCATCAGGCAGGAAACCACCAGTGTGGTTTTCGTTGACTAAATACCAAGACGAAAAATGTTCGTCGACTACCTTTTTTCACTGACGAAAACTACATGGAAACTAAATGAAAACTAAGCTATGATGACTAAAACTAAGACTAAATATGTTGACAATTTCAAAATAAAAACTAGAGTAAAATGTTAGGAAGGGACTATAGTGGACAAGAGATCCTGTATAAGTAAAATCAAGTCATTTTAAACTTCCACAAGCTACTACAAGCTTGTAGATCGGCTATTTTCAGCAAGTGTAAAATCAGCCATTATGACGGCATCAAGGCCCGCCAAAACACATTTTAGTCAACTAAATCACCTGTAGATTTAGTCGACTAAAATCTTATGACATTTAGTCGACTAAAACTAGACCAACACTAATACATTCCAGGTGACTAAAATTTGCTGCCAAAAACAACACTGGAAACCACAAGGCGGAATAAGAAGTACCCATTCATAGTACTGATTCCGCCTTGTGTTTGTTTCCTGCCTGATGACTACAAATCATTGACTACAACATGATGAAAGTTACCATCCGCTCCCGACCGGATCATGAACCCGAAATGGAATGCTGCCCAGCAGCGGCGACAGATTACGGGGGTGCCTGGTAGCTGGAGGCAGCACCCCTGAAGAAAATAGGAACACAAAATAGCACCCAAACTTCCCTCCCCCATGACTGGGGTTTTGTCACGTAGTCACATGACTCACACCTGGGCCACTGGGGGGTGGGCGTTGCCTGTTCCCTGTTCACAGAACAGGTATTCAAATGCTAATATGGTGGCTTTTGTTTTAAGCAAAGCAGCAAAGGAGTTGGGCATAAAGAGCCCATCTTTACCGAAACCAAGAAAGATTCCCCGCCGATTCGACACGGTGCTCCTCCACACGTCTTCCAAACACCAGAGGACATGTATCGACAGCATGCACCCCTGACAGTTATAATATAAGAACTATTCGCCCCTGCTGCTCAGGCTACACATTACCTTGAGTGTGTGTCTGTAGAGTGGTCATGGTGGACGTCAAGTGTTCCACCTGGCTCTCACTTAGCGTCAGCCTGCTCGTCACCTCTCTCAGCTCCTCCACTAGAGCTGGAATAGGAGAAGCAGAATAGATGTATTGGTTTTCCATGATCAAAGGCCATGGCCTTCATGCCCCCTTAGTTTGGCCGTCTGACACTCAAACATAAAAAATTCTGAGGCCAGTGGCCTTGATACCTTGAATCGAAGAGAGAGGATAGAGGTAGAGTAAGAGCAGGAGAGAAAAATACAGGATACTACGTTTAGATCAGTACCATGTCATGTCATGTGTACAGATTATTTTAGAAAACTCTGTGCATACTCTAAAGCCCAAACCACACCAAAGGGTCAAGACGGTTTTAGCGTTGTCCCTGCGGTGTGATATGTCTTGTTGCACGTTGACCCACGCTGACCCGCGTTGTGACCCTAGTGATTCAACGCATGGAATTCAATGGCCCCAAACCACACCAAAGGATCAAGACGGTTTTTGCGTTAACTCCTTGCAACCGTTTGGACCCAAGGAGTTGCATGGTGACCCTAAGGTGTAGTTTAGGGCTTTACATGCCTCCATGAGGCGAGGTAAAAAGAAAAGGTACCAGCAGGCACAGTGTTCTTTAAGGTGAAGTCCAATAGACCAGTTCATGTAACAAGGAAAGATGAACAGAAAATAAATAAATAAATCTCCCCAGTGCAGCTGAGAAATATATACATTTAAATAACAGCAGCACAACAACAACATCCTCATCCTCATCGACAATAATAGCCTAATAATACAAATTATTAATAATAATGAATAGGAATATATCAAATATAAAATCATGATTTATCATAATAATGATTGTATTAGTAGTAGGCGTAGTTAGTAGCCTCGCGTTGCGATACTAATATACCACTGCGCTGCGTGAGATATTGCCTAGGGGCATATGCAATAGGGGCGGATGAAGTCTGGCTGCACCAGGCTACGTAGTTAGTATGCTACACATAACAAGAGTGACAAGAACAACCAGGCTACGTAGTTAGTATGCTACACATAACAAGAGTGACAAGAACAAAACCTAAACGAAAAAAGGAAACGTTTAGGCCTACATTTTGGCCCAAAGGTGGTGCTATGTTAACGAAGTCCACACCCACAACACCAGAGGGAGTGCAACGAACCATGTACAACCCAGATTCGGCACAAACAAGGGACTCAATTCTTTTCGCTCCTATGCCACCAAAATGTGGAACGCCCTACCAACAGTCATGAAGACATGCAAATCCCTTGACTCCTTCAAAACCGCTCTCAAAGGGCACCTACGGACGGCTGCAATTCGAAAGTGGCCCCCGTAAAAATCTGAATCCCCCCCCCCCCTTTTTTTAATGAATGAATTGAACATGGTGGACCCTCTTGTAAACAAGTGTAATGCTTAATTGGGTCGTCCACTCACAGTTAACAGTCTTTGTATTGAGTTTGTGCTTGAAATGTACTGTAATTCTGCAAACTGTTAATAAATATTTCAATCAATCAATCAATCAATCAATCAATGCTACAATAACGCTCATGCCATGGTTTTCGTGTGTGTGCATTTTTATAGTTGTTTCCTAAGTAGATGTTGCATCTACTCCACAAAGCATGTTCACTACTAGTCTTAATAACTTGAATTACCTTCATTCTCCGTGTGTAGAATGGCCACCTGTTCCTCTGTAGCCTTCAGCCTGGCGTCCATGGCTCCAATCTTCATCAGCAGTTTACACATGTCAGGCTCACAGTCTCCTCCATCCTTCTCTGGCTTGTTCTTAACCGCTGTCTCACTGTCATTTACTTTCGAGCCGAGGATGTTTCCACTGCTGTTTCTGACACAGCAAATCAGAAACACTGGCACAAGTAGAAAGGCTCTCATTCTCTGTTTGATATGTCTGGACACAGGTCCTCTTCCATATACACCCCCCTTTATGACCCAGACCTAGTATTTATGCTGATCTGTGTGGGAATGTGTTGGTGATAACCACATGTGTATACTGTATCACATGACACAAGGGACAAGAGAGAGGGTACAGAGCAGGCAGCAGAGATTCTTGTATGGTGTCTCTGTCCTGCATATTTATTCTCATAAAAAAAAAAACTCCTTTCTTAAAATAAAAAATAAAATCCATCTTGTGTTTATTTTCCGTATAAATCGTGGTTCATTTCATAGTGTGACTGGTTTTTGCATGGTCCTCTTCCATATTTGACCCAGACCTAGTATTTATGCTGATCTGTGTGGGACTGTGTTGGCGATAACCACATGTGTATACTGTAGCTGTATCACATGACACAAGAGACAAGAGAGCAGCAGGCAGTGGAGATTATTGTATGGTGTCCTGCATGGGCATCACTTGATATTTATTCTCCTCTTTTTCCCCAAAAAACTGGGCAGTGGGCTTCCTTTCTTTTTTTTTATAATCCATCTCTGTTTATTTGCAGTATATGAATCGTGGTTCATTTATGGTGTGACTGGTTTTTGCATTATTTCCGTACAAAGTTGGGTGTTCTAATTGATCACTTGCATCCCAGAGTTGCTAACTTGGTCCTCGTCCCCCATACTTGGACTGTTTCCCAGCTCTGTAGCACCACATCCATGCAGGTGTCCGATGCTGCTTCAGTGGATGCATGTTCAACACCAGCTGGGTCAAGGAAGGCCCTGGCTGAGAGGCCCAAACATGTTCAACACCAGCTGGGTCAAGGAAGGCCCTGGCTGAGAGGCCCAAACATGTTCAACACCAGCTGGGTCAAGGAAGGCCCTGGCTGAGAGGCCCAAACATGTTCAACACCAGCTGGGTCAAGGAAGGCCCTGGCTGAGAGGCCCAAACATGTTCAACACCAGCTGGGTCAAGGAAGGCCCTGGCTGAGAGGCCCAAACATGTTCAACACCAGCTGGGTCAAGGCCTGTCTGAGAGGCCCAAACATGTTCAACAGCAGCTGGGTCAAGGCCCTGGCTGAGAGGCCCAAACATGTTCAACACCAGCTGGGTCAAGGAAGGCCCTGGCTGAGAGGCCCAAACATGTTCAACACCAGCTGGGTCAAGGAAGGCCCTGGCTGAGAGGCCCAAACATGTTCAACACCAGCTGGGTCAAGGCCTGTCTGAGAGGCCCAAACATGTTCAACAGCAGCTGGGTCAAGGCCCTGGCTGAGAGGCCCAAACATGTTCAACACCAGCTGGGTCAAGGAAGGCCCTGGCTGAGAGGCCCAAACATGTTCAACACCAGCTGGGTCAAGGAAGGCCCTGGCTGAGAGGCCCAAACATGTTCAACACCAGCTGGGTCAAGGCCTGTCTGAGAGGCCCAAACATGTTCAACAGCAGCTGGGTCAAGGCCCTGGCTGAGAGGCCCAAACATGTTCAACACCAGCTGGGTCAAGGAAGGCCCTGGCTGAGAGGCCCAAACATGTTCAACACCAGCTGGGTCAAGGCCCTGGCTGAGAGGCCCAAACATGTTCAACACCAGCTGGGTCAAGGCCCTGGCTGGAAGGCCCAAACATGTTCAACACCAGCTGGGTCAAGGAAGGCCCTGGCCGAGAGGCCCAAACATGTTCAACACCAGCTGGGTCAAGGAAGGCCCTGGCTGAGAGGCCCAAACATGTTCAACACCAGCTGGGTCAAGGCCCTGGCTGGAAGGCCCAAACACAAAACACCTGGACTGATGCTAAATGATCTGCACGCATAAACACACACATTAAATACCTCGATTGATGATGCTTATAGTGTCAGTGATGATGTGTACACACACACACACACACACACACACACACACACACACACACACACACACACACACACACACAATGTACCCTTATTCTACTGTGAAATAAAATGTTCAATCAATCAATCAATCAATTAAGTGCTTTTTTCCACCACTGCAGCAATAACACAGGGGACAGCGTTGGTAGAATAAGGTTCCTTCAGCTGGCTGCAGGGGGCGACAGTGTCCCTCTGTAGCCAAGACCCGAGGAGCAGATTCTACAAACTGTCTTTAAATTAAATCATGACAGTTTTCTGAAAAACCCTATGTTTCTATGTCAGTGGTTCTCAAACGATTTAATGTCAAGGAACCCCACAATTTTATATGCTATATTACCCCCGCCCCCATCTAAACATATTTTGTTCCAGGGACCCCCCCCCCCCCCCCCCCCCCAAGCTAAAATATGAGTAATTTCTTTTTTACATTTTTAACGATTTGCACTCGTTTTCACGATTTTTCAAAAATAGCAGCTCTACAATCTCGAGTACGTGCCAATGAGCTTGTAGCCTATAGCCTACATCTGCTATTTTTCAACAGCTTAAAGTTTAAAATAATGGTTAGAGAGAGACTGGTTAAAAGCTACAAGGAGACACAGATGCGTCCTCAGGTCTAAATGGGTTAACATCAGATTCAGTGGGCGGACTGAGGATGACCGGCTGGTGACCCAGCAGCCGTGCAACATCGTGGCACTGTGTCGGAAGTGAGTCAGGCACCAATACCCATGTTGTTGCCCGTGTTGGTGTTTTAAGCATTATGTTATACTTTAGCTATTGAAAAATAGCAGATCTACAAGCTCGTAGCGCGGCACCGAGTGCCGCGCTACGAGCTTGTAGATCTGCTATTTTTGAAGAATTGTGAAAAGAAAATGTGTCGCAAGTCATATTGTTTCAGAGCGAACATTTTTAACTCATATCTTTGTTTCCGGGGGTTCCCTATATAGAACAACATATTTTCAGATGGGGGTTGGCGGCCAAATACAGATAATTCTAGGGGTTCTTGACATGAAATAGTTTGAGAACCACTGACACAGAAACATAGGTTTTTTAGAAAACTGTCATGATTTAGAAGACATTTTGTAGCATCGAGCTCAGGTTGAAATGGGTTTTAAATAACACAACTAAACTGCTCAGTCACAAGAGGTTCAGAAACACTTTGGTTGATTGTTTCTCCCCTTTGATGATGCCAATTGTGTTGCATTTTATATCTTTGATTAAAATACAGGGGGGGAGGGGGGGGGGTCCTCTGACATTCAGAGGACACAGGGTCAAGGAAGGAAAAACAAACAAAAACAAATAGCTGTAAAATCAAAAGAAGTTTGGAATGACCTTGAACCTTGTGACCTTGTGGCTGGCGTCTCAGCTTTTGCACCGTTGAACTCCTACCTTGACCTCTGACCTCTGACCTTGGCTGTCGATCTCTCTAGATTAGGAGACAAATATCATAAAACATTACAGCCCATATTTGGACATGTCTTTCTGTGCAGACTATACTGTCCCTGTTGTCTTATAGCTGGATCTGGCCATGACGCGCATACACGTACACGTACACGCACACGCACACACGCACGGCCGCATGCACGCACGCACACACACACACACACACACACACACACACACACACACACACACACACACACACACACCCTGTTTGAAATAGGGCTCGAGTGGTTAATTCATTGCTTATTAATTGTAAGTTTCGGTCCCAAAGACTCACTTCCTAGGAATGTAGTGGAGTCGATATTTCTAATTTAAAATGTAGCTGGTGAGTGTCAGCTTGCAAAAGCAAAACGGAAAACGGGCACTGCTTGTTTCCACAGAAATATTTCATTGTCTCTCTGTCTCTCTGATGATGGGACCAAGGCCGTTCCAGAGCTCCAACACCTACACTGAGCCACTAGAGATGCCATGAGGCAATACAGATCAAATCTAGAGGGATATGATGTTGCATAGCACTGCAGACTCCCGTATGTCAAGGCCTGCATCACATGACAGACTGACAGAGGTCACTAACAGAGGTCACTAACAGAGGTCACTAACAGACTCCCGTAGCAGCATGTGGCAAGGCCTGCATCACATGACAGACTGACAGAGGTCACTAACAGAGGTCACTAACAGAGGTCACTAACAGACTCCCGTAGCAGCATGTGGCAAGGCCTGCATCACATGACAGACTGACAGAGGTCACTAACAGAGGTCACTAACAGACTCCCGTAGCAGCATGTGGCAAGGCCTGCATCACATGACAGACTGACAGAGGTCACTAACAGAGGTCACTAACAGACTCCCGTAGCAGCATGTGGCAAGGCCTGCATCACATGACAGACTGACAGAGGTCACTAACAACAGCCAAGATACACTACACTATACCAGATGAGTTGAATCAGTTCTATGCTCACGCCTCACCATGAGGCCTTTTGAGGCTCCTGTGCACACATAACTGGTAAATGGTGCATTCATATAGTATAGGGCCTTTATCCAAGGCACACAGAGATTGTGTATTACATTCACCCATTCACACACAGATGCTGGAGGAAACCATGCATGCAAGGCACCAACCTGCACATCGGGAGAAATTAGGGGTTCAGAGTCTTGCTCAAGGACACTTCGACACTAACTCTGGGGGACCCCGGGTTCGAACTGGGAACCTTGCGGTTTCCATCCGGTCACTCTACCCCTGAGCCACAAGTGCACAGTTACTGTGCAGCAGAATTCACTGGCACATCACAGGTTTACAGAAGTAAAAAAAAAGTGGGTGAAAGTTGTTTTTGTGCAAGTTCTATCATTTAATTTGTATCTTATTCTATCAACGTTTCTTTACTCATATCAAGCACTGAGTCCCAAAATTAGTTCCAAAGAGCTATACTTCAAAGGAACGGATAAGCTACTTTCTAAATACCTGTGGTGGAACGGCAAGGTTCTTTTCAAAATCTTTTTATTGTAATTTCAATAGTATAGATCTCAGAATGAAAAGAGTATTATTGCACAAATCATGCCCCTTCAAGACAAAAGAAAAAACATTTCCTCCCCTTCAAGTCCCAATTTAGTAAAGCCAATTCCAAATTCCCCAGCCTCTCTACGAGTACTCCATCTCTGCTGGAACGGCAAGGTTCGAGCTTTATTATACCACAGGTCGTTTCGAGGAAGCAATCTGATTGGTTGAAACAACCTTCTAGCCGTGGGTTAAACCAGCACCATTCACCACAATCAAAACAAAGAATTCAGCTGCTCCGTTCTCCCAGAGCGCTAGCAAACTCGGTGGCTAGGCTAGCTAGTTTCTTGGGACATTTGTGGTCGTAGTGACTACATCTGTCATTAAAAAAATATATTCTTTCAGCGATTTTCTTAGTTTTAAGGGTAACTGTTGTATAATTGCAATATTACACTCGAGGGTGTGGGTTAACGTGATTATTGCCACTTCAGTGATGCTTGCGGAACTCGACTTCGTCTCGTTCCTCACCGCATCCCTGTCGTGGCAATAATCACGTTAACCCACACCCTCTCGTGTAATATTGCTTAAATATATCTTTAATAATCTGTTGTCCTATAGACAGAGGAGGGTTAAATGTAGCTGATTTAAGCAATATTACACGAGAGGGTGTGGGTTAACGTGATTATTGCCACGACAGGGATGCGGTGAGGAACGAGACGAAGTCGAGTTCCGCAAGCATCACTGAAGTGGCAATAATCACGTTAACCCACACCCTCGAGTGTAATATTGCAATTATACAACAGTTACCCTTAAAACTAAGAAAATCGCTGAAAGAATATATTTTTTTAATGCCAGATGTAGTCACTAAGACCACAAATGTCCCAAGAAACTAGCTAGCCTAGCCACCGAGTTTGCTAGCGCTCTGGGAGAACAGAGCAGCTGAATTCTTTGTTTTGATTAGGTGGTGAATGGTGCTGGTTTAACCCACGGCTAGAAGGCTGTTTCAACCAATCAGATTGCTTCCTCGAAACGACCTGTGGTATAATTCCAGGTATACCATTTGGATCGCACGCACGCACGCACGGTACCAAAAGTTAACTCTGAACTTGGTAGATCTGCCTTTAGCTTCTGTGGCCCTAATACCTGCAAACAACATTAAAATTGACCACATTGGTCCCCCTGAGTCGTTTTAAAACCTTGGTGAGCATACAGGCCCCCACAATATGTAACTGTTTTTTAGATCATTTTGAAATTTGTCTTAGCTTTTTATTTGTAAACCTATGTAATTCACATGTATACCTTTTGTTTTTCTTTTCCTGATCTTCTGATGTATTGTGACGTTTGATGTGATTGTATTACTCGACGACACTGAAAATGAGTTTCGAGAATAAATAAAACTTGAATGAATGAATGAATTTACAATATATAAACAATAACTTAATCGTGTGGGGTGTGTCAATCAGTGAGACCAGTAGTGTAGGTGAGTGGATTTGTGGTAAATGTAGTGTGGGGTGTTGAATGGTGCAAACCAAAGGTCAAACTACTGTTGCTGCCATCAGGAAGAGAGAGACAGTCAGCCTGGGCACACTTGAACTTCCATGCGAGGCCAAATGAAGCTGTGTTTTGCGTCATCTCCGGGTTTTTAGACAGCTGGTGGATGGAAATGAAGCTCCACCCACGCGGCAGAATGCCGCTGGGGCAAGCTTTACCGGGAATCTGGCCGACGCGGCAATCTGCCGCGTGGGTGGAGCTTCATTTCCTTCCACCAGCTGTCTAAAAAAACGGAAATAGCGCAAAACACAGCTTCTTCTGTCCGCGCATGGAATCTAAAGTGTGCTCAGACCAAGGGGGCAGGCAGACTTTCCAACGTTGAAGCTCTCCTCCCTAGTGGTAGGAGGAGGGACTACAGGCGGACCCGTGGATTCATGACCGGGAAACCCCGTGCAGCTGGGCTTTAACATTGAGCGCTCGGTTGCACTTCCGCATTTGACCACCAAAATTTGGTGGTCAAATGCGGAAGTAGACGTTCTGAGACGGTACTTCCGGCAGTCTTCCGGGTGCTTCAAAACGCCACTGAGCAACTTCCACTGACATGAATAGCTGGGGGGGCGGAGCTTCGCGCCAGTTCAGTCTCTATTATATATATACTCTATGGCTCAGACCCAGAGAGAGAGGGGCTGAGTGTAGCCAACACCCAGCCATTTATAGAGCACACATGGGAATACTGGCCAGGTGCTCCCAATGCACTGATTGGCTCCCCAATTTCCCAACCTTGAACCTGCAGGCCTTGTTAGCATCGCAGTCCCGCCCCCTTTCCAGACCCGGAAAATAATTCCCCATTCATTTTTCAAAAAGTTAAAGACGTTTACACTGCGGACAAAGCCAACTCGAGTTGTGACAATAAACACAATGTTTTGGGCCGATCAAATAATTAGAAAGAAGAAGAAAAGGGCAGGTTACAACACTTTTTGTTTTGTTTTTATTTTTACAAATTGTAACATTGTGTTTATTGTCATGATTTGTCACAACTCGAGTCCGCAGCAAGTCTATGAGGAAAATGAACGGGGAATTCTTTTCAGGGTCTGGAAAGGGGGCGGGACTGCGAGTTGCGACGCTCACAAGGCCTGCACAGACAAGCTGTTGCGTCTTTTCCGGGTTTTTAAACAGCAGGTGGATGGAAATTAAGCTCCACCCACACGGCTGACTGCCGCGGCGGCAAGCGTTTCCGGGAATCTGGCCGTCGTGGCATTCAGCCGCATGGGTGGAGCTTCTTTTCCATCCACCAGCTGTCTAGAAACCCGGAAAAGACGCTGGCCGACAGCAGAACACGGCCGCGGTTGTCTGCTCAGGTGTGGAAACAGTGACACTACGGCCAAGCTACAGCCTACAGGGGGCTGTGACCGTGTGACACCCTCCCCCTACAAAACGAGGACCCTTTATAGGGACCGAGATGAACTAGCCAAAATACCAAAATATGAACAGAAAACATTTGTCAAATATTACCACCACAATAACCCAAATGTAATCATACTATGTCAAAATTTTGAGAGAACAAAGTGTGACAAAATATTTGCCTCCAATAAACTCTGGAGGGAGGGAGGGCGAAATCCAAAAGACCCGACTGCCGCGTCGGTTGGCGGGTTGGCCGGTCAGACCTTGTGGATCGACTATTTTCAGCAGGTGTAAAATCAGTTATTATGACGGCATCAAGGCCCGCCAAAATACATTTTGTTCGACTAAATCAACTGTCGACTAAAATCCTATGATATTTAGTCTACTAAAACTAGACTAACACTAAAACATTCCAGGTGACTAAAATATGACTAAAACTAAATCAAGTTTCATTCCAAAGACTGAATAAAACTAAAATAGAATTTTGCTGCCAAAAACAACACTACACTCCACTGACGTAAAGCTTCCACACATGGAGCTCTCTCAAAGTCAGTGGCTCTCTCAAAGTAAGCTACATCAGTGGTTCCCAAACCTTTTCATGTCAAGGACCCCCAAATTGACACTTAATAGCCCACGGACCCCCATGTGAAAAAGGTATGCCAGGGACCCCCATAAGAGAAGATTTTTACGGCTCTAGCAGTGATTCTAAACTTGTTTAATTTAAGGACCCCCAGTTTGACATGCATTAATTAGTCTACAGACCCCAATCTAATGGCATTTCATCTCTGAGACCCTAATTAATATTGTAAAATCAATGTTAATTTAACTCTGAGAGTTACAGACCCATAAGGGTCCATTTGGTTCCAAACTATCATTTAGCTGGGGACCCCCTGGAACTGCCTCAAGGACCCCTGAGGGTTCCTGGACCCCACTTTGGGAACCACTGAGCTACATTGAGCCCTACTTTAGGTACTGACAATACTGGACCACACTGTAATTATCTTAAATTATGCCTAATTATCACCCAGAGATTTTGAAACCATGACTAAAAAACTCCCGGGCGCAGAACAACAATGTGCAAACATTGTTGTTGCAGCAAGATTCGCGAGCTGCTGTGACAGGAGAAGGATATCAAATGGAACACAACCACCCTAAAGACTAATCATTGTGTGTATTCCTGCATCGAGTGATCTCGGTACATAGAAATTGATTTCCTTGGATATTCTGACTTTAAATTCATACATTTTGACTTGATTGTATTGTTCCACTTTTTGCTTTGGCAATACAGGTTCGAATCGATCCAGTGTCGCCCGAGACCAACCTCCCTCTCATGCCAATACAGCCCTTTGAATTGAATTGAATTGTAATTAATTCCAAAATTACTAATTATTAAGGGGAAATCGATTAGGACATGTGACCATTTAAATATCAACACACTTTATTGATTGGTATTCACTTTACACAGGCTATACCATATCTTACCATTATACACTATGAAGAAAATAAATTACTCCTATAGCCCAACTTTGGGCATATAGGCCACGAACAAGAGCTGTCCAGACATTCCGGTCCTGGGCCAGTTTCACCAGCTGTCCCCATGTGTGGCCAGATCTCTTCACATCTGCATCCAGGTCATGGCGTCAGGTGTTTCGTGGTCTGCCCCTCTTGTGGGTTCCAGAACATGATGCAGGGCATATCTTGTGCTACTAGACGCAGGCTTGCGAAGAGTGTAAGAAAATAAATAGCTAAATCTCCACAGGAACCAATGCTCTCTCTCTCTCTCTCTCTCTCTCTCTCTCTTTGTTAATTTCTTTTTTATTTATTATTATGTATTTATTAGTACATTGTTGACAGCCTTTGGAGAGGTTTTTACGAAACAAATGTATATATTTGGGTATAGGTATGGAAAGAAAAATAAGAAGAAAGGCAGATTACTATATTACCTATTTGGACATTGGCGACCTATTTAAGTAGGAAAGAAAAAAGGACAGAGTTGTGATTGTCTAGCAGTTTTCAAAAACTTAGTCAAAGCAAGAGTTTTGTTTGAATACAAATCTTATGAAAAAATGGATGAATTGGAGGTTTTTAAGGGTGTTTGGGATTATGAAGGTGTGCTTTTTTCTGTAAATGATGAGGGAGTCCTTTTTGTAAATGAATTGCTATAAGAAAATAAAACATGGGGTAAGGTCCTATAGAGGGTATGCGCATGACATCATCGCACCTGGAAGTTATGCGGGAACGCCCACTGAGTGGCAAAAACCTACTTTCTGGCCTTGACAAGTTGACATCCCTCTTTCTATCTGTAAAGTTTTTGTTTCATAAAAATCCACCATAGAAACTTTATGAGCTACTTTCTGTCAAGAAATGCCCTGCATTTGATTATTTTTCTAAGTGTCAGAGTTTGGAAGTGCTTGTTTTCAATAACACAACATTTTGCTGCCTCCTGCATTATGTGACATTTAGAAACAGGTGGTACGCAGGACGGTTGAGTGATTTCCAACGAGCGCTTCCAAACTCCAACACTCCATGCTGATCAATGTTTTGCCACTCAGTCTAGATGAGGGGGGCGTGTCCTGATGGGAAAATCATGCATGTGCATACTCTCTATAGGGTGTAAAAACGTGTACGTCACCAAGAGGGGGGCGGCGTCTGAAAAGCTAGCGGCGGCCTTCTTGTGGGCTTTAAACTCTAGCCCACATCACTCAGAATAGAGTGACGGTGGTATGTTTTTGTAAATATTGAGCTCGTTCTTGGCGACAACATAGTGAACCAACACCAGGATGGATAGAAAGAACGTCGGGCCCAAATACCTTACAAGGACAAGGAAAATGTTGTGAACAAACACGGCTGTGCTTAGATACTTTATTGAGCGTTATGTCTGCGCCCGTGCGCAGAGACATTCTACGTCTTTTTGTAAACTCGTCAATCTGGGTTCCTTGATGCCGTCTCCATGCTGGAAAGCTGAAAATCTAATTCCATTTTCTGGCTCATTCCCTCGACGTGACCTGCTGTGGCACTTATTTACTGAGTAAGTCTGCACCATTGTGAGGTCAGTTTAAAAAAAGAACGTATACAAGCACACCGGATAGTCGCTCAATGTAAACAAACCAGACAAGCCAACAAGTATAGCGGCCGCTACCACGTGACACATTTGTTGACGCCCCCTCAAGGAGATTTTGGTACGCTCTATAGAGCGTCGCAGTCCCGCCCCCCCTACCAGGGCCCAGGAAATGATTCATCGTTCATTTTCCTCATAGACATTTGTCACAACTCGAGTTGGCTTTGTCCGCAGCGTAACCGTCTTTAAATAAATACGTTTTAAAATGTCTATGGGAAAAATGCATTGAGAATCATTTCCTGGGCCTGGCGTCGTCATGAAAGGGGGCGGGACTGCGACGCTCTAAAGTAGTTTGTAACTGATTTTTAAAGAATGCAACAATTTCAAGAATAAAGAAGTTGTTAAAAGTCAAAAGGTCTCTGTCTGTCTGTCTGTCTGTCTGTCTGTCTGTCTGTCTGTCTGTCTGTCTGTCTGTCTGTCTGTGTCTCTGTCTCTGTCTGTCTTTCTCTCTCTCTCTCTCTCTCTCTCTCTCTCTCCTCTCTCTCTCTCTCTCTCTCTCTCTCTCTCTGTTCTGTTGTACTCCAAGACAAGGCAAAGTGCTGACAGTGAGTCTAGGACATGTCAAGCCCAACCAGGTGAGTGTGTTCCCCCTAACTCAGCTACCTGCCTGTATAACCAAAACTATATAAACTGAACCAACTTGCCCAGGTCTTCACTCTTCAGTAATACAGTGAGACACAAAAGTTAGCTAGTCACTGTTATTACGCATGAGGTTTGACATTTGAGGTTGATGACATGAGGTTTGACATTTAGAAAACATTGCAGTATTTATACTTTTACTTAACTAAAACATTGGAGTACTTTTTCCCACCACTGCCTATATGAGTCTATAGAGCGTCGCAGTCCCGCCTCCTACCCGGGACCAGGAAATGAAATCCAATGCATTATTCTCATAGACATTTCGTAAAGTATTTATTTAAAGACGGTTACGCCGCGGACAAAGCCAACTCGAGTCGTGACAACTCATGACAACACAAACAATATTTTGGACCAAACAAATAATTAGAAAGAAGAAAAAAACGGCAGGTTACAACACTTTTTTTGTTGTTTTTCTTCTTTCTAATTATTTGTTTGGTCCAAAATATTGTTTGTGTTGTCATGAGTTGTCACGACTCGAGTTGGCTTTGTCCGCGGCGTAACCGTCTTTAAATAAATACTTTACGAAATGTCTATGAGAATAATACATTGGATTTCATTTCCTGGTCCCGGGTAGGAGGCGGGACTGCGACACTCTATAGGAGGTGGCACTGTCCGAGGTGCTGAACTGTGTGTGTGTGTGTGTGTGTGTGTGTGTGTGTGTGTGTGTGTGTGTGTGTGTGTGTGTGTGTGTGTGTGTGTGTGTGTGTGTGTGTGTGTGTGTGTGTGTGTGTGTGTGTGTGTGTGTGTGTGTGTGTGTGTGTGTGTGTGTGTGTGTGTGTAGGGCAGGCTATAGCCTATAGGTCATTTTCCGTTATAGCACCCACACTGTGGAATGAACTTCCACCTCATGTCAGAGCTTCTCAATCCTTGTCTTTGTTTAAATCACGTCTGAAAACTCACTTGTACTCCTTGGCATTTGAACATACTGATTAAGAGTTGCTGCTTCCACTGCATTGTGTCCTTATGTTGCCCTGTTTATGTATTGTTGTTTTTGTTTTGTTTTCTTTGATATTTTTAGTATTTCTTTGTGTACAGCACTTTGTTTCAACCTTGTTGTATAAAAATGTGCTTTATAAATAAAGTGGATTGGATGGTGGAGGATATAGTCATGCACCTTTACAGTCAAAGCCAGATTACAGGTCCTTCCAACCAGACTCAATCTCTCTCTGTGGTACCCTAACACGTTTCCTCCTCATTGTCTGCACCATGACCACACTCCAGTTACAGAAACACTGTCACATATTCTTAATGGCTGCTCTGTATATAAGGGAATGTACATTGCTAGGCACGACAGAATTGTTGACCTATAGCTAAGGACATAAGTTCATATGTTCCATCATTTGCCAAAATGTATAAGCACTCACATGTTTCAACTGCCTTGTTCATGCACATTAATGAAAATGATGCCTTTTCCGATGCCATATTAATATCAGATTCATATTTGGAAGCCTCTTTAATGTCCATAAATCAGTCGTGAGGGGCCTGATTGCAGGCATGCCCAAGCCGAGAGCTAAGGCATCGGCAAAATTCTGTTCAGTGTCTGCGATAATATTGGCAGTCGCCATATAGAGAATTAAGGCGTTGCTTCCTGTACCCGTGATCTCTATCCTGAAGCACTTGTTGTAGAGTTTTCCAAGTTTGCGCATCCACTATTGTTTGTGTTCAATAATGTCTTGTTAAATGTGAATGCAAATAAAGATGTTAAATGTGTGTGTGCGTGTGTGCGTGCGCGCGTGTGTGTGTGTGCGTGCGTGCGTGTGTGTGTGTGTGTGTGTGTGTGTGTGTGTGTGTGTGGGGGGGGGGGGGGGGGAGGGGGAGAGAGACAGAGACAGAGAGAGAGAGAGAAAGGTATGACTCACCTGTCTTAGGAGGCAGGCTCATTGCGTCATCAGGGATATAAAAATCAGAGGCGGTCTCACTAAGTTTTCAAGTTCAATTTGGAAGTTAATATTCAGTTTCCAAGTCGTGCAAGCATCGATGGAGGGTCTTGTTCAGCGCATCAGAAGCCGAGCACAGCGTATATGGTCAGTTTGTATGATCTGAATATAAGCGACAGCCTGATATCAAACTAAAACAAATGCGTTTGACGTGAATATAAATGCCGAAATTGAACTAGTGCAAATAGGTTGCTGTGTTTGTAATAATTTAATGATTCAACCTGTGACTGTATAGTATATATAGGACTATAGGCCATTCAATCAGAATAAGTTAGCGGTTTGTTACTTTCTGAATAATGGACCTGCGTGGAATAAATTATGGTGCCAACCGGCCAATAGGTGCCGTGCTTATACCGTTCAATATGTGAGTGGCCTCCCGGAGCGCGTAGCGCGCACAAGTGCCAAAACAGACAGCGATCTTATTTATTTTTTACTTAATGACCATTGACCAATGACTATATATATATCTTAATTCCATTCCGTCTCCCGGCTTTGAGAATGAACGGTGATAGACTATAGACTATAGACTAGACTGTTCCCAAACGTTTTAATCCGTGACTAATAACAGATAGCTTCGCGCCGCGTTGTGAGCTTGTAAATCGGCTATTTTCACTACTTCTTAGGCCTACATATTTGTTATATAATTCATGGAATGTATTCGATTTTTCTTTTATCTCTTCATGAAGTTACTGGGGGGAAAAATCCTTGAATTTTGGTTTACTTCATGAAAGGTTTTGCTTTTTGGGGGAATGTTTTTTTTTAATACTAGTGCGTCAGGCGGGCACGGCAGTTACGCGCCTGCAAGTTGAAAGGCTCGCAGACTTTACAGTCGGTGATTCTGTATTGTATTAGTCTATAGTTTGTATTAAGGCAGCGGTTCTCGACCCTTTTCATGTCAAGGACCCACACATTGACATGCATTAGCCCGCGGACCCCCCATTTGAAAAAATATGGCAGGAACCGCCAACAGAAGATTTTTTCCGTGATTCTCAACCATTTTCATTTCAAGCCCCATGTTTGACATGCATTATAGGCTATGGAGTCCTATTTAATGGCATTTCTATCTCTGGGACCCCTGGGTGACCCCCTACCCCCCCTGGGCTGGAACTCCCGTAAGCACCCCTGGGGAGCGGGATGGAATTGGGTCCGCTTTGCGCGCTGCATGCGCGTCCAAACGCGAACTTTCAAAGTTGACTGTTGCGTGCTCGCCTATAGGCCTATATTCTATAGTCTCTCTGCCTCTGATGTATAGCTAAATGTGTTCTTGTGAAGTTGTGACTTGGGTTTAATTTATTCCATGAAGACTGTCGTGATCAAAGTGTGTGTGTGTGTGTGTGTGTGTGTGTGTGTGTGTGTGTGTGTGTGTGTGTGTGTGTGTGTGTGTTCTTTTTTTGTTTCAGATCTAACATCTCTGCGCAGTCTGCTGGCCTCTATGCCAACATGGCTGACGGCGCTGCCCAATGGTGGCGCCATCCTTACGTGAAGGCTGCTGCTGCCGCCGTTGCTGGCTTCATTCTGTACACCATCCTGGTGGTCGTGCCCCTGTCTGTTGCCCTCTGCAGTAAGACAACTTTCATTATAATTGTTATTGTTGTTTTCAATTATCAATGATCATAGCTTCAACTCTTAGAACATTCCAGTTCCAATTTAGTTTAGCCTATAGTCTGCGTATACTTCACATTTATCTCCTTTATTGGTTAAAAGAGACGGAGAGTCCCCTTTTTACTGAATATTATAGCAATTATTATAGGCGCTGCTATCAGAATATAGAGATATTTCACACTTTATTTGGTTGTAGTCTTTTATTTTACTGGGTATATATGCACATGCACGCACGCACGCGCACGCACGCATGCACACACACACACACACACACACACACACACACACATTTTGATGAATTGAACATGGTGGACCCTGTTGTAAACAAGTGTAATGCTTAATTGGGTCGTCCACTCACAGTTAACAGCCTTTGTATTGAGTTTGTGCTTGAAATGTACTGTAATTCTGCAAACTGTTAATAAAATTTTCAATCAATCAATCAAACACACACACATTAAATGTAAGCTACATGTATTTAGCTGTCCTGGTGTGTGTTTTATCATCTAGAGACAGGGCCCACCTCAGAGCCCACGCAAGGGCCCACCCCAGGGCCGAACCCGGAGATACCCTGTGGGACGAGGGTTCCAGTTGGACCACGTGTCATAAACGGAGATGAAGCTTCTCCGCATGCATTTCCTTGGATGTCGTTTGTTCAGGTATAGCCATACATACATACATACATACATACATACATACATACATACATACATACATACATACATACATACATACATACATACATACATACATACATACATACATACATACATACATACATACATACATACATACATACGTATGCGGTCTAGTCTAACTTGGACTCAGGGGGGTGGACGCCTCTGCCTTGCATAGTCCCCAGTGAATAGGCAGGTTGTCCTTCACTGGTAACCTTACTTTGGATTTTTTTTAAATATATTAAGGTATTGTAGGCTGGGATTTTACAAAAAAGCCCCCCTTTTAAATACATACAGACATACAGACAGACATACATACATACTTATAAGGTATGCCATCTGGTGGCTAATGAACCAAACACACATTCTCAGAAGTTGAAGCAGTTTTAGAGGACCCACTTTTAGGCCAGTGCAACAGAGCATGCTTTTGCCTTTTTTAAAACCTTACCCATTTTAACCAAATACATACATCCATCCATACATCCATACATACATACATACATACATACATACATACATACATACATACATACATACATACATACATACATACATACATACATACATACATACCTTATACAACAGGACAGCCAGTGGCTGAGGAGGAACAGCGGCCGTCCTGGAGTCAGAAGGTTCCCGGTTCGATCCCCGGGTCTCCTCCTGGCTGCGTGTCGAAGTGTCATTGAGCAAAATACTGAATCCTATAGTGTCTTGCTCAAGGACACTTTGAAGTGTCACACCGTACGCATGCATGCATGCACGCACGCACGCACGCACGCACGCACGCACGCACGCACGCACGCACGCACGCACGCACGCACGCAGACAGCAGAGGAAACCATGCAACCAAGCTGCTCTTCAGCCTGATTTGTTTTATCATTTTCCAGGGTCAATACTTCAGGGGGAATGGTGTCCTGATTCACAAGTACTTTGTTCTGACTGACGGCCATGTCAGGTATAATTATACATTCCTTGTAGATCGGCTATTTTCAATATTCATTTTTACAGAGAAGTGTGTGTGTAGGGCTAAAGTTATTATTAAATATGTAAAATGAACGGACAATATATGGACAAATATTAAATAGTTATCCTACTTATTGATAATGAAATTAAAGTGAAATAATCATTTGTTTCTGTTTTCCAGTCCTGGTGACGTTGTGGTCCTAGGGGCCCATAATCGTTCGGACACCTCTGAGGTCACCCAGAAGTTTGTGATAGAAGCGGTATGTGTCAGAACATATTACATACATAACTATCACTTAGAAATGAGCGGAAATTACACATAACACCTTACAGTGTTACTGAAAACATAACACCTACATTGTTACTGAACTGAAAGTTGTCAGGGAGGTGCTTAAACCAAGTGCCTTTGAGCAAGGCACTGAACTCCAATCTACTCTTCAATTCAGTCAAACAATTTGTTGAAATCCATTAAAAATAGATCTACAATCTAAGCTTTTTTTCCCTTTTTTTTGAGGGGCGCTAGCCCCTCCTATAGGTTTAATGTTGGTTTTTAGTTCAATATTTGTTTTAAAAATCTTGTCCCTAACGCAAACATTAAATGTCATTAACAATAAAGAGAATTTGATGTTTGTTTTGTCATCTAAACATGTGCCTGTCATTTCTCTGAAGGTCTTCGTTCACCCCAACTGGAGTGCCAACTTGCCTTGCATGAGACTGGCCAAACTGTACCGCCCAGCCAACTTCAACATGTATATCAACCGCGTGTGTCCCCCGAAGCGTCACTTCATCCCTGCTGCTGGGTCCTGCAAGATAGTTGGGTGGGGGAAGACCAATTACACAGGTGAGGAAACAACAACACATTCATACAGGCTGCAAGGAATTCGATTGGCCACATTATCGGCATGTGCTGATAATGGGGAGGGTCTTACATTGTATGTACAATACTTCCCCTGGAAGCTCTCTTTCTTTGACCATCAATCACATTTTCATGTCCTGGAATGTAAACAGGTCACATTAACATAACTTCTTTGAGGGCTTTAGGGCGGGACTTCCTGTTCATAATCTCAATATATTCACAGTGAAAATAGATGTACGAGTAGATCGCTATCTTCCCTATTTTTGAAACCATGTGTGAACAGTAATTAAATAAATACATCTATTGTCCCGATTTGTCATTGTAGGCAGACCCAATGACTTGCTTCATGAAGGCTCTGCCAGGATCATATCCAACGACCAGTGCAAGCGGGACATGCCTTCTTACCTTGCCTTCTTAATCACCAACGCTACATTCTGCACTGCCTTTGATGAGACCCATCCCAGCTGGGTGAGTGACAAAGAGATGGAAACGTCACCGTGATATTTATTTACGCATTAAAAACACACAGTGAGAAATGCCACTTTGTTGTTGTTGTTGTTTCATCAGGACGACGTGGGGAGCCCTCTCCTGTGTGAGCAGGAAAAGGGGGTCTTTGGCGTCTACGGTGTGCTCTTCCTCCCTGGTCACAGAAGTGGTCCTTCTGTGTTCTACAACGTCACCATGATGGACTCCTGGATGGACGAGCTCTTCGCTTTGTACAACGCAGAGTAGACAACGCTCCACCAGCCATGGCGGCTTCAAGAGATTTGGTTAAAGTTGGTGGGCCATGATTCCCCCCCTCCCCACTAAAACATGATCATCAGGTAGCTAGTATGATTATACTAGGAGGATGTTTTTATTTCTTCACAAAAGTGTAGAGAAAGTGTTAAAATTATGTTTTTATGTGGCCACACCCGCACGTTCATTAAGTAGGCCTATAGGTTTTCAGGTGGGTGGTGAGTGGTGTGGTGACCCACTTTCAGCTTTCAGGAAAGAAACCAAAAATACACAGGGAACCCGAGGGAAGACATATTTGAATATTATTATAACCACACCTGGGGTCTGTTAGAGTAATGTTAACTCCATAGACACTAGACACAAAAAAAGCAGCCTACAAAAATCACTGCACTCCACCTTTAAGAAGATGGAGGGGTCCGCGGTCAAATTCATATCATTTTGGGGGTCCTTGGCCTGAAACAGTTTGAGAACTACTGATTTAGAAGGTCTTAAACCCTGTTTTCATTTGATTAACCAACTTTACACATATCTGATCTCTGATCATATAGTTCCAGGGTTAAAGAGGTTAACTGAGCAGATGGAGTTACGCTTTGTAGATGTAGAGAAAGCTTTTCTACTTTGTGAAATCTTTTTTCAACTGTGTTATTGTGTGCAAATACTGAACTAAACTAAACCAAACTAAGGGACATGCAGGAAC
This sequence comes from Electrona antarctica, assembly GCF_951216825.1. Lineage (NCBI taxonomy): Eukaryota > Metazoa > Chordata > Actinopteri > Myctophiformes > Myctophidae > Electrona > Electrona antarctica. Next base: position 51,662,583 of record NC_136793.1, read on the forward strand.
GGTAATTGGAACTTTGGGCCCCTGAGAACACTGTTTGCACAGTTTTGTTTTTAATATTTGATTACAAATGTGTGCGGCAAAATAATAATATATTTTTGGAATAACATTTAAGGCCCAATATATACCTGTATATATACAGTATATATTTTTTCTTTTACAAATGTGCGGCAAAATAAATATAATATATTTGTGTAAGGCCTAATATTTTTTTAAATGCTACAAAACCTGTGATAGCCACTAGCCAGTCATAAACAAGACGTTGAAGGTCTGATAAGAATGTACCGTAAAATCATGGATATTGATGACATTATTTATGTCCATTTTCCAAAGCATACATTTATTCTTTATTTTATACATTTAAGGGGAAAGAAATGCCAATTTAATGCTGACCTGCAGTAGGCTATCTGTCCATAATTTGAACTGAACGTCAATACATGTCTCTCTCTTTATGTCCTTTGTGTCTTTTACTGTTAATATGCTTTGATGTGAGATGAAGTTTTTTACCTGTAAAACTAAGAAAAGTAAAAGCAACTCTTCAAGTGATAACCTCTTCATTATGGGTTGGTTTGTCCGCTATCTATGGAAATGATTCTTGTCAGAGAGTCCTTTATACCAGAGAGTTATAGGCTATTTATGAAATGAAATAAATAACACAAATAAAAGGTCTTTCAGTTGAACATAAATCAAAGTGCATACAGACCAGGGGTCCATGCAGTTAGTACAGTAGGTGGATTATATATAGATATCTCAAATCAACATGCCTGGTATGTCACTCAGAGAGCAGGGATGTTTCAGACGATCAGTCATGGGTTTGCTGACAAGAATCATGGCTATTAAAAAGATAAATGTAGTTATTAAAAATGACTTCTATGATTTATAATTGTTATTGGATTTTTTTATTTTTTACATTTTGACAGCGTACAGTAGCCTACATTGCGTCTTAATCTGGGTGTCTTCTGCATGTCCCAATATTGGGTCAGCTTGTGATATGCCAAAATAAATATAAATATAAGTACCAGAAGAATAACTAAAAACATTAAAATAAGAACGGGTTAAGAAAAAGGAGAATAATGTCCATAACCATCACCAGAGCCGGATTTACCTTGCTGAGGGCCCCCGGGCTGGAGCAAATTTGAGGGCCCCCCTTGGGGCGCGCGGCAGAGCTTTGGCCGAGCGGCGCAGCCGCGAGGCCGAAACAAATTTGGGCTATTTTGTTTTCATTTTGGGGTACCCAGGCCCCTAAAAAGAGAGGCAGGCAGGCAGAAGCTCTCAATGGTTTAACCATAATACAACTAAATACAATAACAATACACACATTTCACTTGAATTGGATTTCACTTTACAATTTTATAATAAAAAAAAAAAAGTCGGGGCCCCCCGGGCTTCAGCCCACCCTAGCCCAACGGTAAATCCGCCTCTGACCATCACCAAAAATGTCTTCTGAAGGTGTTAAGTTTGGTCTTACAAGACCTGGAACATGCATGTGGGGCGGCGGTGGCTCAGGGGTAGAGTGCCTGGATGGTAACCGTAAGGTTGCCAGTTCGAACCCGGGCTCCCGCAGAGTTACTGTCGAAGTGTCCTTGAGCAAGACACTGAACCCCTAATTGCTCCCGATGTGCTAGTTGGTGCCTTGCATGGTTTCCGCTGCCATCGGTGTATGTATGTGTGTGTGAATGGGTGAATGTAATGCACAATCTCTGTAAAGTGCCTTGGATAAAGGCGCTATATAAATGCACCATTTACCATGTGATGGATAGTTAACTATATTTCTATAAAAGTGAATACATAAAGATATGTGTGGTATAACTATAGCCTACTGATGGAAATGAGTGTGGAATAGAATGTTGTACAAAAATGCTTGTTTGTGTGCAGGACTCCAACCTTGAATGTGGCACTTAAAGGACATTTAGTTTAATCAAAGACAAAATGACAAAAATCTTATCCAACGATAACAACAATATTCTTTAGTTTTGGGGTTGAGACTGGTATAGTCTTAGTACTAGTCTACTGACTCAAAGTAACATTAGAACAGTGCTGAAAATGATGGCTCTTGGTTCTACACGGCCAAAGGCCTTCCACAAGGGGTCAGTAGAGCTGCATGTAGCATTGTAGGAACTAATGAGGATCATTCATAGCCATTGAATTATACAAAGTTGCGCCATTGAGGGGGCAGAAAACTGCGCTCGAGCGCTGTTCGTTCATGCAGCCTGAACTGGTGAGGGACAAGCTGGAGTTTGAAATACAGTTTTTCAACGAGGGCGGCGCAAATATCAGCAATTTTAGGCACGCGCGTGCAGCATGACAACTGTTTTAAAGTATTGTACAGTGACAACTAAAGTCTCTGTAAATGTTTTGTACTGTAAATTTGTATTCACAGCTTGTAGAATGGGTAGTAGGTAGTGGTACAGTTCAAACCAAAGTACAGGTCATTAACTGCTACGAGGGTAAAACCAGAAAAAGGACTTAAGACTTGTTTACATCAGGGTCCTCCATTTTCAACTCATCAGAACATTTAAAGACGTACAAATATACACTTCTATGAAAAAAAGGAAATCATATAGAATTGCAGAATTGCAGCTGCCTGTATAAGTGCTCTTTGAGAGAGTGTGAATAATGGGATTCACATTTCTTAATGGCTGTTGGTAGGGCGTTCCACATCTTTGTGGCATAGGAGCGCCCCTTGTTAATCTGGGTTGCAGCGTTTTTTTTGCATCAATCAGTGCTATTGAACACCCATTACTGTGTCTGTGTGTTGGTTAAAAAGATATTGAACCAATGAAAAGTAGTTAAAAGGGCTTCGGACAAATCCTCAACTCCATTGGGCCCTCAAACTGTCTGCTAAAGCAGCTAACTCCACACCTCTCAACCCCTCATGCAAGTCATTGACAATATATAAAGTCACAAACCAACTTTAATGAAGCAGTATTGCTTTGTTTTCAAAATATAAGGTTTTCATTTTCTGAAAAATGAACATTTTGGAGTTGGGTTGTTTCTTCCCAACAGAGCAGAGATATGGATATATCATTTGTGAATAAGTATTTGAAGTTTTCCAAGAATTTAGGATTTAGAAGTGTTTTCAGAATCAGCCTAGACCTAAATGGTTTAAACAGGGGTCTTCAACTGCTATTTTTTGTGCTCACACAACAGTATGAAATAAAGTATCAATCATTTTATATAGCAGAGCAGGAGGGTCATTTCGGTTTGTAATGTTTCCTCTTTTATATATATTTTATTAGGGAAAAATTACAGGTATTACTACATACTAGATACAGAATACTGATGTATTCCCCTTATTGCATGGAAATCATTAAGGACTAAGACATTTGGCAGAGACAGAAATGTATCATTATTTAGCATAGGACTGATAGAACCAAGTGGGAGGATACAGATTGAACAGGTGCTTGCACATTGTAATTAGTATTATGGTATATGCAATCATATGACAGTCTTAAAGGACCGCTTCACCACTTTTCAACCTATCTTCATAAGCATCATCTTAAATAAGATTTAAAAAAATATATATTTAGATTTTCATTATCGTGAGAACGATGGCTTCCATTATCGTATTGCAACTTTTCAGGAATAGAAAGCCTTGCAGTTTCTATTACCTTTGATTCCCCATCGATATCACATCACTGGTGGACGGGTTTCTGAGCTGCCCACTGCCCTCATATGAGACACAGACCGAGTACAACAAATTGGTGGCATTTTATCATGAACATCAGTGAGGACCAATTATATGAAGGCAGGTTGAAAAGAGTGGTGAAGTGGTCCTTTAAGCATGTATTATTCTCTCTAATTTCTCCAAAGAATATAATTTCCTACATTTGTAAGTAATATCATTTTTATTATTTGATATATAAACACAATATACAGACTCTAGATACATTTTAGAGAATCTAGAGTAAAATCATGTATGGCAGCGCAAAGGGGGTCTTAAGTCCTCTTCTGCCCTCTCAATACAAATGGGGGACAAGCATGGATTAAATTACATTCCTTCAAATCCGAACAAATCCAATCGGGTTTGTTCTTGATACTGCAGGTGGTCAGGGTTCCTGTGAAGCACTTTGAACTGCACTGTCTGAATTAATAATTTTGGGCAGTAGTCAATGTGAGACAGAAGCTCCCTGTGTTGGCTAACGGTGTACTCAATATGGCAACCTGGACACGTCAGGAATGTATCACTGGGAGACCTGCATGGGCTGCACTGCCATGGGACCCATTTTCTCAAACAATTTTGAGCCATCGTGGGGGTTAATCCTGGGCCTGGGCTGCACCGCCATGATGGGACCCATTTTCTCAAACGGGTCTCTGAAATTCCAGCTGAGTGGTGCTGTGAATCCCCCTGTGATTGCAGGCTTTGGCCTTGGCCCGAGATGCATGGTGGTGGTGAGTGATTACAATCAACATTCAAACCGTGACGGACAAGAGACTTTCATAAAGTACTCAAAATATACATGTACACTCATCACATAGAACAGGGGTTCTCAACCCGTGGGTCGCGACCCCTCGGGGGGTCGCCAAATTATTTTAGGGGGTCCCCAAATTATTTTCAAAAAAAAAAAAAAGATTTTGTTTTTTAATTTTTTTTCCACGATTTTTCAAAAATAGCAGACCTACAAGCTCGTAGCGCGCCACTCGGTGGCGCGCTATGAGCTTGTAGATCTGCTATTTTTCAATAGCTAAATTATAACAATGCTTAAAACACCAAAAGGGGTTCCCGCCCAAAATGGTTTAAGGTTATTGTAGCAGTCAATTTATATTGGGGGTCGGGAGGGGGCGGGGCGGGGGTCCCGAGACATTGCCAAAGAATTTCCGGGGGTCCCCGGCCAAAAACGTTGAGAACCCCTGACATAGAAAACTAGAATAGAATTTGAGACAAAAAACAAAACCATTTGACCATTCTAAACAAACAGTGCTTCATCTGACTCCTAAATGACTTTATATGGAGACAAAATACAACAATTCCACCAATGAATTGCAGATTCTCATTGTGGAATAGAAATGATCCCAGACAGCTGCCCTCTGTCCCAACATATAAGGCTTTGGACACAGTGACCTCTGCTGTTGGAACACAGAGATGACACCCCCCATTCTCCCAGTATGGATTTCCCCATGAATAAAAAGCTGTCTTTTCATAACGGTTAAATCTAAGCACGCTCCCATAATCATTAAATCATGGCTGTTTCTTGACATAGTTCAGAACAGAAAAATCACTTACAATAAGATTTGAAGATCATTTTAATTATATATATATATATAAAAAAGGAAAATGCTCACTCATACTCATGTAAATGCAATTTATAAGCTTTCTAGCCTTAGGGTCCACTGAAAATATACAACATAAACACAATACACAAACACACAAAAAAGTAACAAAACAGAACCAACTAGAAAAAGTGCCCCTCGGGGCACAGGTTTCCACCAGGCCAGGTCAGGTTGTGGCCTCCTGGTGGTGCTATAATAGGCCAATGTGAAAAGGGTGCCATTTCTTCATACGCCTTTGATGGTAATTGGATGATTTGAGGCATTTTGCATTTTGTTACAAAAATGTGTTTTGCAAAAATCAACTTGTTGATGGCGCTATAACAGGCCAATGTGAAAAGGGTGGGATATATTCCTCAGCCTAGTAGGAAAATGTGTGAAAGATTTCACGTAAATTGCACGCTGCGTTCATGATTTGAGGCTTTTGTTCAAAACGGGGCAAACTTTGAAAGCCAATTAGGATGGAATATGAAATATCGGACAGATCCGACTTGAGCACATGACTATAGAGATACTTTTTGGACAGAATCTGGAGGAGTAATATCAAAAAATGTGTTTTTACAAAAGTCGGCCTCCTGGTGGCGCTATAAAAGGCAGATGCGGAAAATGCAGGTCAAAGGTTTGTCCTTGGCCTCTAGGGAGTGTGCATACAACGCAGATCGGTGCAGTTTTAGGTAAAAAATGTGAAAAGCTGCCTCATGGTGGGGCTATAACAGGCCGTTCTGGAAAATGTGGGGCAGAGGTTCATCGTTGGCATCCAGGGAGTGTGTGTGCAAAGTTTGGCATCGGCCGGGTTAACGGTGCCGGAGATTAGCTGGTAACAGACGGACGGAAGGACGGACGGACACACACACACACACACACACGGACGGAGTGCAAAACATACTCTCTCCCCATGCCTTCGGCCTGGTGGAGACAATAAAATGATATAAGAGCATAGCAAATACATTTGATCCTCATTTCATTTGTAAATAGGCCTATAGGTCCTCGCCAGAGAAATGCCTTGTTTCCATTGGGGTTCTGAGTATTCAATTCATAGAAACATTTGACAGATAATATAATATACAAGGACTTTTTATGACTGTTGGTAGGGCATTCCACATTTTGGTGGCATAGCAGTAGAACAAATTTAATCTGTGTTGTGTAAATCAAATCTGTGTTGAACATGATTTGTGGAGCTGCCTCTGGTGTTGTGTTTGTGGACGTCTGGTTCAATGGACGTGGATGGTTCAAGTGAATGTAAAGAAAAAAAAAGATTTGGTTGCCCCCCTGTAGAAACTCAGAGGACCCCCTAAGTGTCCCGGACCACATGTTGAAGACTCACGATCTGAACTGTTAGTAAAGATGACTTACTGGGTAGAGGTAGCATCTCACCCATATCACTTGCATCCTTTGTTTCCAGCTGTTGACAGTATCTCTCTCTCTCTCATGCCGCACGCACGTACGCCTGCACGCACGCACGCCTGCACGCACGCACGCACGCACGCACGCACGCAGGTCATCGCACGCATGGTCATCTGATACTGTCCAAGGCCCTTGTGAAGTTGTGAATATATCCTTTGAAAAGGCATGAATTCAATTAAAGCACACCTACTGTACAGTGAACTTGTCCACCCGTGCACACAATATCAGTACACGTCGTCGCTGCCAGGTGGAACGTGAAACTATGTCAAAAACCATAACTTTTCAGGAAATTGAATGGAATTGGAAATGTTCCGAAATTGTGAAGAATGGCCGATCTAATTATGCAACCCATTGCGAGCTTGTACTGTAGATCGGCTATTTCTACTACTTTTGCTTGTATGACGAAGTAGGGCATTAAAGGTATATTCAGTGATTTGACTTAATCTAAATATCACTTATTTTTTCTTTTTTTCTGGATAATCCTCCCTACTATAGAGTGTGCTGACCATATAAGGAGCTCCTCCCTGTCCCCAGTGAGCCCCTGGGGTCAAAAAACCCTAGTTTCAGTTTTGGTGGCGGGTGGCAAAGCCTTCATCCAATCAGGATGAGAGGGGCCTTCCTCCGATCATTCGAGTGGGGGCGGGCTTTGGTGCACATGCTGTTGGCCTGTTGCACTTCCCCCCCACTGTAGAGCATGCATGTGCACATTTTGTTACCGGGGCGGACTGGGTGGTTTTCCAAATCACTCAAATCACTGAATGCTCCTTTAAATGACAAAAAAATAAAGTTGCAGTTTGGAGATACAAGGTTTCTGCCCAACAGTGACAGCATGCAACATGCTATGAAATGCAAGCTTGTGTACCTATACACATCACAACCCTCAAGCTGGAATTTGCTTTCGGTGTCGCACACTGACAATACACAACCTACTGTACTACAAGCCAATCTACTAGTCAATCTACAGCACAACGCGCTGTGAGCTTGTATATCTGCTGTTTCCAGAGTGCAACACTGCAAACAACAAATTATTATTATGAGGTGTACGCTGAGAATGGAAGAATTTTCACTTTGTTTTGACTGTGTACACTACAGCATCTCCCTGTACAGTACAAATGTATGTCTTCTGTGGGTTGCTTTCAACGTTGGTCCTCCCATTAACGTATGTATTAAATTAATCTTACCGTTGTCACAGTAAAGCACAGTGGAGTTTTGGGATAGGCTGGGGTCAAAGTTCGCCATCAGAGGTGCAATATACTGAGTGGCTGTTAGCATCCTATGGATGATGTCGCCTGTGTAAATGAAACCTGTGAAGGAAAGCACACACATGCACACACGCACGCACACAGGTCACCCTAAGTTATTTTGTAGGGCGTGAAAACACAATGGATATAAACCATTTCATGACCTTGGAATTGTATGGTTCCATCTGATATTCTGGACTGAAACAAATTATTACACTGTACCTTATCCCTCAACACATTTTAATGATTTATAATTCTCACAATGTGCAGACAAAAGCCGTAGAACACTTACCTCCAGTTGCCACAGTGATTTCCTTTAGTATATGGCCATAGAAAGGAAAGTCAAAGGACAGATTCACTCTCTGAAAGCAAAGGGAAGCATATACAGTAAGTCAGAGAATAAGGAAAATACACACAAGTATTGAGTTCAGTCCCAGTGTGTCTTTGTTCTATTCAGTTGGGAAGTAAAATAGATTCCCTGAATTAAGATTGCGACGATTCCAATCTTGCCTTCTATACATTTTCACTTTTCTCATGTATTCCTCCATTGGCCACTTTATACACAGAAGACTATTCAAACGAATCTCATGAACAGAGTCCATACCGCTGCTTGCAAATGTGAGAACACTCAGGTCTTCAGGTAAAGACCTTCTTAAAGTTCCTAAAACAAAATTAAAAACTAAAGGCGATAGAGCTTTTGCGGTTGTAGCCCCTACCTTATGGAATGAATTACCCCTTTCCCTAAGGAGGGCAGAATCTGTCGATACCTTCAAAAAGCTGCTAAAAACCCATTTGTTTCGTAAACACTTTGGTTTGTAATACTGTCTATATCTATGTACTGTACTGCACGTTTATATATTGTATCACTACTCTACTGTATTGCATTGTGTTGTCTTTTTATTGTTGATCTATGTGATGCTCTTGTTTTATTTCATTTTATTTATTGTACAGCACCTTGTGACATTTGTTTTGAAAGGCGCTTTATAAATAAAATATACCTTACCTTACTTACCTTACCTTGTCTGCGGGTGGTGGACAGGAAGCTATATGGACCTTCCAGCTGCCCTCTTCCATCACATCGATGTCCACCCACAGCTCTCTGCTGGCAGGGTCTCCTGAGCCGTACATTTCAGATGTATAGTAGATGTGATCAGTGTCCTGTCTCCTGTCAAACGAAAACTGTTGTTGAAGCCAGTGGTGGACAGTAACTTATAGAAGTCCATTGGTCCAAAAATGTAGATGGGTGCATTCTCAGAGCATGTTTATTTGAATAGTAATTTAAAAAAGAAAAAGATCCAAATATTTGGGGGCCCACTTGCGCGCAATTTGGAATCCCACCAAAGCTCCAGGACCCGCCTTACAATGTTTCTGATTGGCTCCCAGGCAGGCATAGTTTTATTGAGGTTAGGTTTAGGCATAGTTGCAAAAACGAGAACTGTCAATCACAGCGACTAACGGGCCAATCACAGCAGGGTTTTCCTGGAGCTGCGGTGGGATTCCATATAACGCGGCCCACTTGCAGTACCGTCACAGCCCACCAGTGTCAACCCCACAGGTTGAGATTCACTGGTCTAGACCAGGGGTTCTCAACGTTTTTGGCCGGGGACCCCCGGAAATGCTTTGGCAATGTCTCGGGACCCCCGCCCCGCCCCCTCCCGACCCCCAATATAAATTGACTGCTACAATAACCTTAAACCATTTTGGGCGGGAACCCCTTTTGGTGTTTTAAGCATTGTTATAATTTAGCTATTGAAAAATAGCAGATCTACAAGCTCATAGGGACCCCCTAAAATAATTTGGCGACCCCCCGAGGGGTCGCGACCCACGGGTTGAGAACCCCTGGTCTAGACTCTAGACTTGGGTGTAAGTTCTGCTCTAACTGCTCATAAATAGTGTACTGCACTGTACTGTACTACAATATTCACCTACCGCTATCTGTGCCATGTCCTTCCTCAGTCAGCAGGTCAGGGTCAGACTCCTCTAGGTGGTTGGTGCTGTTCTCGGTAGTGCTTATCAATGGCCCAACTATAGGGACACAGACTGGTCCTTATTGAACCCCCTCCTGCACCTCATCCTGGGGCGCTCTTCATTTATGTCGGCCCCTACCAGTGTCTTGGTATCAGGCTGGTAGACTCCTATGGATCATAAATGAAATGAATTATTGTCACCTCTTTCTTCGTGTTTGCGAGAACCTTTAAAGGTCGAAATGTACCACCGGGAAAGCATTTGTGTCAATTTTGAGTTGGCTATTCAAAAATGGCAGATATACAAGCAGACAGCTGTTTTTGAAAAATCTTGAAAGTGTTTGAAAATGTTAACTTTTATAGAAGTGTCCTTGAGCATTTGCAAGACGCCGAACCCCTAATCGTGCCCGACGAGCAGGTTGGTGCCTTGCATGGTTTCTTCCGCCATCGGTGTGTGAATGGGTGAATGTAACGCACATACATCTATGTAAAGCGCCTTGGATAAAGGCGCTATATAAATGCACTATTTACCTAACAGGCCTAATCAATGTGTAAACCTCTTGATATCCAAAAGGGTGTCCAGTGAGCATTGCACCTATACAATATTAGCTATCTAGTATCATATTTTATACATGCAGTACTACAGTTAACAACTGTTTAAATGTGGTGGAGAAAGTAGACATTGTGTCGTTTCACGATGCAATGACATTTATGAGCTTAACTTTATTAATGACCATTCACTTAACGGTCAAAATATAAGATTGTTATTTATTTGTTGGTCACTCAACTCTCATGCAGGCCTTCATTTTTGCCACAAAAAATAGAGATGCAATAGAAATGTGATAGGCTTACTTGGTGTGAATGATGTGCAACATGCACAGGACCAGAACACTATTGTGTTAGCCTGGTTAATAAACCAGACCGAATCAGCCTTTGGCAAAACAAAATTGCCTACCGCGACAGTGTTGTGTGATATTAGTCTGGCTTATTAGCCAGGCTACTATTGTGTAGCTCTAGTCTACTCTACATTAAGAAGCCTATAGGCCTACTACCTATTTACCTATACTCTTATGGTGATGGAAGGGTAACAAGACAACTCACCCCTAAAGCCACTTTTGGTGAGTTGTCCAGACAACTCACCCCTAAACGTGAAGACATCTCACCCCTGCTTTTTTAGGGGTGAGATGTCTTCACTTTCCGGGGTGAGATGTCTTCACTTTTGGCCACTTTCGGGGTGAGATGTCTTCACGTTTAGGGGTGAGTTGTCAGGACAACTCACCAAAAGTCTGACTGAATATGTAGCCTTTGAGCTATACTTTACTGAATATTTCACAAGAATAAAAAATGAAAAGTCTATTTTTTAACATCGGCTTCTGAACACATTGATAAAATTCCCTGCTACGTTTCCTTGCTGCGCCTGACACAGCCAGTGTGAAGGCAAACCGCATCAAATTAAATATGCAAGAATCCAAATTCTCCGCCCATACGCATTTGAGTCTACCGAAGTATTAGGTGAGAATGTGACCTAATTAGCAACTTTGTACAGCCGTCAGACTCTGCCTTTGAAGCGCAAACATTATCCACAAACGACCCCCCCCCCCTCAATGCTGCATAGAGAGAGAGAGAGAGAGAGAGAGAGAGAGAGACGCTCTACTCCTTACAAGTGTTTCACCGGATTTTACTGTTAAATAAATAAATAATTAGCCGTGACTGCGCACGTCTGTAGGAACCGATAGTTAGATCCGAAATTGAATTATGCCTACTGTAATGGGTGCCACGGAAAGTACAGACAACTCACCCCGCAATGTCAGAAAGTGAAGACAGCTCACCCCGGAAAGTAAAGACATCTCACCGGGGTGAGATGTCTTCACTTTCCGGGGTGAGCTGTCTTCACTTTCCGGGGTGAGCTGTCCGGGGTGAGCTGTCCGGACAACTCACCCCGACATGTCAAAAAGTGAAGACAACTCACCGGGGTGAGATGTCTCGTATTCGATGGAAGTGTCCAGATGTCATATAGCCTACAGGCTAGAGTAGACCATTGCTTTCATGCCATGTCTGAATATTAAAAAAATCGAATACAAATATTTTGAAAAGAAGAAAAAAACGATTTTGAGACTTACCATAAGCAGACATTTACATCCAACTGACTGAAGTGTAAAGCCATGCATCGCCATACCCGTGGTGAGATGGACTATCTGGAGCAGGCGCTAGTCCGAGGTGCGGACGCATATCGAACCAATGCTCCGTCGGACCATAGTATGCCTCCCCTGCTTCCCGAATCCCAATCATAGTTCGAACTTACAAAATGTCAGTGTGACAAAGTTGACTGTCACTGTCACAATTTGCTTAGTCAGCCGTCAGGTCAAAAAAGGCTCTTCTTTCTGAAACACCAAATTCCGTACACTTAAAATGAACATGTCAACTCAATGTCATTGTAACTATCGATAGAAATTCAAACTTTTTTAACGTCATATTTAGACATACGAGCGCAATATCCATGGAGTCCCTCCCAGCACTGACAACACCCCATAGCCTGAAGTGACCTGGCTGGGGGGTGGAGCCTGTGTGTGCGTGTGTGTGTGTGTGTGTGTGCGCGCGCGCGCGTGTGTGTGTGTGTGTGTGTGTGTGTGTGTGTGTGTGTGTGTGCGTGTGCGTGCGTGTGTGTGTGCGTGCGTGCGTGCGTGTGTGTGTGTGTGTGTCCTATTCTGCTATATTTGGTGATCTTAATTTAATTTTGGCCTACAGAAAAAAACAATAATAATAAAAATAAAATAATATTTCACTCTTAAACAACACAGATGGTATGCATGTGCTACTTTTGAGTAGCTTGTCTGGTTGTGTACCTACGTTTTATGTAATATGTCAAGAGTATAAATCTGTTTTTCTCTCGGATCTTTAGTACCAAAGCATTTGCACACAGAGCTGTGTTACCGTACATGCATGCACTCTGTCGAGGGTTTATATCATCGCTACTGTGATTTTTTTTTTCCCTTCACCTTTTTTTGTTTTCATTTTCATTTGGCTTTTTCAGTATATTTATTGCCGGTCCCTAAGCCATGCTGAATGAATGAAATGTATGGAATTGAATTAAAAGGTAACCTTTATTTGGATTTTCATTCTCATTAAAAGAAAACCCTAATGTAGTTGCTACTGAGAGTGGGCATTTTGGGCGGGAACCCCTTTTGGTGTTAGCATTGTGTTATGCTTTAGCTATTGAAAAATAGCAGATCTACAAGCTCATAGCGCGCCACCGAGTGGTGCGCTACGAGCTTGTAGGTCTGCTATTTTTTAAAAATCGAAGAACCACTGACATAGAAACATAGCTTTTTTCAGAAAAGAAATTTTTAGAATCGGATCTCAGGTCAAAATGGGTTTAAAAAAAGTGTCCCTATTCTGGGGGTTCTTCTTCGGTAATGTTTTTGAAAGATTAGAGCATTTGAAGTGGTCAAACTAGCAAAATGTATAGAAACATTTTCCACAAAGCCCTAATGGTCTTAAATATTTCATAAAGGCAAAGGTTAAAGGCACAATCTGTAATTTATTCACCTGGTTGGCAGTATGTAGAACGGCAGGAACAATATTAATGAAACATAATTTTAAATATTGTGTTAATTGTTTACGAGACAATGTGGCGGCGCTCCTATTACACCGTTTGACAAATCGCACAATAGGACTTGTCCGTACACATTTTCTTTCTGTCGCGTCGAGATTTTATTTTGCTTTAATCCATGCAAGATCAGTTATAATCACACTGGTCATACCATTAAGAGCTCTCAAGATGGTAATCCATTTTTGGAGGAAAATGTTATTTCATGTTCGTGCCTCAATATGTTTCAAATACGCTGCCGTTTCTACCATCCAGATGGGGTGAAATGTTTTATTCACAGCTTGTTTTTGGTCCATTATCAAACCCTCATTAGTTGCAAGCAATCATAGTGGTTGCAGTTAAGTGTTGAACACAAAAGGTTAATGCCCAGAAATGTCCCAAAATGATGAATATAGCCGGGCAGAACACAGACAAAGGCTTTCAGTGAGTCTTAAGTTAAGTAATGACTGAGCTATAGAACTCTATTTTTTCTATTTATAACTTTATTGTCTTGCATCACATGCTTCAACAATCAACATAAAACCCATTCACACAATGAGCTGTTGTGTCATCTATGATCACATGTCAAAATAACAAGCGGAGTAATCACGCTGTACAAGACCCAGCCAAATATCAGGCTGAACAGAACCAAGGTCCGGGTCTTGCGGGAGGACCTCTTGGCCTCTCTGATGTCGCCTCTTGCAAGTGCTTCACGTGTCTATAAAAGAAAGAAGAAAGTGAACAAACGTGATCCAAACAGCCCATCCTCCCACAGAGTTTCTTTGTGTATACTAGGTGGGAAATTGCGTCACAGGATTCCAACATACCCACCCACACTGAAACTCACTGCAAAAGTCTGCATGGTATTGGGTATGACAGCAGTTCAGATAAGTTTCATGTTGAAAGCAGGCTGGCAGCTTAATTGTCCTACTCGGAGCCATATAAAAAGCCACATATATACAGTATATGTAAGGAGAGTTGCGTCACTTCATCGGGACAGTTTTCTACAGTGCCTTCTATTGGCAAATGGTGACAAAGCCCTGGACCGGAAGTTTACGGAATGCACTGGAGTCTGAGCTTTAGTCACTATTTCAAGTTACATGAACCACGTGACCAACGCTGTTTCTGACCCCTCATTGACACAACTCTCCAATAGAAGGCTCTGGTCCTACTTACTTCATATGAGTACTTGAGCGCAACGGCACCACTCACGAGGCAGCAGAAAACTGTGACAAGCAGGGACTCCACAAAGTAGTGCTTAGGAAGCCGGGTTGTCTGTTCTTCACCCAGACGAGGGCCGTCCATATACTGGAACACAAAATACAATGTGTTGCTAGTTTCTACTACGTACATTTTGAGTTAAACATAATTCATGCCCGTTTCATTAAATTCCTGAATGGCAACAATTTATTGAAATGATCATAAAGTGATTGCAAATACTGTAGGTTTAACCTTTTACTTTTAGAGTATGTGCAGGAAGTAGGGGTGTAACGATACATTTAACAGCGACACGATAGGCCTACGCTGCTACGCATCACGATACATGGTTGGAGATAAGATACATGGATGATGGACGATATTGGTTCATTCATGGTTCAATTAAATATGTGTGAAACGTGTGGATAGTGATTTTTTTTTTTAAAGGAAACATGTATTATAATGGATATAAATTTGTAAACTGATTCACTGGCAAATACGATTTTGCAACCCATTTTTTTCACCCAGTATCAATTATCTAATGTAATCCTGGGCGCTACACTTCCTCTGCCAACCTGGGGGGGCAGCGGACTGACCTCATGCTTCCTTCTATGCTTCTTTTCACCTGACGGGGGAGTTTCCCCGGCCGGACATAGCGCGTGGAAGGAACGCGTTATTCCGACCAGTTCCTTTCCCCTCCATCAGGTGCCCCAGCTGGCCAGGGGGAGGCAGTATAGAGACCAAGAATACTGCATGTTTTTGGGGACACGGGAGAACATGCAAACTCCACACAAACTCGCACCTTGACATGAACACAGAATACACACATTTATCGATGGACCAAGTGTAGCGATATGGAATGGAAAAGTATTTAAACCCATCTTTTTCTTCTTTTTTTTTACTACTTAGTATCGATGCAATTATATATTTGCATTGCAAAACAATTTGATTAGCACCCAGGATTACAATTTAGGCAATTGGCACCGGGTGAAAAATGGGTTACAAAATTGTGGGATTAAAAAGAAAAATAACAGATCAGCTATTTTCAAATGGCTGAAATGTATATAACGTAGGGCTGAAGTGGTTAATGTATGTTTTGTAATAATAATCTAAATCTACAAAGTAACTATTAGCTAAAAGTTTCAAATAATTATAGCGGTGTAAAAGTAGAATATTTGGATCTGAGATGTAGTTGCGTAAAAATATTGGAAATATTCCAGTACAAATACCTCAAAATTAAGTAAATGTTCTAAATAGTTACTTTCAAAGATGGTCTATTTATGAAGATGGGCCAACTTCATTGGAGCCACTATAGGCGAAATGGTACACAAAGCCTACAAATGGTCTCCTAAATATAGTTTGGTTTGCTTCTCCCCGACCGCCCAACACCCCCCCCCCCCCCCCCCCCTCTCCCAGGCTGACAACAACACTGACAACGTCATGTGGAGCATTGAGAGCATTACTTATATGGCAAATGCCATTTCCCAAATCCGCCCCCATCAACCAATTAAGTGTCTAAGACAGTTATGGAAAACTATATTACTAAGCATTGGAACACACATTTTATTTCACTTTTAATATGTCCATTCATTTCACGTTATGTGAATATTATTAATATTCACATATTGTCATCTTAAATATGTGTTGTCCGTCAAATTGCAGATGGACAGAGAGAGGCTTCCGGACTCATCTCAAATCTCGCGAGAGTTTGTTGCTGGGATAAAGAAATGTCATTAACAAAGTAGATTTTCTCCTGATTTGTCTCGCTAAAAGAAGCCATTTTACTATGAATATCTTGTAAATGTTGTGTGCCTTGTGATGATTGGGTCCAGTATTTAGTTCAGTGACCATGGAGTTAAGGAATGGTTCAGAAGCTGTGTTCACGTTCATTGGAAATGAATAGACTCCAACATTCTTCCTGTCTCCTAATAATGTTACCGCCCACCTCACGCAGATACGGGAAGTAAAGCAAAGTTGGCCTCAGCTCTTGCTAATTTTCCTCTTGGGTTACTTTCCACCGCTGCCGGAAATATACCACAAAGGTGTGTTCTGTCCATTCATTGACATGCTTCTTTTAGAGCTGTCTCTCTCACTGTAGCTGTGTCCTAATAAAGGGTCTGCGTCCTTGCTGAATTGGGACACAGCTTGTGTTTCAGGTCTACCACGCACTAGCCTCGTTCCCAGCCTTACTCATCTGCAAAGAGAGAAGCCTGGTCACGCACTGTTACAATATGCTTGACTCAGTGGCGAAACACTCACCCACCACCCCCTTGGTTTAGATGTAGACTCTAGAGACCATTCAGAATGGTCAACCGAAACCACAACACGCACAACCTGTCAGATATCATCCACACCTTTTATATTTGATCATCATTGGAGCCAATTATCAACCCCCAAATCCAGTGCTATACTTGGCCACTGATTTCTTTGTTGGGTGCTGCTATTGTTGAGACGGTAACCGGAGAACTCGCCGGTTTTCCGACTCGCCGCGGTTTAGTGCATTTTAGTTTTACTTCACCTTTATTTAAATTGCATTGAATTGAGAGAGAGAGAGAGAGAGAGAGGATAGTTGTTTAGAGTTTACACTATGAAGTAGGAACTAGGAATGCTAAACACCAAAGTACCGAAACAATGTCAGTAAACAATATCATTGGTACTATCATTGGTATTCACATACTCACCTTTTTATCATTATCTAGCTGACCATTTAATTGCACAAAATAATTTGATCACTTTGGAAATGAACTATAACATCTGTGGGTTTGACATACTACACTGATGAAGACAGCATGTTAGCATAACGATGAAGACATTGAAACTTGTTTCCCTCGACATTCCGCTGCGTCGAGTTGGTAAAGCGGCGAGTTATCTGGTATTCGTTGAGACTGGGTTACCTTGATCACACCTTGACTTGACGGCTGTTTGGCTTATCCATTGTATTTACTGACTAGTTGACTTACTGACTAGAGCTTTGAACTAGTCTTTGCACAGGCTCTTTAGTTGGTTCATCTGTTATTTTCTGTCATTCAGTGCGTTTTAAAGGTTTTGGGTAAACTTGTTATGTTACTTCTTCTGTTCCCCTACACATTAAATAAACGCAGTAACAGGTGGACAGATCAAGGGAGGTCCTGCAAGATTAGCTTAGCATACCTTTCTTATTTTTTTATTTATATATATATTTTTGTACAGGACTATTTTGTTTACGCTATTTTTTGACGTTTTTTGCCTTTATTGATAGGGTATAGTAATTCGACAGGAAAGGGGGAGAGATGGGGAGTGACACGCGGCAAAGGCCATCGGGCTCAGAGTCGAACCCACGGCACGCCGTCCGGCTGGTTTGGCAGCCTAGGTGCCTTAGCCCTGGCTTAGCCCTAGGTTGAGCTAATTGTCCGGGCCTTAGCATACTTTTCTGTTTGACAACTACAGCCACTATTGGAATGTACCTGATGTGATAAATACAACCACCTTTTGACTTGGGTCCGATAACCTAAGTCAAGATGGTAAAAAACTTACTATGGTATTCAGTGGGCCTGGGAACTGAGGATTGAAGGCTCCCATTTGGCCTGGGTACTGAGGATTGAAGGCTCCCATTTGGCCTGGGTACTGAGGATTGAAGGCTCCCGTTTGGCCTGGGTACTGAGGATTGAAGGCTCCCATTGGACGCTCCTGGGACGTTGGGAAGTGAGTGAATGTGTCCATTTGTGCCCAATGGTTCTGGGTCAGCATCAACCACCTTGTCTTTATTGACTCATCGAGGGTCCCAGAACCAGACGATCTTATACCTGTGGAGTGGTGGATTGTCATTTACATTGTCATGTAAACACAGACATTACGTAAACACAAACATTGAAGACAAAAGTGAGGACGCAAATTGTGACTGGCCGGAATGAGATGATTTATGATGTACAATGATATGACCCCTCACTTCGCACAGGTGTGATTTTTGTTTTTCTAAATGTATAAACAACACTTGACTTTGGTGTCCACATTTTGTTACAAAATGACTGTCCTTTTTTGTCAGGGCTTTACACTTGTAAACGTGCTGATTGTGTGCTTACACATCTCTTAAATATACTTTGTTCATACATTGCTCTTACTGATGGAGTGGCGTGGTGTGGTGGGTGCTACATTGTATTAAAAATCACACCCGTGTGAACTGAGTGGTGTAAGGTCTTATATAGACTGTTTAGCTGTGGTCTGACGTAATGTCTGACGTAATGAAATCACACCCGGGTGAACTGGGTGACCATAGCAACCATGCTCATTTTTGGTACGAACAGACAGACAGACACGTAAACTAACAAAGCCAGTCGTAGGAGTGGTTTACACCACTCAAAAATGATGGCAACAGCATAGTGCGACTAGAGACGGACACATTTATTATACATTTTTTCAATATTTACAGTATATTGCACCGAAGAACAGGATTTGTCTGTACTGCAGTATGTCCCCACAAAAGTAGACCAATCGCAGCAGCAAACCAAATATCTCTGCTGATGCTTCATATGACAATACAGCTCACCTCGCGCTGCTATGCTCATGTTGGGCACATTTGCAGTACCTTTATAATAACTTTATTTATAGAGCACTTTTTCAAACATGCTTTACAAAGTGCTGAATAACAGTTAATAACATCACATCATAACAGCGTAATGATATGAAGGTAAAATAAAACAGATTTAAAAAGCCCATGGAAATAATGTACTAAACAATTTTATTTTATTTTATTTTTAAATTTTCCTGAAGGATAGTCCCTTGAGTTGCAGTGTCCTTAAGGCACAACAAACAAGTACAGTACAGTACAGTACAGTACAGTACAGTACAGTACAGTACAGTACAGTACAGTACAGTACAGTACAGTACAGTACAGTACACAACAACAATAAGGACATACAGTACACAAAGGCTCTTCCCCCGTCTCAACCCACCACAAACCCACTACATCAGATTACTTGTAACCTTGGAAGTTAAGTGATATACTATATACCATTGCAAATAAGATATAGGCCTACAAAATACAAAAACAAAAAAAATCACGAAAATAGACAATCAATGAAAATAGTATGCCAAAAGCATAAATAAATAAGGAAATATAATCAGAAACAAGAACAGCTAAGATGTAAGATGAACCAGCAATGCATTCTTGAAAGCATTGAAAGAGGTAATTGATCTAAGGGACAAGGGCAGGATGTTCCAATCTGCTGGTGCTTTAAACTTGAAGGCACGTCTCCCTATTTCTCTTGAAATGCTGGGTACAGTGAAAAAATATGTTGTGTATGTCTTAAAGAATAAGTAGCACTTGCCCTAGCCTAGCCCCTTAGATAGCACATTATGTAGACTTAGATAGTATTTTAAACAGACTTATAGCTTGTTACGTAGACAGCTCTAGAATTGCACTTTATGTAGTCATAGCACTTTATAGTACACATGTATAATATATTATATAGTATAGTATGTATAGTTTACATAGATACTCCACTGTTACGTTCTTAGTTTACGCATGATTCATGATAACTACTTTTTATATATGTGATGTATGCCATGCTTTTGTTATTGCTTAATGTAAATCGCTCTGGATTAAGAGCGTCTGCTAAATGCCTAAATTGTAAATTGTAAATTGTAGATGTGAACGGGTTCAAGAAGGTTTTTAGGTATCTGGGATAATTGAAATAAAAACATTTGAACACAAAAAGTAACCAATGAAAATGTCTCCTGGCATGGCGTGATAACCATTTCAATGAATCATACATTAAGACAATGATGCATTCGATAAGGACACCTCAAAACAAATCTACAAATATTGTTGAATACAACACTTAAGGAATGAAGGTGTGTATCAGAGGTGTTCTGGTAGATTATATCACCATAGTCCAGTATGGGGAATAGCAGCTGTTGTGCGATTTGTTTTCTAGTCTTGAAGGAGAAACTATTGATTGACCTATACATTATTTTAAGACTAACATTTACCCTATTTCTAAAAAAATGTGCGGCCTAAAGGAAAGCTCTGAATCTAACCAAAGTCCCAGATATTGAAATGAGTTAAACAGATTTGAGGGGAGACTGATCAGCAAAATGAATATTCAATGCAGTGGTTAAATGACTGAGGTTATATCTGGTACCAAATACAGGACTTATTTTTATTCAATATAAGGTTATTATTGGAGCGCCATTTCTGTACCAAAGAAAATTCCGATTGCAGCAAGAAATTGGAGCAAGAAATTAGAACGAAAGCCAGATTGTAAAGGAAATTAACTTTTCAAACATTTTAGCAGTAGTACAAATAATGGAAATAGGTCTATAATTGTTAACCTCCAAAGGGTCATCTCCTTTATGAAGTGGAGTAACCTTTGCACTTTTCCAGACTGATGGAAGCTGACAGGTAGATAAAGATAAATTAAACAGATCGGCTAGAGGATAAATAAGAACATGAGAAGCCAATTTAATACATTTTACGTCTAAGCCGTCAGGACCTATCCTTTAGTTCTGAAATTACTTCTAAGATAACTGTAGGCAAAATAGGTCTAAAGGTAAAGGATCCAGGGATGATCGGATTGATATTATATGTTTTTAAATAAGGTGATTCATTAGAGTAAGCGTTGCCAACAGAAGCAAAGTGACTATTAAAAATGTTAGCAATAAGAGTAGGGTCGTTGACGACCACATCATTACTACGGATTTGTGAGACAGTAGCTTTTCTAGGAATATTGTTCACTCTGTTCCAGAACTTTTTGTGATTTTGGAAGTTTTGAGAGAGAGTATTTCTATAATAATTTGACTCCGCACTCCTGGTTTGCGTTTTACAATAGTTTATTAATATTTTATAAGCATCCCAGTCGGATTGGTCTCTGCTAGCTCTATGTTTTTCCCAAGCCTTATCTCTTTGTTTGAAAAGATGTATTAACTCAGAGCTAATCCAAGGTAAGTGTCTTCCCTTAACTGTCACAGTCTTCCAAGGTGCATGTTTGTCAATGACTTTAGTGAATTCACTCAAAAGAAAACTCCAGGCCTCTTCAACAAAAGGTATCAGCTGAAACCTATCCCAGTCTATGGAAACAACATCCTGAATAAAGTTCTCAGTGTTTATATTTTTACATTGTCTCATGCGTAACAAGAAGTTAGGTCGAGCCTGCCAAGCAATAAACAAAAGTAAACTAAGAAAATTAAAAACAGTGCAGGTATCAAATGACTAAAACGGATACATTACAAACATGCAGTACAATACGAATGCCACAGACGAATAACAGTCTAAGTCCACACTATTGATCCATAATGTATAAATGATAGATAAGGGTTCAGGACAACGAGGCCTTTTCGTGGAGGGGTCAGTCTGAAATTTGGACTTAGACTGTTTTTCGTCTGTGGTACTATTATGGCAGTTGACGAGATCTAGGGAAAGGCTTTCCTGAATAGATGCGTTTTCAAAGATAACAAAGAATTGGCCTTTCTAATTGCCAGGGGTAGGGCGGAAAAATCCCGGTCACCCTTGGTGACTAAGCGTGTTGCGCGAATTATAGGAGGGCAGCAGATCCTTAAAGGTATATTCAGTGATTTCACTTAATTCAAATATCACTTATTTTTTCTTATTTTTTGGATAATCCTCCCTACTATAAAGTGTGCTGACCATATAAGGAGTTCCTCCCTGTCCCCAATGAGCCCCTGCATGGGGTCAAAAAACCCTAGTTTCGGTTTGGGCTTTGGGTGGCAAAGCCTTCATCCAATCAGGATGAGAGGGGCCTTCCTCCAATCATGATCGAGTGGGGCGGGCATTGGTGCACGTGCTGTTGGTCTGTTGTACTTTCCAAATCACCCAAATCACTGAATGCTCCTTTAATGTACTGGGGGGCAATACCATTTTGGGCCTTAAAAGCTATTAAAAGTACATTTTAAAATCAATTCTGAAAACTACAGTGTTGAGCCAGTGGAGAGTTGACAGGACGGGGGTGATATGGGCACGTTTTCTGGTGTTGGTCAGAAGCCTGGCAGCGCCATTCTGCACCAGTTGTAAGCGAGAGATGGATTTTTGTGATTAGCAGGTGTACAGACCATTACAGTAATCTAAGCGTGAATGACCTTCTCTAAATCTGCAAATGGGGACAGGATGGATTTGATTTTTGCAATGGTTCTGAGCTGGTAAAAATACGACTGAACAACTTTTTTAACTTGGACAAATACACAGTGTGCGGGTGTATTCTATTCCTTTCATTAACTTGGACATTAAAAGTCAGGTCTGTGTCAAAGAAAACACCTAGATTTTTGGCGCCTTGTCGCACAGCACTCGATAGGCTGCCAAGGTTGTCTTTTAAAGCGGTTGTGATGTTTTAGGGGCCAAAGAGAACAATCTCAGTTTTGTCAGGAGTTAAATTGGAGGAAGTTTTGTGACATCCATGAGTTTATGTCAGCAAGGCAGGCTCTTAGACGGTCTAAGGGCCGATTCATACTCCTATTTTACCGCTGTAGTGCCGAAATGATTTCGGCTCGTCAGAAATTTTCAGTAGCACCGAAGAGCCGACTTTAGGACGGTACCCGCCCCCCCCGAACCTCAAATGACGTCACATTGTAGGCTCTACAATAGGAGTATGAATCGCGCCTAAGCTTCCTGTGGTTGGGGATTTGACCGGGACATATATTTGTGAGTCATCCGCATAGCAATGAAAATGGTGTTTATGCTTGTGGCTGATGTGACCTAGATCCAGAATATAAGTGGAGAACAGGAGCGGTCGCCGGTCCAAGGACAGAGCCCTGCGGGACGCCGCAGGACATTGGCCCTTCCTTTCCAAACGGCATTGCACTGCACACCTAGTACTCGCTATCCATAGCTACAGTTTTGCACCCTGTCTGTCCATCCGTCCGTGTGTCTATATCTGTCTGTGGACAGCTAATCTCCGGCACCGTTGGCTTGCCACAACGAAACTGTGCACTGCACACACACCCTGGATGCTGGATGGATATTTTTCATATTCCATCCTGATTGGTGAATTCCGAACATTGCTGGCCCACAATATCCTACCTGACCTGGCGGAGACTTGTGCTCCGAGGAGCACTTTTTCTAGTTTTCTATCAATTTCACACCCCCTAGAATTCATGGAGATTATTTTAGTTTTTGACGCATTCCTAAACCAATAATTTGAACTATACGTACAGAGTCGACTCAATGGAGACTCTTTGAGTGTCAACAAAAACTAAATAATTAATTAAAGGTTTCATGTGATAGAAAAGTAATTATTTTGGTGAACTACTCCTTTAACACTGTTAATCATTGCTTGAGAATATCCAATTGCACACACTATGCAGTTGTAGGTTTAACACAAGTATTAAGAAAATATTAACTACTTTATGAGCAGACATAGATAATTAGATAGATGATACTTTTATTGATCCATGAGGGAATTTCCCTCACCCATGAGGAGGCAGTTAAGAGTCACAGGTACAGAGAAGGAAAGTAGTCGTATGCAGCAATACAAAGGTAAGAAAACGATAAGAAGCACCATCTTTACATAACAATATAGGCCTACCTAGTATTCAACTATCCTGCACTATGCAGAAAAAACAACAACACAAGGTTACAGTGTTCTCACCGTATGCCGCCACAAAACAAATAAAGTGTCCATTACAGTCGGTGGCAGTGCAATGCCATTCAAATCAACTTAAAGTGATTTCCATAAATAACTCACGATCGATGTCCTTCAACTGCCTGTACAAATGTCCCATGCAACTGGGCGAAATGCTTTGAAATGAAACTTACATTCTCTGGTTACAATACTATTTCTCAACTATTTGTCCCATTTCACTTTTTTCATGATAATTTAAGGTCATTTCACTTTGGAATTTTGTTTATCCACGATTGAGACAGGAAGCCTCGCCTGAGAATGCTGTATACAATTTTGTCAGACCACATAATTCCTAATTCCAGGAACCAGAATATGAAAGATGAGTAGAGCTGCAAACTAAACAAAACTAGGCCTCACCTGCTTCTTGGTGTCCGGCATCTTGCTTGTTTTCAAAGGAAAACAGCAGGCAAGCATCCGGTGGCCATTTGCTGTTTGAATCAGACACTATGACGGAACCAGGAGTCAGCTCATTCCATGGCTCTCGTTGATGGATCTGTAGATCTGCTACTTTGGTATTTTTTGTGGACATGTGTCAAGTGTTCATATTTTGTCATCTTGCCCTTTGACCATCAGTTTTATCATCAGCCTACGGCCTGCTTACTCTGGGTGACCTGACGCCAAGTTAAGACTCACTGTCTGTCCCCAGTTAGCTTGAATACTGAGAGGTCTATTTGGATAAACACTACATGCATTTGACCTTGGTGCCCAGTGAGAAAGTAGATAGGAGTATTTCTCTCTGTCTCTGCTAGCAGGGAAAGAATGTTATCAACAGGTTGCCTGGCAACGCCAGCGTCCACGCTTTCCCGGTCTATGGCTTTCATGACGGAAACTAAGGAAGTTGTCCCAATATCAGTCCCATCATCTATGTGCTGGTCCAATCAGCGTTCGACACCTAGTGCCA
The DNA here is from genome assembly GCF_951216825.1 of Electrona antarctica. Taxonomy (NCBI): domain Eukaryota; kingdom Metazoa; phylum Chordata; class Actinopteri; order Myctophiformes; family Myctophidae; genus Electrona; species Electrona antarctica. The sequence continues at coordinate 51,687,749 of NC_136793.1, forward strand.
GCGTGGCATTGTGGAAATTAACTGTGTATTCAGCCAATGAAATGTGTATCAACAATTGTAATTCTACAGTATTAATGCCTTTGTAATGAATTGTTCGTCAGAGACTACCCTGTGCCCTTTTGGTGGTACAGGGGAGAGTGTAATTTGGCTGTATGCGGATCTGTTCTGTCTCTCTGATCTGAAAATGAATTAACTAAACCATATTTGTTCTGACTCGACAATCCTTCTTCTGGTGGACTCATCTTTTTAATTGACTACTAAAGGTATTTTTCTAAAAGAGTATTTCCTGCTTAAAGTAATCCTGTTAAAGTTAACTTGGTCATAGGCTCTCTGCCTAGTTGTGGTGCTGAGTATTCATCAGTACTTTTAAAATACTTTCTGTGTACTCTTTGAGTACTTTCTCAAGAGTAGTTTTATAGTTTTAGCCCTGTGTGGCTCAGTAATTCAGTATAATACAGTCCTTTATATCTTTGGTCCCTTTGGCATTTTATATGCAACAAATGGGTTTTATCTTAATTATAAATCCATCACTCGTGGTCAAGGAGTGTGGCTCATGTGTCCCCTCTGTTTGTCTCAGTTTATTTAAATAATTGAGAGCCGTGTGTATGTAGTGTAGTGCAGTGGTTCTCAGTGACAGTAACAATATAAGGACTTTTAAGACATTTAATACAGCAAACTATACTATTCTAAAAACTGATCAAACATTGGCCAAACAAAGTTGTGAAAATTGGGACTACCTAAAAATTGTGAAAATAGCAGGTCTACAAGCTTGAAGATCTGATATTTTCACAATATTTATCTGTTGAGCAAACTATTTAATGCCTCAACTCAAGTGTTTGTCACGGGGGTCCTCAGTTCAAATATGATTCTTTTGGTGGGGGGTCACGGGCCACGGCCTGAAAAGCTTGAGGACCACAGTCCTCTGGTTTAGTGTTGTGTGTGTGTTCAAGCATTTACCAAGTTCTCAAACTGTTACATTGTTTATGGGTAAACTCAGGAGGCTGTTGCAAGTACCGCTGAGTGGAAACTGCTGTGTTGACAACACTTGACTTGGTTCCAGAAGTTTACCGTCAATGCTTCAAAAATGTCAAAAAAGGAATAAACAAACCCATGTTGGATTTGTTAATGAACCATGCAGTTTAATCGCTGATGCATTGCATCTGAGGTTGAACGTTTTGCTGACTTCACGAGTAATAAGCAATGCATATAGGGGTCATCATGACAGGATTGACGTTATTTTATAAAACATTATGGATTCAATTTTAGACTGCAAGTTGAGAGAGAAGCTGGTAAAACGGCTAAAGGACACACGCATAGCTTGATCAAAAAGTAAACCATTTTATATTAGAATAAAAACTCTGCACACCAGTATTGCTGCTCCCAAATGCAAGCTTACGTTGGTAACGTTCCTCAGGCCCTCAGACAGTCATTTGTACGTATATAGTGTGACATCCGGATCACCACACCTGTGACCATTAGTGCCAAGCTCCCATCTCATGTATCTATGGGTCACTTACTTTAATCAGATCAGCTAGACTGGGAAGGGGACCTTGGAGAAATTATTCTGTATGACCTTTGGAATCACATTCTAGCAAATGACAGTACCTCGCAGAGTAGTGCAGGGCTGGACTGTGTCCAAACATTTGGCCCTGACATTGATTTGGCCCAGACTGGCCCACCACAACCGGCAAGCAGATAGCAGATACTCTACCGCCCGCTCTGTCGAGGCACACAAACAAACAAGCCCTAATACCACCACTTTTATACTGAAAAACATCCCTCCATATGCAAAACATTTTTTAAAGTAAGGGGTGGGGGGGGCACATTCATTGGGCAGCCCACCGGGCATTTGCCCTGTACGTCAAGTGGCTAGTCCAGGCCTGGAGTAGTGGAGTCACATGGTGTAGCAGAGTGGCTCAGATGCTCTGCCTGATGGCCTCAAAAGTCTAATATCTCCCCTGGTCCAGAGGGATATCCCTTTGGTCTAGTGTTAAGATGTTGGACTTTCACATCCCGGGCGTTACAATGGCATGACTTGGACTCGAGTCACTTGGTTAGTTTAACTATATATCAATGTTCTAATGAATGGACCGAAATAAATGACTTGGACTCGACTTAATCAAATCAAGAAAGATTTGCCCTTTTTTGACTTGAAAATACTCGATACCTTCCCTCCACAAGTCCAACTATTAAAATGTTTAATTTAAATAGTGTGCCACAATTAATTTAGTCAGAAGAGTACTTTTTACCCCTTTTGGAGTGGTGCAACCACTCCTATAGACAGCTGTGTGTGTTGTTTTTCATGAGGAATTGTATGAGCAAATGACCATGAATGTAATGTCCTCATACATGTATTTACTAATGTTGAATGGACATGCTTGACACATTAAAGCAAAATTACACTTGGGTAAATGGTGTATTTATATAGCGCCTTTATCCATACACAGATGGCGGCGGAAACCATGCAAGGCACCAACCAGCACATCAGGAGCAATTAGATGTTCAGTGTCTTGCTCAAGGACACTTCGACACTAACTCTGGGGGAGCCCGGGTTTGAACTGGCAACCTTGCGGTTTCGATCCAGCCACTCTAGCCACCGCCGCCATCCACGCACAATGAAACCGGTCTCAAAGTCAATCTTTTAGCATACAAACAAACAAAGTGGATTCTGACCATAATGTAACATGATCCTCTGAGATCTGTTTCACTGCAATGTAAGTCAATAGGGAGACTATTTTGGACTATCAATTTCTAATCAACAGAACTGAAGATGTCTCACCATTTATTTGAAATTACATCCTATTGTTAATGTGCCTATTAAAGATAGTGTTACTTTTAAAGAAAAAGTTAAAGTTCTATATTCTGATTGTAATCATCCCTTAGAGTGTTTGTTCAGTAAGTGGGGTTTCCCTGTCTCTCAAGATCTTTGATAAAAAATATATTTTTTGTAACCATATCTTTTTGTTTTACTACCAGCTCTACTTTAAATGAAATATTGTAGTTAATCTGAAATAAGTATTAAAATGGTTAACACTATTCTCTTCTGCCAGGTTGCAGTAAACAACGAGGGATACGGCACTCTGGAGACAGTCCGTGGTCGCACCAGCTCCAAGAAGCCTGTGAAGAGAGTCACATTTACCCCTCAAGTTCAGGTACGAGTGTTTCATTAATGATACGTTAGTTACATTGGCATGATTGCATATCTCTGGCTCTGCTGTCGGGAAGAAACCACCTAACTCCAAAATGTTCATTTTTCAGGAGATTAAGAAAACCTTATATTTTGAAAACAAAGCAATACTGCCTCATCAGTTGGTGTTGTGAGTGTGACTTTATATATTATCAATTACTTGCATGAGAGGGGGAGAGGTGGTGGAGTTAGTTGCTTTAGCATACAGTATGAGGGTCCAATGGAGTCAAGAGGTTTTGTCCAAAGCGTTGTTTTTTTTTACTACTTTCCATTGTTTCAATATTTTCAAAACGACTCACAGACGTAATTCTAGCGTCAATAGCTAGAATTAAATATGCTAGTTCAATAGCACTGATTTATATATACTACAAAAAAAATCAAATCAAATCAAAAATGGAGTTAGGTGGTTTCCTCCCGACAGCAACGATATGTAAACACATAAAATCATAACAGCTTCTTAACAACAATATAAACTAACCCATTTTCTTTTTTCTTTTGTACACCGGTGCATGTCGAACGGGAGACCCACGAGAGAATCAGACTCATAATCATACCTGATTCTGAGTCTGATTCTCTCGAGTCACCCGTTCCTCCGGGCTAGGGTGGCGAGGAGGAAGCCGAGGCAGACTGTGGTGAACTTCAAGTGGGACGACGTTTTGAGAGGTGTATGGGCAGCCTCTGGCCATGCCCATGAACCCAGGCCATTTTAGGGTTTAGGGTGGATTCATCCTCCCTAAAAGACAATGGACAATGGTTCAATGGACAAGACGTCACAGAACTCGCCCGGCGGAAGGGTAGTTACCACTAAAGCCCAAACCACACCAAAGGGTCGAGTCGGGACGGTTTTTAAGGTCAACCACATTAATGCAACTCATTGCAGTGGTTGACCTTGGTTTTGTCCCGACCCGACCCTTTGGTGTGGTTTGGGCTTTAGAGTGACGCCTTGATGCCCTGGAGACTTGTAAATATGTGTAAATATCTTTGTAAATACTTTTATATTTTTATTGTGTGAAATTTACATTGTTTGCATTTATTTAGCTGTTGCCTGTTATTATACTGTTTATACATTTGTAGAGTTATTGTAAATAAATTAGTGTGTGAAATTTACATTTTTGCATTTATTTTTACCTGTGAAACAGATTATTTGAAATGAATATGCTAACAGCCTGAATAACTTTAAACATCCATCAAAATGGACAGCAAAGTGAGCAAACGACTGTGGATACATTTCATTCTACAGCAACCACCAAACATAACATAATAGGACATGTCCCAAATAATATAGAACTGAGCGATTGAAAAATAGCAGACCTACAAGCTCATATCTCAGCACTTGGTGCCGCCAAGCTTGTAGATCTGCTATTTTTCAATAGCAGCAATTGAAAAATCGTGAATGTCGCGCAAATCTTTGAATATATATATTCTTTCAGAGTGAACGTTTTTAACTCAAATCTTTGCTTCTGGGGGAGTCCCCAACAACATATTTTCAGATGGGGGTCGGCGGCCAATTACATATATTTTTGGGGGTCCTTGACATAAATGTTTCAGACAAAAAACTCACGATTTAGACGACTTTCATAGAATCGTCCTCAGGTCTAAATGGGTTTAAAAAGTGCATGGTTTGAGAAGGTGAACTTCAACCAACGTTTAAGACTTAAACCACTTAAACTTTAAGTGGTGCATTGCAAAACATTCTCCAACAACTGGGATTGGGGGATGTGAATGGCTAATTGGGACTGTTGTGGAACACTGCAACAATGTTGATGAAGGCAGAACTAAAGTCCAAAAAGAGGGCATACATGTTAGTAAAGTCCATAAAGGGGATCGATTCCTGGTGTTGGTAAAGTCAGGTGCCGCAGGATGTAGTAAAGGCTTATGTTATAAACATCCTCAATTTAGCGGTTCATGCTTTTTTTTAATGCACATAACGGTGAGATGAGTTGAAAAATATTCAGCTGTAAGAAATGAGGTAGGTCATCAGCAACGCTACTTGTTACATGCAAGGAGTGAAGATCTTACTTGGTAGTACAACAATGCTTGAGATTGCCAAGTGACTTATTTTATCGTATTAGTTTTTAAAGTTTTTTGGGGCTTTTTTCCCTTTATTGATAGAAGTACAGTAGGTAGACAGGAAACGCGGAGGAGAGATGGGAGAGGAAGACAGCAAAGTTCGTCGCGATCGGGACTCAAACCCGCAACACACTGGCACCTAGGCTGGAGGTGCCTGGACCGCTAAGCCAGCCCAGGCCCGAGTGACACTCTTATGACAGTGAGGGAGTCTGTAGTGTAGGGTGCTGGGGTTGTCACTACAGTCACTTGACTTGGGGTATCGGTATTGTTACAGAATACCGGACATCTCACCCCGGTGAGTTGTCTTCACTTTTTGACATGTCGGGGTGAGTTGTCTGTACTTTCCGCTGGGGCGAGTTGGGCGAGAAAGTACGGACAGCTCACCCCGGAAAGTGAAGACATCTCACCCCGGTGAGATGTCTTCACTTTCCGGGGTGAGCTGTCCGTACTTTCTGACATTGCGGGGTGAGTTGTCTGTACTTTCCGTGGCACCCATTACAGTAGGCATGATTCAATTTCGGATCTAACTATCGGTTCCTACAGACGTGCGCAGTCACGGCTAATTATTTATTTATTTAACAGTAAAATCCGGTGAAACACTTGTAAGGAGTAGAGCGTCTCTCTCTCTCTCTCTCTCTCTCTCTCTCTCTCTCTCTCTCTCTATGCAGCATTGAGGGGGGGGGGGGGTCGTTTGTGGATAATGTTTGCGCTTCAAAGGCAGAGTCTCACGGCTGTACAAAGTTGCTAATTAGACGCACAACGGACGCATGATCAATCAATCACAGTTCTAATAGGCCTATACTGACTGAATTACATCTGAATAGCAAAGCAATATCGATGATGATCTGGCTACTGCTAGTTACATTAGCATGTGAGAAAAGTGACAGCCATCTGGAGCCAACTTTAGCACAACTTTTGACCAAAATGGGACAGCACACTGCGCAACTTTTTTCTTCTATCACTGAAACAGTGTTTTTGTAGATATGACAACTTTTTAGTGTTTTTGTAGCAAACTGATGTTTTTAGATATGACAACTTTTTACTATATTTTTTAGTTTACATTTTTTTTCTATACTTTTCTATATTTTTTTGTACAAACTGATGTTTTTCAAAACTTTTGATGTTTACCTTTTTTCTATATTTTTTGTACAAACTGCTGTTTGAACTTTGTTTACAATGTTTCTATATTTAAATAAACTACATTACATTTGACCGTACATTTGACTCTTGTGTTATATTCTTGTGAAATATTCAGTAAAGTATAGCTCAAAGGCTACATATTCAGTCAGACTTTTGGTGAGTTGTCCTGACAACTCACCAAATCATTCGTAGCCTACTCCTGGCACGTACAGTAGACGGTAGAATGATTCGATACGGTAACAAGACAACTCACCCCTTTTGCCACTTTTGGTGAGTTGTCCTGACAACTCACCCCTAAACGTGAAGACATCTCACCCCGAAAGTGGCCAAAAGTGAAGACATCTCACCCCGGAAAGTGAAGACATCTCACCCCTGGAAAAGCAGGGGTGAGATGTCTTCACGTTTAGGGGTGAGTCGTCAGGACAACTCACCAAAAGTGGCAAAAGGGGTGAGTTGTCTTGTTACCTTGTTACACCCATATCTGTCAACACCGCCTTGTCTTTCATGTGGCTGATGATAGCTGATCATTGTTTTTAACAGCAGTTTTTAACAGCTGACTGGGACGGAGTCAGCAACCATAAGAGTTGGTGGTTGAGATTGATCAAGTAAGTTATTCGGTGAGATGATGTAGGCAAAGAGTATGTTTAAATCGAGGTATAATGTGATAGTGCTGCACGATTCTTGCTCAAATGTGAATCCCGATTTTTTTTCCTACACAATAATTGAGATCACGATACTCACACGATTCTCTTTTTTGTAATGTGATATGTAGTGTAGAATAGATGAGTAAGTGCAGGTTTGGTCAGAGCAGAGAAGTAATTCTAGCCTATAGGACAACACAGATTACAATATCACAAGTCACAAGAAAATCTGATCCCATTCATAACAGATGAATGCAGTGTGCAACACGGTGTACTCCGGCAACAAAGCAGAACGGCATGATGAAAAAAGGGAGAAGAATCACACAAAGATCACCGTGAGGAAAACATGCAGAGAATCAACAGATACGACGGCTTGTGTTGAGAAGAGAGTGCGATAGTGAAGGAATGGAGATGTTGTTGGTAAACACCTTGTGCTACTCCACATGGGTGGGATCCCAGGATACGTGTCTCCCATCATGGAATCTGCCCAAAGTTGCCATGTCCACCTGCAACTGGAACCCATACACCTGAGAGAGGACGGACGTGGCCGTGGTGGTGGTATAGTAGGGGTGTTAAAAGGAGAACGAAACTGGGTATATGGATGTTGACAATGGTTGGGAATGGGCAGTATGTTTCTGGAACACCTTGTGTTTTCCCACTGATCTTTACCATTCATTTATGTATTACCGACTTCCCTCATTCGAGGCTAAAGTGATGGTGAGGTCAACAAACATGTACAACAGCAAGTGCTTGTTGAGCATGTTGAACTCACTTGACAATTCTCTTGTACTCTCTCCTTCTTGGTAGATTTGGGTATTGTGACAACACCATTCTATAATGGAAAAATTGTTAATACATATAATAATGCATGCATAGGGGAGAACGGGGTAAGATTAACCACTTTTTGCTTAAGTTGTCCTGGAAGCAAGGCAAAATTAGATGGCAGTAAAATCTAATGATCTACCCATATTTCAGGATGTCTTCTATCAATTGAAATGATGAGTAAGCATCTATGACAAAGGGCCATGAAAATATGACCTTTTTTAAAAAAAAAAGTGGTAATGTGGCTCAATTTGCCCCAGGTAAGGGGTAAGTTGATCCAAGTCGAGGGGTAAGTTGAACCACATGATATTTGAATGTTAAAAGCTTAAACTTGAACATATAATGTATTCACTTATCGATAATAATATAATAACAGTTTTCCCTTTTGCAAATAGTCTTATTTTTGTTTATTTATTATTTAAACAATATTAAGACAATTAAATAAAGTTTGTTATTCAAAACCTTATATTTGCAATATTGTTAATACAATATTGCAAACTTCTCTTACATGAGTATGTACATGCAAATTAAAGGTCATTCAGTATAATTTGAGTAGCAAAGACTTAATAAAAAAAATATGAATAGTAATTCCCATTGACACAATTTACCCCCGGACATTGGTTCATTTTACCCCCAGCCTCCATTTTAGAAAACAATGACTAGAATAAGTTACTTCAGACAATGTATTTGCTAAATAATTCACATGGTTCTATCCATTGGCAAATCATCAACGTGTATGATATTACATTTTAGACCTTGGTACATTTTGCTTTGTATAACAGTCATGTTACATGTGTCGAAATTTTACTTTGACCGACAAAAACCTGTTTTTTGTGTAAAATAATGTTTTCTACTTTCCCCATGTGCTTCCCAACTTCACAGCCAGGTGTAAATGATGGATGCTTACTAGATTTAAGGTCACATGGCAACACAGTTTTCTAGTTTTCTAGATAAAGGGGGTGGTTCAACTTACCCACTGGCTCATCTTACCCCATTCTCCCCTACTACATAGTTTACGGCAATAATAATTGAAAGAGTTGTTAACCTTGGGGATAATGTGCTTTTATGGCCTACAGACCAGGCTAGATTGTCAATATTATGACATTATTAATACCTGTATGCTCCAGTGTATGCAGATTTGAGCAGGTGTGCGTTGGTACTTTCGTGCAAGCTGTAGAACAGTGTAACTGTAGAACAGTGTAACTAACAGTGTAACTAACCCTACCAACCATTACACCCCCAATATATGCATTACTCAATATTTTATATATCTATATTCACATATGTACATCCCCACTCATTCTGTAGTTTTATAAATTCTAATCCCAACCATTGAAAACAAATGACAAATCACTAAATAGTTTTCAACTTGACAGTTCGGCCACAAGGGGGACCGTGACACTGGCCAAATACCATCAAGTCAGTATTAAACCATTTGTAAACAAGACTTTGTGAGCAACATTCTTTCCTGTAGGCCAGAGGTTCTCAAACTAGGAAAATAGGAAGGTGGTCACACATTGACAACTAAAAGGTGTATGCTATCTTTCCTACTTTTAAATAGACTGAACAGTTGTATTAAGATTCTCTCAACAGAACAAGGCTGCAGGACAGGAATCACAGTATATTTCCTATAAATCCACATATTGTTATATGTACATATATGAACCTGGCATATGGGCATGGCATCTATGCAGCATATATTCTGCATAGGCTATATTTGCCATATATACCGGTAATATATTGGCATGTATGTACTATGTTCATATATTTCCTTTCTGTGTGGGGGGTTGGAAAACACCCCTATTTTAAATGCATTAGGCCAGTGGTTCTCCAACCTTTACCGGTCTATAATAGTTTGCTTAAACTGCAAGAGAACATGATAGCTAGTATGATGGTGAATGATAATCCACCTTTTGAATAATAGCATTTAACCAAATTAGTGAAAAAGTTGCAATTAGTGCCTCTTGAGCAGATTATAAATTGGGCCATTTGTAATGTCAATACCGAGAAATGTGCAAATACAAATAACAGTTGTGCTAATTGAGTTTTTGAATGCTATGTTTTAACATTAAACATAAAATATCAATTATTCCCATCCCATGTTTACTCTATATGCCTTGCCCAAAAAAAAGAAAAACATGAAATCATGACAGCACTCCGGCTAACAGTGGATCTCTCTCTCTCTCTCTCTCTCTCTCTCCCTCTCTGCCCCCCCTCTCTCTATCTCTCCCTAGTCTCCCCCACCCGCCCCCCTCTCTCTCTGCCGACTTTCTCTCTCTCACTCTGTGAACCATGTACAACCCAGATTCGGCACAAACAAGGGACTAAATTCTTTTCGCTCCTATGCCACCAAAATGTGGAACGCCCTACCAACTATCATTAAGACATGCGAATCCCTTGACTCTTTCAAAACCGCTCTCAAAGGGCACCTACGGACGGCTGCAATTCGAAACTGGCCCCTGTAAAATCGGAATCCCTCAAACACGAACGCATGGACAACACAAGAGACGGTCACGGCCACACAGCCAACTCAAGGTACGGTCACGGAGCCGACTTGGGGACCCAACGCAGCTCCTCCAAGGAAAACAAACAAATTAACGGAGCTGAACGTGAATCCCCCCCACCGCCCACCCCTTTTTTTCCCCCTAACTGTATATGTTTCTTTTCCCTTTTTACCTCCTTTATGATGAATTCCTGTTCTGTCTATAGAAGTGTCTATTTGTACGTCTCTAAATGTTTTGATGATTTGAACATGGTGGACCCTATTGGAAACAAGTGTAATGCTTAATTGGGTCGTCCACTCACAGTTAACAGCCTTTGTATTGAGTTTGTGCTTGAAATGTACTGTAATTCTGCAAACTGTTAATACATTCTTCAATCAATCAATCAATGTGTGTGTCCCCCCTCTCTCTCTCTCCCAAGTCCCCCCCCCCTCTCTCTCTCCCCACCCGCCCCCCTCTCTCTCTGCCGACTTTCTCTCTCTCACTCTCTCTCTCTTGCGAGGCGGCCCTCCCCCTTTTAAATGCATGCGCGGCGCGCACAGTACGTGACAGTAGCACGTACACACACACACACGCACACACACACACACACACACACACACACACACACACACACACACGCACACACACAATTTATTTCCCCCCGTGTGTCATGGTGTGTGTGCGCGCGCAGGCAGGCGTGTAAGGTAGGAATAGGATTGGCTCATTTGGCTGTCAATCAAACAGCCGGGCACGCTAGTTTAGAGAACGCCCACCAAAACAAAACAACACACACACAACAAACACAGCACAAGTAGTTAGCGTTAGCGAAAATTGTGGAGAAGGTGGTTGGCATTGGTGTGCGTGGACGTGAGACGGTGGAGGGAGGAGACCTGGAGGATTCGGGTGCTTCCGTCAGCGTGGCGTTTGGTTACCACAGCAACAGGGAACCGCGAGTAGGAGAACGGTTTGAACATTGTTTGATTTCATCACTGACCGGCTTTAGCGACTAAAGACTTTGGGACTTGGGTGTGGGAGGAAGGTGGAGGAATACCGACCGACGGCCTGTATAGGTCCGGTGGTATTCCGAAACAGTTTCGAACAGACCCAGCAGCTAGGGTAGTAGCAGGATAAAGCCGTTATGGCTGGAAACGGGAGGAAAGGAGGGGATAAGAGCAAAACTAAAAGTGCGAGCCAAGAGAAAAGGGTACGGTCAGACAATGAGAGTGGAGGTGAGAGTGGCCAAGATCAAAGCGACGCTAGGAAAAAATCAAAGGTTTCGGATGTAGCTGAAATTAAGTTTGTGGTGAAATTTAAGGATAGGAGTGATAAAGGGCTAAATCCACTTAAATTGTCGGCGGACATTAAAGATAAGCTGGGAGATGTGTTGAACGTGAAGGTGATGATGAACGGGAATGTGCTTATCTTCTGCAGAAATGAAGGCCAGAGACGAAAGGCAATGCAGGTTAAACAGTTGCTCGGCAGACCAATTGAATGCTTTATTCCCAGCGGCGGTAAGAAAAATACCAAGGGAGTGATATATGTGAGCCAAGATATAACAGACAAAGCAATTAGCTCTTCGCTAAGTCCCACCCAAGCCCGTTGTTGGCCAATACCACGTTAGCGACGGTTACTAAGGTAGAAAACTGGTCACGCTTGCAATGCTGGTCAAAATGTTTAAGCAGTGTCAATAAATATATTTGCTGTACAGCATGTGTGGACCTCAGAAAGAGGGTTTGTTTTCTTACCTTGTTATGAGCAAAGTCCGTTCCATGAATTATTTCGCTCCGTTGTGCAGTTTAATAGTACATATTAGAAATAAAAATAGGCTCTCATTGACTTCCATTGTAACGGGGGAACAGCTCTCAAAGTCACTCTTTTAGAACACTAAGCTGATTCTGACCGTTTATGACATCAGGAAAACTCACTCACTTTTATTTTTAATAAAAAATGTCAACGTTGTCTTGTCTGTTTTTGTTTTGACTTCAGTGTTGCCACATTGTGTGAGAGAAATAAGCCAACCCACCTCCAAAAACAAGCCAACTCTTAAAGCCAAATCAAGAAAAACAAGCCAAAACAAACACAATAATATGACCATATATAATCATAATAAAAAGATTGTATGCATTTATCATTATAAATACTATGTAGGCCTATGTCTATGATAATTAATGTTTTGGTAATGTATTACATACACTAATTATTAGCCTTAAGCCAAAAGTAGCGGGAAATAAGCAGACCTGGCAACCCTGACAAGTTTGTGTGGAAAGAAGTTCCGGTTTGCCTACAAAACGATCTGATTGGTCCAAATCTGTACACACACTTCTGAAGTAGCCTCGGTCTCAGCCTTCCATCCAGGCCGTTGGATGTAAACAAATGTATTTGATCTCGTCCACTTGTCGCAAACACCATACACAATTTTGGACGCGTTTGAGGGAGACACTTTAGGAGAAATGTCTGGGACTGCAGCTGGGTGCTCAAACAGCATGGAGACTTGTTTACAAACGAGAGTTGGGAACACCAGAACCGCTTCACTGTATATCTCCAACCAAAATAGTTACTTTATAAATCTATCAAAAGACGAAAAGTTTTCCTGATGTCATAAACTGTCAGAATCAGCTTTTGTTGTGTTCGCTTATGTGCTAACTGACTGACTTTGAGAGCCAGGTATTTGACCAGCATGCAAGCGTGACCAGTTTTCTACCTTAAAACCGTCGCTAACGTGGTATTGGCCAACAACGGGCTTGGGTGGGACTTAGCGAAGAGTGAATTGTGGAAAAGACAATTGGGGAAGTTGATAGTGAAACAGTGGTTGAGGAAGCGAGGAGGTTTAAAAATGGGGGCACGGCGGTGCTGCTAACCTTTAAAAAAGAAGTGACCATAATGCCAACGAGAGTATATCTTGGATATATGAGTTTCCGAGTGAAGGAATATATCCGGCCCCCAATGCGCTGCTACAAATGCCAGCGTTTTGGGCATGCAGCCGCGGCATGTAGAGGGAACAGGAGGTGTGGAAAGTGTGGAGGGAGCCATGAGTTTCAGGCAACGGAGGCTAAATGCTGCAATTGTGGGGGTAACCATATTACTTCATATAGGGGATGTGAACACCATGTAAACGCCACGGAGGTTGAGAGAGTCAGAGCGGGAGGAGAAATGTCCTACGCGGAGGCAGTAAGGAAAGTGAGGGGAACAGTGGAAGCAGCCGAAACAGTGAGGGCAGGGGCGCCCCCTGCCGGGCCAGTGGGGATGGAGCGGGGTGTGCAGGGAGTCGAGAAACGTGTAGTCATGGCGGTTCTGGCAGAAGTCCTGTGTGCACTCACCGCCAGGAAATCACAGGAACCATTTACGCGGGCAAATGCAATCAAAATGGTGGTAGATGCAGCAGAAAAGGTTGTTGGAGAGGCACTGCAGGTAGACCCAGAGCAGCTATTCTCCTTCATGGGGCAGAAAGAAATGGAATGGGCAGCAGCAACAAAAGAAAGGAGGGGTGCTGACAGGAGTAAGAGGATAGAAGAGGGAACTGAAGACCACAATGAGGATGATGATCGTTAGGTTGATGGTGTTTTACATATTACAATGGAATGCAAGAAGCTTGATAGCAAATGGGCAGGAACTTAAAAGGGTGATAAAAGAGCACCCGAACAAACCAGAAATAATTTGTGTACAGGAGACCTGGCTCAGACCATGTCTAGATTTTGTGATCCCTGGGTATGAGAGCATAAGGCTGGATAGGAAAGAACAAACGGGAGGGGGGTGTGCAACATTCGTAAGGGAAAATATACAGTACAAAAGAGTGGAAATCAAGACTGCTCTAGAGTGTGTGGCGGTGAGGGTATGGGAAAAGGATAAGTGGATAAATATTGTGAACTTTTATAACCCTTGCTGTACACTGATCCTAAGTGAACTTGAGGAGGTTATGGAGCAGATAGGGGTACCGGTGATCTGGGTGGGGGACTTTAACTCACACAACCCCCTCTGGGGCAGTAGGATGAAAGACAGCAATGGGAGCACAGTGGAGGAGGTTATGGACAGATACGGATTGGTGTGTGCAAATGATGGGAGGCCAACTAGGTTTGATGTAAGAACAGGGGCTGAGTCCTGTATAGATCTAACGATAGTATCCAGTGAGTTGGCAAGGGTGGGGGAGTGGGGCTTCCTGGACACAGGACAGCATGACACAATAGGCAGTGACCACTACCCAATACTGGTGAGGTTTGGGAAAACACTGGTAGCTGAAGAACGAGCAAGACCGGGGTTCTTTGACTACAGCAAGGCAGAGTGGGAGGAATTTGCAGAAAAGTGTGACAATGATTTAGACAGTGTGAATGGGGAGGGAACCATAGATGAGTGGAATGATAGCCTGTGCGCAATGCTACTGCACAAGGCGCGGGAGTGCATACCAGTCAAGAGAAACCCTAAAGAAAGAGTAAGTGTCCCATGGTGGAACAAGGCATGCACAGCAGCAATTCGAGAAAGGAACTCAGCGTATAGAGAACTGAGAAGGAGCCCGACAGAGAACAATGCAATAGAGTATCAGTGATGTAAATAGGTTTTCAATGTAATGGGTCCCGGGATGCACAGGTGGTCATTCAAATGAGTCCCAAAAAATTCTTATGAGTCCCAAAAAAAATCACACCTGTGTGAAGTGAGTGGTGCAACTCCGTGAGGGGGTTCGCGGGGGGGGGGGGGGGGGGGGGGGGGTTCCAGGGGGCCGGGCCGGTTCCGGCGTGCCGTGCCGAAACGGTTGAGAAATGACAGAGTTACCGTGTGGCGGTCCCTCTACTGTACTGTCACTGTAATGTATTGGCACCCCCCAAAAGCATCATATATACAGTTAATACGTGCGTGTGTGTTTGT
The DNA here is from genome assembly GCF_951216825.1 of Electrona antarctica. NCBI lineage: Eukaryota > Metazoa > Chordata > Actinopteri > Myctophiformes > Myctophidae > Electrona > Electrona antarctica. The sequence goes on from NC_136793.1 coordinate 51,702,946, forward strand.
GTGTGCGTTAGGTTGCGCACAGATGGTGAAAAACAACCATGCTATTTTTGTGCTCATACCCAGACACACACATAGCTCCGTAAGGGAGTGGTTGCACCACTCAAAAATAATAATAAAACATTTTTTATAAAATATATATATATACAAATATCAAATAGGCCTATACAGTATATCTTTTTATGTAGGCTAGTAGTATTAGCAAGCACAACTCAGTAAGAAATACTAATAGTGGGCAACAGTGGATTTAACATAGCTTAATATACCAACCAAAAGTTGCACTTGCAATTATTGTACTTAGCCAAAATGCAAATAGGTTTGCCATTGTGGATGTAAAATAATTTATTTGGAAAAGTGGAACTTAGAAGTCACTTGAGTCCCTGTCTACTGGGAAGAATGGCAGCTGCAAAAAAGACAGATTCACAAGCTCGCGCGTTGAGAACCTGCAGATGCGCCTGTCTCTGCAGCGCCGTTTACAACGTGTTGAGAGCTTGTAGATCAACGTGAACGAACCCTGACACCAGCGCTGCAAAAACAAACGCGTTGAGAACCCGCAGATGCGCCCATCTCTGCAGCGCCGTTTGCAGCGCGTTGAGAGCTTGTAGATCTGTCTGTTTTTGCAGCGCTGGTGTCAGGATTCGTTCACGTTACAGGCGGACATGAAGTGAAGTTCAATCAGTGCGTTGAATCAGCAGCAGCAACAAGCTAATAGCCAACACCACCACCAGTCTGTTAGCATAGCTTGTTGCTAACGATTTGTCACTCAGTCTTTTTCTTTTCTCTCTTTTATTATTTCCCCCCCCCGACTTCACGGGTCGCGCATTGGGTTGTGATGAGACCCGATGTTGCAGCCTGTGTGTGACCCGACTTCCACGTAGAACAGTGTGTGACCGAGAGAGTGCCATAGTCTTCAGTGCAGCTGCAGCCATGATAAAGTTGCGTCCACAGGATGCAGAGGCTGATGGTTTATTGCGTCCCATAACTATAAAGTGCGTTTTGGGACGCAAAACGCACCCTATTTACATCACTGGAGTATAAAAAGTTCAGAGCTAGAGCTAGAAGAGTGATTAAGACGGCAAAAAAGGAGTGTTGGAGGAATTGCTGCAAAGGCCTAGGAGTCGAGACCTCAGTAGGGGAAATCTGGGCAGCGGTTCACCGAATGTCAGGGGTGAAAAAGAGAAGGAGGATGCCAGTGTTAGAAAAAGAGGGGGCGGTGGCTAAAAGCGATGTAGAAAAAGCAAGAATGTGTGAAAGTACGTTTAAGGCTGTGCATAGTGGGACGAATATTGGAGAGGAAGGTATAAGAAAAAGGAATGAAACTTTAAGCCAACATAAAGCTAAACTCCAAGTGAACAGTGACAACACTGATGTGGTCAATTTGCACTTCTCTATATCAGAACTGCGGAGAGCAATAAAGAACGGGGGGAAAACCGCACCAGGAAAAGACGGTCTAAGCTACGAGATTTTTAAGAGAGTAGGGGAGCTAGTGTTGGAAGAGATTCTGGCCCTAATAAATACGGTATGGGAAGAGGGAACCCTGCCTTCAGCCTGGAAGCAAGCAGTGGTAGTTCCAATTGTAAAGCCAGGGAAGGATGCTGCAAAGCCAGGATCATACAGGCCTATAGCACTGACAGCAGTACTGTGCAAAATAATGGAAAGAATGGTGACGGACAGGCTAGTATATAAACTAGAGAAGCAGGGGTGGTTTAGCCCAGTACAGAGTGGGTTCCGTAGAGGTAGGGGCACCATGGACTCTGTGATATCCCTGGAGTCGGATATAAAGAAGGCCATGATTAACAAGGAGGGACTGGTAGCAATGTTTTTGGACATTGAAAAAGCCTATGACATGTTGTGGAAAGAGGGACTAGCCATAAAACTCTATGATGCAGGAATTCGAGGGCGCCTACTAAATTGGATTCAGGACTTCCTAAAGAACAGGGTAATACAGGTCAGAGTGGGTGAGGCCCTATCAGATGGGACCAGCATTGACAATGGAACACCGCAGGGGAGTGTAATCAGTCCAGTGCTATTCGATATAATGATCAATGACATATTTCAGGACATAGGGCCAGGATTTGGTCTGTCCCTGTTCGCAGATGATGGAGCTGTCTGGAAAAAAGGCAGAGATATTAATTTTATAACAAAGAGTATTCAGGGAGCTATAAACAAAATAACGGACTGGGGAAATAGGTGGGGGTTTAAGATATCAGTGGAAAAAACAAAGTATGTTGTCTTCGGGAACAAGAGAAACAAGGGAGATGGCCTGTGTATGTATGGGCAGGAAATAGAGAGGGTCAAGGATTTCAAACTGCTAGGAGTTCACTTTGATGAAAGGCTAACCTGGAAAAAGCACATAGACAGCATTGTATACAAATGTGAAAAGGTGATAAATGTGATGAGGTGTATCTCGGGAAGCTTGTGGGGAGCAGACCAACTAACACAAATAATGATTTATAGAGCAATGGTCAGGTCAAAGATAGACTATGGATGTCTGTGCTACGGAACAGCAGCCAAGAGTCACCTGAAGAAGTTAGAGGTAGTACAGGCAAAGGCCTTGAGAGTGTGTTGTGGAGCCCGCCGCACAACCCCAATACCAGCTTTACAAATTGAGATGGGAGAGACTCCACTAGAAATGCGGAGGACAAAGCTGGCTATGCAGTACATCAGTAAACTCAGGGGACACCTAGGGGAGAACCCAGCTAAAGTAGTGCTGCAAGACGCATGGGAGTGGGGAGGGGCTAAAGGCAAGCAAGAGTGTTTCATCTTCAAAATGAATAAGGAGATGGAGAAGCTGGAGATGGGAGCGGTGGGGTTGGCCCCTATAGTGCACTGGCCAGTGGTACCGACGTGGTTATTACCGACACCAGTAATAGACCTAAGCCTACTCGAGGCAGTAAAAGAACAGGGCAGCACGTACTACAGTGACATGGTAGCAGAAAGGCTGGAAAGCACATGGGAACATCACCTTCAAATTTACACAGATGGGGCCAAAGATCCTAAGTCAGGGAAGGCAGGTTTTGCATATACAATCCCTAAGATGGAGGTGACTGTAAATAGGAGGCTGTCTGAGGGGGTGTCAGTATTCACAACAGAGCTGATGGCAATAATCTGGGCATTGAAGTGGGTGGAGGAGGTGAAGCCTAGACAGGTGGTCATATGCTCGGACTCTGCCTCTGTTCTTATGAACATGGGGGAAGGAAAGCTGGGAGCTCGGTCAGACCTGATGGTGGAGCTGCTGGTCCACCTCTACAAAATCGAGAAAGTAGGAGGGGAAGTAGGTTTCCTCTGGGTACCAGCCCATGTGGGGGTGGAAGGGAATGAAATGGCAGATAGGGCAGCAAAAAAGTCGCTAGGTAGGGAAATAGACATCATTGTAGCAATAGGAGCATACGAGTGCAGATCGATCATCAAAAGGGAAATAACAGCAGGCTGGCAGGAGCAGTGGGAAAGGGGAAAGAAAGGAAGACATTACTTCAAGATCCAGAACAGTGTAAAAAAAGGGGCGTGCTACCTTGGGGCAGAGAGAAGGCAGACCGTGACAATGACAAGACTCAGGTTGGGACACTGTGGACTGGCATGGGACCTGTCAAAAATGGGGAAGCACCCAGATGGACTGTGCAGCACATGCAAAAAAGACCAAACAGTGGAACACGTGCTTATGGAGTGCACCCGGTACGCTGAAGAAAGAGAGCTGCTGTATGCATCAGTGGCAAGTGACCACACAAACAATGTGACGCTCAAGGGTCTCCTCAACCCAACAGAAAACCAGGCAAGGACTGTAAAAGCGGTGCTTAATTTCATGGCAGCAACACGCCTGCTACCATAGAGGTAGAATGGACAGAAAGGAGGTATACTCCCGACCAGTGGGAGGCAGCAATGTGCCGGAAGGCATCTAGTCTGCCGGAAATCACAAGAAGAAGAAGAAGAAATTGTGGAGAAACTAAGACCACGGCAAAAGAAAGGGGAATGCAGTTACAACAAGGACTGGGAAAGAAAGTATTTATCCGTGAGTGAAGCCATGCAGTGCTCAAAAGGAGGCTGCCTTCACTGTGTTAATCGTATGGAACCAACAAGATTCCAACACAGAAAGGTAACATAACAGCAGCTGAAATAACTAGTGTTTATACCACACAGTGCAACAACATACCCAGTCATACAGATCAGAAGACTGTGGCAATAATAAGCTCTCATATGTCATGTTTCCAGACTCTGATATTGCAAAAGAAAATGGCATGATGTGGTTGTACCAAGGCACTGCAGCATCCATTGTTACAGATGTGCTGTTGCAACAACATAGAGACACGTGTGAAGACATGGCTTCTTGGCGACATTGCAACCGCCAATGGACAACGTAAACGTAATCGTCTATTTCACCCAGCAGTTTTAGGGCCACCAGAGTCACCCTAAGCAAAAACGTTGGATTGAGTTGGAATCCTGAGTTGTGTCCTTTTCATGTCCTTTGGGGAAGAACTAAAGTAGAACTTTACAGTGCCCTCGCAGGCACTGTTTTTCTGGCAAATCTAAGGGAGCAAATATAAGACTTCCGGTGGACGATCTCTTCAAAATAAGAGTACCCTCTAGAGTATTGAAAAAATATTAATTTGCACATTAAAACTACAAATGAAGCATTTAAATGATGCTATATGATGCTATAAGACACACATTATGTTTCTGTGTAAAAATAAGTAATTAAATAACGTAAAAAAGTTATCTAAATGGATAAATGCTATTCACTGGAGTGCATGGACTTTATAAAGTGGACACTGGACAAAAGACGGCTCCGCGAGGCAACTGTTGTGACACGCGTTCAGGGAGATGTCCTCTACCACACCCCACTCTCCGCTAAGCGGGAGAGGTGTAAAATTCCGAGCAGCAGACCTTCTACTGCTGTCAAATGTAAAAAAAAAAGTGCCGTTTCCAGACCCAGAGAACACACACTCGCATGACAGGCAGCCTTCATTCCGGTCCCTCCAGCACAGATCATGCTGTGGGTGATTCTTTGGCCCCACCAGTCCGGTTTGGTACTAATGTCGAATGGAATCACTGGAAAGTAAGCTTTCATCAGCTTGTCCGGTGGTTTTCCTGTAGCTGTGAGGGGGGAAATGACACAGAAAAGAAACAGGGACATTTAGTTAAGTACAATTTAGTTAAGGGTTTAATGTTCAAGTAGACTATCTATTTAGTTCACTACTACTACTACTACTACTACTACTACTACTATAGTAGTCTAGAACACTGGTTCCAAAACAGTGGGTCACGGACCAATATTGTTATGGGTATGACGACTTGATTAAACATCACACACACACACACACACACACACACACACACACACACACACACACACACACACACACACTCCCACACCAACATTCAAGTAATAACCATTTTCACAATACCTAGTCAGTGAGTTTTTTGATTGAAAATTTTATTACCAGTTTGCAGAATTACAGTACATTTCAAGCACAAACTCAATACAAAGGCTGTTAACTGTGAGTGGACGACCCAATTAAGCATTACACTTGTTTACAACAGGGTCCACCATGTTCAAATCATCAAAACATTTAGAGACGTACAAATAGACACTTCTATATAGACAAAGAACAGTACAGGAATTCATCATAATGGAGGTAAAAAGGGAAAAGAAACATATACAGTGAGGGGAGGGGAAAAAGTAATTCCTGTTCTGTTCTTTGTCTATTTCCTGTTCTGTTCTTTGTCTATATAGAAGTGTCTATTTGTATGTCTCTAAATGTTTTGATGAATTGAACATGGTGGACCCTGTTGTAAACAAGTGTAATGCTTAATTGGGTCGTCCACTCAGTTAACAGCCTTTGTATTGAGTTTGTGCTTGAAATGTACTGTAATTCTGCAAACTGAAGTAACAAACTTCATGGCCAGTTGGAAGGACACCAAAAACATTTTCACCTTCCATTAAGCTATGCAAATTTAGTTTCTGGTTATCTTTGAGGGCAATTGGAATTGAAGCAAATGCTTCTTCCAGAGAAAGTAATATTACAATATTAATATTACAATATTAAAAAGGAAAATAAATAAAGTAGTGAGTATTCTGAGTTTAAAGTTCAATGGGAATTAAATGTTCAGTTTGTGGCAAGACTGGCGACGCTCTCTAATCCAGACATGTCATGGCAGGGGGAAAAAATCAACGTGGTTTATAATCAATTTAATTATAATTTAATACAGCTGTGAAAGTAATTAGGGCAACTTTACCCATAGATCGCGTTATAAGGAGTCAGCTGAGCTGACACCAGGCTGACCAATCACCTGACCAGTCTACTGACACCAGGCTGTAGTGTGCACACGGTGCCACTAGGGGGCACCGCCGCTCCTCTTATTGAGTGGGATTCAGTATAACAGTAGCCTAGTTACATCTTAGAGTATAGTTACATAGGCTACTGTTATACTCTGTGGTATCATGGTTGAACACCAAACCACTGTTATACTACTAGGTCCATTATTTATTATGCATTTTGAGCCACGGTGGACCACCATTTGATGACATTTATCCTCTCTGACCCAAAACGTATTAGAATATTTTGTTATTGTTGTGGATAAGATTTTGTCCACAATATCCATGCTGTATTGATGTGATAGGCCTACCATTAGGAGTGATAACAGGTACACTTTGATCAAAATAACACATATGCTTGCCTTCGTAATAAAATTAAAAAAAAGTAAACCTACCAGATTTCAACCACTTCTTTGAGCGTCTTGTTGTTATTCGCCGGTGCAAACATTTTGGGAAGAGGGCATTGCCATGTTTGTGCTTATTGTGGATGTGGTTCAATAGAGATGTCCACTTTGCAACGGTGACCTCACCGGAAGGAGATCGATGGGTCGACCAGTGCAGGTGGTTGACTACACTTTGTTGCCATTTCTGTATCATCTCGCACTCCTTCTCCCTCCCTAGTTTCTCCACCTTCCGTGAGACAGCTGGGAATAGAGCGTAATGAAATAGATTAACATGTTTTTATAGTAGGCCTATGTGTAGTAGAGTAAGTAGTAAGTACAAGCAATAAGTTTGTTTTTATCATATTGATATACCTTTTGCAACATGCCACACATCATAGTAGTGTGTAATCCTAATCCCTGACTTCCTCTCTCTCTCTCTCTCTCTCTCTCTCTCTCTCTCAGGTATTTATTGACCTGTAAGTGTCTGTCCGTGATGAAGGTCTTTGTACTTTTTCCGTGATGAAGGTCTTGACACCAGAGTCCTCAAGACATTTCAGGCTGCGGACCAGGCCCTCCAACTAAATGTTGTTTGAATGGCGGACTTCATTACTCTGGGAACCACCTTATTGTTACTGTAATTACATACAACAAAATAAGCAATCGTGTATTTCACCAGCTGAATAAAATCTCACCTGCACCAGCTGAACATCGATGACATTGCCAGTTTCTATGTCCATGACACCATCCTTTGATTTCATGGTTTTCAGAAGGCTTGGATGTTCTTCCATGTTGAATATTTATTCAACAAACTAATGAAAAAAACACAGGTCCATGTAGTTTTACGTACATGCCTGTGGTATGTTGTTTTACCAATGGTCTTTAGCTTGAGAAACATTTTGAGAATGAGAACCCTGAGAAGTCCTGGAGATTTACATACGTACAGGAAATGTGTTAGCCTACCTTGTTCACCTGCGTAAAAGACAAGCCTGTGAATGAAATGGCAGCCGACAACTGGAGATTCCCTGCTGGAGTACTCCCAATAATTGGCTGGCTGTCCCACCGGCGACAGTCAGCTGAACGGACAGATAAGTTCCACCCACTGTTGTCTTCACCTTCACCGCCTTGAAAAAGACTCCGCGGACAATCTTCGTACACAAGATACTTTGTGATGTCCTTGGTCTTGTACTGTGGTTGTGCACTGTACAGGGAGAAGCAAAAAATATGCCAGTCAAGACAGTATGCAGTTTCATTATATTTTGCAAATACTTACTTCACAGGATCCCACAGGATCCCACACAGTGAGTGAGTCAGTGGCAAGTAAATTAGTGAGGTCAGACAGACAGATACTGACTGACTGAAAGGAAGACAGGCATAAGAGACAGGAAAGTGCGTAAAAGATTGCTTCGGTTAACTGTTGCGCCCCTACTTAAAACTATATAAACACTTAACACATTAATATGCACCTATTTTGGCGTCGTACTCGTTGATGTTCTCGTTATAGGCCATCTCCATCAGCACATGGCCCAGGTTGTAGTTGGGGAAGATCAGGAAAACAGGACTTCAGGTAGCTGTTGACTCTCTTCAGGTCCTACACCTACAGGATGGCATCCGTTCCAAGTAGACGTGAAAGAATGGAGATTTGGAAAAAGAAAGTGATTTATGAGTGGAAATCAAAGACAACCCCAACACACAGTCGCACACAAAACAAACTAATGAAAACAAAAAGAAACAAAGGCTATACATGTATGCCACCCAGTGTATCTAGTGATACAGAGTTACTTAAGCTAAACGTATACTCTGTCGCTCGCTGAAAATAGGCGATATGCAAGCTCACTACACATCACAGCATGATGCCTTTTTATTATTTTTAAACTTGTAAATTAGCCATTTTCGGTAATCGACGCCATTGCATATCGACGTGTAAATCAGTTGTTTACTCTTGAGAGCTTTACTGACCTTGTCATGTTCAAACAGTTGCAGGAGGAAGGCTGTGATACCGATGAAGAGGTTGATGACAATGAGAAACATGTAGGCTGTGCTCGGCACTTCAAACCAGAAGGACGCAGGGTACATGATAGGAGTGATAGACCACCTGGGTACATGAGATTACATTACATTACAGATTAGATTATTTCCGCTGGTCTGTCCATTTAACCATCTGCCTAATATCTGTTTATTTCCACAAATGTGAAGGATGTGATTTAGATAGCATGTTTCCGAGTATGGGGTAGTACAGTGCAGTGCAGTGCAGTACAGTACAGTACAGTACAGTACAGTACAGTACAGTACAGTACAGTACAGTACAGTACCACTCAACTCAGACGGGTCAGATTTGTTTTATAGAAGTGTACAGTATATTTGTACGTCTCTAAATGTTCTGATGAATTGAGAATGGTGGACCCTGTTGTAAACAAGTGTAATGCTTAATCATAGATCGTCCACAAAGTAACAGTTTTTGTATTGACTTGTGCTTTCAAAGAGCAGAGGCCTTTACTTCACTCATACATGATTCGTACACCGCATGAGCATGACAGAGCAGTGAAATAATTGTGGGACACCAGAGACCATGTGCTAAGGTTGCTAACACGATATTGCTGCTTTTTGCTAACGCAGTATAACAACTGCCATATTGCTGCTTTTTGCTAACGAAGCATAACAACAAGCTAATAACAATAATACAAATAATATAAAATGAAATTGACATTTTGGGAGTAGAAAAAATCCTTGATTGAAACGTTACTGCCATCTACCGTGTGTGTCTGAAACGGCACATACATTTTTGACACAAGTGACTTGATAATCAGTGTGCCAAACATACAAGAAAACAACAAATAAGCCAATTTAACGTAGAGGTTCACCACAATGTTGACGTGCCCTGTGCCCACGCTTCCTGTTTCCTTTCGGTCAATTAAAATAGGCCTATATACGACATCATAATAATAGTAATAATAGTCCACACTCCTTTGTGGTATTTGTCACAGTAAATTTGCATATAGTGAAATGAGATATCTGCATTTAAGCCATCCTGAGTAACAGGAGCAGGCATTCATTGCCCCTGGGAGTATTTAGGGTTGATTGTCTTGCTCAGGGACACTTTGACACATATATAGCTGGCCTGGGATCGAACCTGGCTGGCAGGCTGGGACAACCACGCCTCTAGCTCCCCAGAATGCATTCTCTCTCTCTATGCTGTGTGTGTGTGTGTGTGTGTGTGTGTGTGTGTGTGTGTGTGTGTGTGTGTGTGTGTGTGTGTGTGTGTGTGTGTGTGTGTGTGTGTGTGCGTGTGTGTGTGTGCGCATTGTGGCTAGCAGGAGACTCCTGCATTTCTAACCTGTCTCCTTCTTGGCTCCTGTATTGAAATGTATCCTGAATTTCTCTACAATACAATTATTTTACTCTTATTATCTGTGGTAAAAGGATTGTGTAGGCCTACATGTGTGTTGTAACAGCTCTGTGTACTCAACATTTTAATTGTAGGCCTACATACATTATTTTGTTTTGATTGTAAATGTTCCACTTTTGTTTTTTTTAGCAATGTAACATATGTTTTCTTATGCCAATAAAGCTATTTTTAGCTACAATGTTACACAGCTCTGTTAATAACACATTTATAGCAATTTATACTTGTGTAACATTGTCCATACATTGTTTTGTTTGTTTGTTATTTGATGTTATTTGCTTGGCAGTGCAAACGTCCTATATGTTTCCAATGACAATAAAGACCATTTTAATTGAACAGGGGTGGGGGCTTCTGACAATCTCACAATTACAACAATATTCTGTCTGAAGAAGAACTGTATGCAGCCCATTGTGCCTATTAAAGGTATCATAGTCTCTCAAGACAGACTGTTGACTCCCGAATATTTGCCGATAGCATTCTCAGATTGGGTATGATGTATCATAAAGCATGGACCATGCATGCCTGCATCATCAAAGGATTAATTGTTCAATGCATAGTAATTACATGATTTACACACAGACGTCATGTTCACAGGCATGTTCTGGCAATTAAACCAATTTTATGAATGAAATATCATAGCCATGTCATACCGCTCTCTGTTGTTTATCTATTTGCAGTGTTTTTTTTATGATTTATTCATAAGAGTTGAGAGAAGAGTGTCCAACCAGGGTGAAACAACGCCCCGGAGACGCTCCCTCCAATGCTCCCATTGGCTATGGCACGTGTCAGTCAAAGATACACCACCATGGTAGGTTGCGCGTCGTGATGTTGGAAGTCGCGACTAGTTCATAGGGCAACAATTACCAAGCGTCCAGCCGCCGAAAGACATCAATGGTGGAGCACGACGTACGCAGCAGGTCCATTCAGGGGAAGAAAGGTCTGACAGAGACCATCATTAGGGCTTACATGGAGAGCTGAAATTGAATATGAGGTTCACGTCCTTAATGATGTACATATCTCCGGTTTTGCTATTTATTTTCTACGTGTATGTTGGATTTTCTGAAGCTGCACCTCGCATCAGCTCCCACGACGATGCGTCGCCTAGTGTCCTCCACCTCCTCCCCGGGAAGAAGCCTCCTCGTTCGGCCTCCGACTCCGAGACCTCATTGGAGCTGTCCAGCAACACCGGTATGCCTAAGAAACGTTCACCTGATAACGATGGCGTGGCTCATGTCGGCCCTTTAACGGCACGTCTCGAACCGTCGCCCACCATTGTTTCAGGACCACCAGACGCCGCAACAACCACCTTGCAGCCGGCACCCTCCGCGGATGTTACAGATGTTATTCCCACCACAATGGAACAAAAAATAACAGCGGCGTCGGACGGCTCCAGACGATCCGGTGCGAGGAAACGGTCCACCGATGCACAAACGTCAGTGTTTCCTCCGGAGAAAATGCTGCAGACCATGGTGGTCTCCATGGTTTCCCAGCGCACAGCAAATGATGCCTGGTCTGCAGATCATATTGATGCTACGTCTATTACCTCAACCGAGAGCAGCCGAGGTTAGTGTGTTTTAATCTGGGAAACAAAATAAACGCATATGCATTTGCAATTTTAGAATATGACATCTTCAGTGTTAATCTATAACTCGGAGAGTGTATAAAGGGTGCATTTGGTTATATTTGTACACTCAATTATGAATGGATAAATGAACACTGCGGATTTTACAGTGTATACATGTTTTATTTATATTAATGCTGCATGAATATTATGTATGCAATGTTGGAACCCCTTTCCATTCACAATCACAAAACTGCTATATATTTACTGTCTGGCACAGTGGCACCACCAGTGTGGGCTGGGGTTTTGACGCAGAGAGCGACCGAATAAACCAGAATGCAACAATGAACATACATACTCCTAATTCTTTTTGCATTGCTTACAAACACAACATCATACAGACAGCATCACCTGCTGTACCATGCCACCAAATTTCATAACACAAGCCTATTCTATATAGCGTGTAAAAGGATATTTATTTCATACAGAATAAAGGTCTTTTTATAAGGAGCCTGAGGTGAGTGTTCTAGATATTTCAGTGGGGTGAAAGGTTTATCCTGTTGTCATTTATCCAACCAACCCCCCCCCCCCCCCCTTTCCACAGATGTGTGTGATCCTTTTGTCTCAGAACTAGACACATTTATTTTTATATTTACAAATCTCTGCAGCACCTGTTTAGATAGCTACTGTTGTCCCCACTCCCCCACAGCATTTGTGTGACACACCACAGACACAGAACAAGGAGGCGTACCCCCACGATCGTCCAAAATGGCCAGGCAGGCACTAAAAGGCTGCCTGGCAAGCAGGCAAAGCTATGAATGAGCCCCATGACAGCAACAGAGGAGAGCCCCTCCTCCTCTCCACACACACCTCACAGATATTAGCTCCCCATGTGCATGTGTTGTTCTCCTCTCCAGTCACAGCGGCAGCAGACATTTCATACACTGGATATCGTCTACTATAGACTGTAGGCATAGTGGATGCACCTGACTAAAATGGCCTGCATGCCACGTTTGTCACAGGCCTGTGAAATTATACATGAAAAGCCGTAAAAGAGTGACTTGTTGCAAATGGTCCCCGGAGGCTTCTTATACAGTGGGTTAGGCTCCATTGTTCCTCCGTTGAAGCCAAGGGCTACTGTAGTGATAATATAACGTCAACAAAGACCTCACCTGGGTTGACGCCTAAAGCGGCTAGTAGGCGGCATAGCCCAAAATAATGACACGCATTCCCTGTCAGGGCTGGGGCCTTTGTCTGACGTGCAGACAGATATGATGACGCGTACGTGCTTTGACCTTTACTTGTACAGATACATTATGAGATACTGTATGACCTACTGGCTTCTGGCATAATGTCACATTGAAATGAAAGTACAGTAATCGTTTCCATATACACACACAGTAAAATCCTGAGTGTAACTTTAGAACCTTACCTACCGTCACCCACCCCTATTGTTTTCGTTATTGAGGCATAAACATTGAGGCCGTGAGGAATTGAGCAAAGGGAACATTTCGCAATGGTGACTTGTTTAAAATAATAGTGTGACAGAGTGACACTACATATGCGTCTGGTGAATATCAACGATTCTATCACACAGCTTTACCTGCAATGCTCTTCCCCTTCCCGTCTCTTCTCACCTTCTCCTTCTATTGGCATCTGTTTTGTGGCTTTCACAAATTATTGTATCATTTCTCCTTACCTGCTTAAAGCTGCCTTAACTTGGTATAGGCAAAGACATTTCACATGAGTGAAATACTTTCTAACTCTGTGTAAGCAACTAGTCGACTAGTTTACTAGTCGACTAGTAAATCCACTAGTCGACCTTGTTGGTACTAGTTGACTAGTTGATAAGAAAAAGAAAAAGAAAAACAAGTATTTTTTATTTTTTCCCCGATTTTGTAGGCCTCAAGATCAGGTAGATTATAGTTATAGTCACCATGTACACAGTTTTTCAATGTACAAATATTTATAAAAAATAAATATCTTTTTTTTATTATTTTTTTATTTTTTACATAATAGGTAGTTAAACAACTAGGCAACTAGTCAACTAGTAAAAATGACTAGAAGTGTGTGTGTGTGTGTGTGTGTGTGTGTGTGTGTGTGTGTGTGTGTGTGTGTGTGTGTGTGTGTGTGTGTGTGTGTGTGTGTGTGTGTGTGTGTGTGTGTGTGTGTGTGTGTGTGTGTGTGTGTGTGTGTGTGTGTGTGTGTGTGTGTGTGTGTGTGTGCGCGCGCGAGAATGAGAAACCACTGGAGGGGTTTCCACATTCTTGGGCTTAATTCAGGCAGACAGTCCTTCAGTGGACATGGCTTGAAGTGAACACGTAGGGGCCTGTTAGCGCTCTCCAGGCTTGCATAACCGTGGCCTTTCAACTGTTACATAAAAGTCACCGCAACACAGTGGCCATCAACAAAATAGTCTAATCGGAAAAGGATGCCTGGGCAAGAACACATTCACATTTGCGCCCTCTCTCACCTTTTCTCGTATGGCAGCAGAGGTATTGTGTAATAATAACATTGCAAGTACTAAATGCGAAATACACTGATTTAAAAATGTCGAGTCACACCGTCTGTCCTATTTTTAAGCCGGACAGGCGGACACATCTGCCTCTGCCTGGCATTTTCGGTCATCTGCCTCCCTTTGCTTTAAATTGGACTGGTTAAACAGAATGGGGGTTGAGTTGAAAACACCCCGGTTGCAGCTCACCACACCTAACCTGAGCTCAACTGAATAATAGATGGTTACTCAGCAGTACAGGGTCATCCAGATGTCTGCTGGTTTCGTGGACTGTGGCTGTTTGAACTACACTCTTAGTTTGTAAGCTTTTTTTAGTGGGTGTCATGTGAGAGGCTTTATTCCAAAACACCATATTACTACAATAATATTATATCCATAATATGATATAATAATACTTTTAGAAAGACAAATATTTTAAGGTCTTACGCTTTTAATAAATCTATAATGTTGTACGCTGTTCATGAATGTGTTATAAAAACAGGCCTTAATGTGTCTTCCATTTTTAAATGGTCTCCTTTTGAAATGAATCTCTTCATGTTTAGTTGTGTGGGGTTTAGTGACAGAGTACATTTCAGTGTTTCGTTACCTGCCAGCGGCAGCATGACTATACTATAGAGCAGACCTCCATACCATGTGGCCATGACTAATATTCAGCAGCATTTATAGGTTGGGGTTAATTTTACACCAAGCTTTCTCTTTCCCTTATCCACATTCACTTTCCATTTGACACATCGCTTTCTTTTCTGACTCTCTTTCTTCTCTCTCTCCGTCGACTCTGTACAGAGGTGCTGTGTAACTGCAGTAGTGGCAGTGAAGGCATTCAGGATCCAGAAGACTGTGAGCCGAGCACCGGACAGTGTTCGTGCTTGTCAGGATACACCGGGCTGCAGTGTGAGGATTGTGAGGTGGGACACTTCACCAACGGCACCACTGGATGCCTGCCGTGTGGCTGTGACTCTTTCGGTGCTGAAAACAACCTCTGTGACAGGTGAGACTTCTTTTTGATTCTCGCTCTCTTTAGCCTTTACAGTATAACCATACAGTTGGGTGCCACCGATATTGTCCCTTATCATTTGACCCATTTAGGCCTGACCTCAACATTTTAAAAAATCCTTCTAAATCCTCCAGTTTTCTGAAATAAATATTTTCACGATTTTTCAAAAATAGCAGACCTACAAGCTCGTAGCGCGCCACTTGGTGGCGCGCTATGAGCTTGTAGATCTGCTATTTTTCAATAGCTAAATTATAACAATGTTTAAAACACCAAAAGGGGTTCCCGCCCAAAATGGGTTAACGGACGGTTAAAAGGACAATATCGATGGCCTCCAACTGTATAACATCCCCTGTTGAAGTGCTATTGGCCCACTCTTGGCTTTGTTTATAAAGCATTTTTGCCTCCTATATCCAGCTTTTGGTGTCTGTCCGCAAACTTTGTCCCACACAAACATTACATTTCCATTGACAATGAATGGAGAATTTTACGTCATAGTAACTGAGCAAACCTTTCATTGAAAATGAATGACTAGATAACGCTTGCAAATGTTTTAATGCAGCAAGCAAGCAGCGTGTATGAAAAGCTTTGAATTGTCCATCTCGAGGTGCCCTATCATAAAATAACAGGATGAAATATAAACCTTTCAAGATTTTAAATGATGTCCTGAGGACACCATCAATCGGTTATAAGTCTGTCTGTCTACAGTACTGACCACAAGGTCTGCATGCCGCACTCCCATCCGTGGCGTGAACACAAGGCCAAGCCCCTCAATAGTCTCAAAACATCCTGTGGGAAACAAAATGTGGAAGACGCATTTGGCCATCAGCATTAGATGACCAAATAAATTCCAGATTAGGATTGTGTATTTCAGGCATATCTTAACATTTACAGTAGCCTACATAGCAACGGCTTTACAAAAGAAAAAAAAAATCAGGCTTATTATGAAATATTTTGTTTTGGGTTATCGTGTTTATCTCTGCAAGACAAATGATACATCTGTTAAACGCTAAATTGCTAAACGAATACAAATGCAGAAAACACAGGTCTGTTATTTCCATTCATAGCTGCAGGAGAGAGAGAGAGACTGCATGTATAATTGTTTAGGGAGTTTGATTTGTCACAATGTTCTAGTCTTGAGGAATCATTATCCTCACTGTTCTGCTTCACTTGCTTGGCAATGAGACCATGATCCTACCTTGACTCCCCCATGGAGACTGCAGGGTCTGCTCAAATGTAGAGCCAAAACACACACGCACGCACGCACGCACACACACGCACGCATGCACGCACACACACACGCACACGCACGCACACGCACGCACGCACAATGCTATACTGTAGATGTGTTTACCGCTAGATAGAGAAGATGTGTGACTGGAGAGAAGCTGCATGTGTGGTTGGGAACAAAAATACATATCTTCTGCCTATAACTGTCAAAAGGAATGTTGCTGGTTTCTAAAAGCTTGACTGAACTTGTGTGTGTGAATGTCGGGGATTTGTGACGTGTCTCAACTATGTCCTCAGTCCTGACAAGCCAAGTGACAATAACAGCTTACAATACATAAACCATCATACATTATATATATATAAATCATTAGTGTAAAAACACGTTGCCAAATTGTCTTTGGTTCACATTCTTCTTGCCGGAAAGATTGACAATGTGCACACAGGGTTCGAGAAAGGATCTGGAAGGTGCAGACAGACAGCTCGGGTTATTTCAGGGACAGGGCGTAGAGAGCGTTTACACACTAACACACATAATACGATCCTTCTTAGACTGTCTGAGCCAAGACCACTTCGTTCTAAACCAACAAGCCTAGCTCACTCTCGGTCGGTAATCACTTCACACTCAGCAGATTAGCTAGCTGTGTGAGACCTCAGCCAACCCCCAGCCTTGCGCTATTAGGAATAGCGCTTATTGAGTATCCAGCCCCCATCGTCAAACACACGTTATTCTAATTAATATTCGGTATGACATGGCTACGGTAATTCAGCTAGGAAATGTTGCGTATCTCAGAATCCACACAGAAACGGCGTGGAGCCTCTAATGTGGAGTGATCTGACTTCATCAGTCATGTTATTTATCAAGTTCCTATTTTGACATTACAGTATGACTCCAAATTTGGGCAAGGTTTCAGTGTCATCACAGTCACTTTGACTTCCTTTAAAGTATGAAAGTTAGATATTTAAAAAAGAATACAACTTGGTTGGGGGAGAGGGGGGGGGGGGAGGGGGTGTAGAGGTACCTGTCTTGGTCTACTGGCCGGATACCGGAGAACTCGCCAGTTTACCAACTCGCCACAGCGAAGATTCTTCATCAATGTCTTCATCGTTATGCTAACATGCTGTCTTCATCAGTGTAGTGTGTCAACCCCACAGATGTTGGAGTTCATTTCCAAAGTGATCAAATTATTTTGTGCAATTAAATGGTCAGCTAGATAATGATACAAAGTTGAGTATGTGAATACCAATGATAGCTATACCTACCAATTCAGGATATCTTTTACCAATTCATTACATTGTTTCTGTACTTTGGTGTTTAAACTTTGGCATTCCTACTTCATCTAGTGTTAACTCTAAACAACTCTCTATCTCTCAATTCAATGCAATTTAAATGAAGGTGAAATAAAACTAAAATGCACTAAACCGCGGCGAGTCGGAAGACTGGTGAGTTCTCCGGATACCTACTGGCCTACTGGCGGTGTGCACAAGTTTGATGCTGATTGGTCCTGTGGTTTGGCTTCTGACCGCCTGACAGACAGACAGACAGACAGACAGACAGACAGACAGACAGACAGACAGGCAGACAGACAGACAGACAGACAGACAGACAGACACACCCTGCTACCCGGCTAGCCTCTTGCATGCTTGCAGATCACAGTCATGTAGGCTTATAGACTGTGAGCTAACAGCCTGTAATTAAGCTCTTACAGCATAGACTACTGTAACAATAGTCTTCCATGACACTGTATATTTCATTTTAAAAATAGAAATAAATGTCTGTGTCCTAAAGTTGTGGATTAATTGCAGTAATGTCACATTGATTGAACGGAAACATTTAGCCCGTCTACCAATATTTTAATCAAAGTACTGGAAAATACTATTTGTTTGGAGAAGGTCAAGGTGGGATGCTTAAAGGACAACTTTTTTCTTTTTTTTCAACCAATGGTTCATGTTTTAGGTTGTTATTAGAGAAAGTAAAAGATGAGTGTTATTTTTTTCATTTGCTGCTTTCCTTTGTTTTAACGATTTTAGCTATTTTTGACAGGGGGCAGGGGCATTCAAACAAGTGGCTAAATATGTATTGTTTTTACAAAATGTTACAGCAATTTCCTTATTATTATTTACTAGTCCTACTAGACCCTAGGAAATTACATCTGGCCCTCCCTTTAGGTTGCGTTTTCTGCAGATTTCCATTGGAAACTCACTTTGCTTTCAAATACCGTAGTTAGTACGTACACCATCCTCATGATTAAGAAGGCTAGTTATTACCCCCTCTCATTGAATTAGCTACACCTTTGTTTAAGACCACGAGCCATACCACCTCTCACTGTGCCGGTTCACCAAAATAGATCCCTGTGTGGTCAAAACGAACAGGACAATAGCAATAATGTTAGTCAAAACAAGAAATGCTGGCCTGGGCCATGGCTCAGTGGTCCAGGCACCTTGGCTGGTAATCCAGTCTGCCAGTGTGCCGCGGGTTCGACTCCCGATCCCGACGGCCTTTACTGCATGTCTTCCCCCCCATCTCTCTCCCCATTTCCTGTCAGCCTACTGTCTGTCCCTCCATAAAAAAATATAAAATAAAAAAGGCGAAAGTCACACAAAAAAAAACATTAAAAAAAACAAAAACAAGAAATGCTGATGTCAGGGTCCTGGGCTAATGGTTAACTGGGCTTTATAACTGTCTGTCTGATAATGACTCAACCTATGCTTACCACTGCGATAGCAGTGTGTGTGTGTGAGATAGATAAGAGAGAGAGAGAGAGAGAGAGAGAGTGGATGTGTGCGCGCGTGCTTGCTGGAAACTCCAGTTGTTGTGTTATGCAATACAGCGGTCAAGTGTTTGCCTGGAAAAGGAATAAACCAAACAATGTTATATGATTGGGAAAGCTAGCGGTTGCTAAGATTGTAGCATTGTGAGTGCTTTTGTATCACAGCAAAATAACGTGATGTGTGCCACTACTATAACCCATTCTGGGCGGGAACCCCTTTTGGTGTTAGCATTATGTTATGCTTTAGCTATTGAAAAATAGCAGATCTACAAGCTCATAGCGCGCCACCGAGTGGCGCGCTACGAGCTTGTAGGTCTGCTATTTTTGAAAAATCGAAGAACCACTGACACAGAAACATAGCTTTTTCAGAAAACTGTCAGGATGTAGAAGACATTTTTAGAATCTGATCTCAGGTCAAAATGGAGTACTTTGTCATATGACCACATGATCGCTTGCCGAACATAAACCAGTATTCATTTAGAAATTAGTTATTTTCAGAGAGTGACATGCACGGTCATATGACCAATTCCAAATTAGGCTTTAGTAGTGGCACACTGCTATCCCATTTAATCTGGCAAAATTCAAAGATTATGATATGAATCACTCTGCTAGACTTTGCATTACTATTCAACGTTTTTACATCTGTAATCATAGTTGCTGAACACTTTAAAATAACTATTATTCATAAATAGTTAAAAAGTCATTCACAAACTTAGTAGTTAATTAATTATGACTTGTTAATGAATTATGGCTTTTCAATTATAATCTTTTGTAGTATTATTATTAGTTGGTTAATGATTTTAAATTATGCCTTATAAATAGTTGGTTCATGAACAAGTTGTGTTATCACTAATGCCTTATTACGTTTGTAATAGTTTAATAGTTGATGAACAACTTTCAGTAATTGTAAGTAATTGTGATGTGCATGTTGTAGTTCTGCATAGGTACAGTGAGGGAGGATTCTGGGAGGTTGTAGTTCTGTGTGTGTGTGTGTGTGTGTGTGTGTGTGTGTGTGTGTGTGTGTGTGTGTGTGTGTGTGTGTGTGTGTGTGTGTGTGTGTGTGTGTGTGTGTGTGTGTGTGTGTGTGTGTGTGTGTGTGTGTGTGTGTGTGTGTGTGTGTGTGTGTGTGTGTGTGTCCGTCCTCAGGGACGCATCCGCCTGGGTGACGGACGGCAGACTGCTGGGCGAGCGATGGTGCTTTGGCATGGGGTGGGGGGTCAGATCAACATATGGAATGAATTCTGTACTGGCCATATATTGGAGCGTGTCTTGAGTGTACAGGGTTTTATGAGGTCAGATCAACATATGGAATGTCAGAACCGGTCAGCTCCATATATATGGAGATCTAAGGGTGGCAGGTGGGCAGTGTCTTTCTTGAGTGTACAGGGTTTGATGAGGTCAGATCAACATATGGAATGAATTCTGTATTGGCCATATATGGAGCGTGTCACGAGGCGTGACGGACTGACTGACAGGGCGTAACGGACTGACTGACTGCAGACAGGTTTTCATAGTAAACTGCGACCTACAGTACCGTTACAATAAGGGATAGTTATAATTGTTGCCTACTGTAACACTGACATATGATGCGTCATATGGCAAGGTTTGGTTTTCAAATATACCGGTAATGATGTGAGTTGAAATGGCAGGATATACCCGAGGTGGGGTTGGCGAAAGGGCCTTTCTGTGTGGAGTTTGCATGTTCTCCCCGTGTCCCCTAGGGTAGGTACCCTCACAAAAACATGCAGTAATCCTGGTCTCTAAAACTACCTCCCCCTGGCCAGTCAGGGCGCCTGATGGAGGGGAAAGGAACTGGTCGGAATAACATGTTCCTTCCGCGCGCTACGTCCGGCCAGGGAATTTCCCCCCTGTCAGGTGAAAAGAAGCAGCTTGGACTCCTCATGCATAGAAGGAGGCATGAGGTCAGTCCGCTGCCCCCCCAGGTTGGCAGAGGAAGTGTAGTGCCCAGGATTACATTAGATAATTGGCACTGGGTGAAAAGAACTGGGTTGCAAAATCGTGGGATCAAAATTATAAGTAAAAAAAAAAGAAGAAATGGCAGGATATGAAGGTATGGCTTGTTGTGAATTCCTGCAAAATGTGTTGTGGGGTCAACAACCACTTACTTCCACCATAAGAGTTCTATCAATACTTTATCTGGGTCAATCCTTTTGGGAATGGTTTGTGAAGTTGCACATTTATTTCTCACTGTCCCGTATTGAACAGTGCCACAGTTTGTAATGAAATATTGATTCTGGGTGCAGATGTTTTCCGTCAGTCAGTCCATCCTGTCTGTCTGTCTGGCCCGGCCCAGTGGCACACAGCTGCAGGCGGGAAGCCACAGTGGCTGTTTGGTACGTGAGCGCTATGGTTCCATTTTGTTTGATGATGACGATAATAATATTAATCACATGTTCATAAAACTAGATAAAAGCAACAAGATCAAAATATACACAACACACAACGTGTGTGTGTGTGTGTGTGCGTGTGCGTGTGCGTGTGCGCGTGTGGCATATTGGTAATAGTATTCAACAGTATACAGGCTCACGTGATCATGTGATTCTTCTACATAGTATGTTAACCCATTTTGACCTGAGATCAGATTCTAAAAATGTCTTCTACATCCTGACAGTTTTCTGTCGTTCTTCGATTTTTCAAAAATAGCAGACCTACAAGCTCGTATGAGCTTGTAGATCTGTCATTTTCCAATAGCTAAAGCATAACATAATGCTAACACCAAAAGGGGTTCTCGCCCAAAATGGGTTAACGTATTACCCGCTCGGCCGGTTTTCAGTAACTGTTTTCAGCCGCTACATAGTATCACATGCTTCAAAGCACCGGCTGTATCCCTTTTCATGCCGACGTGTGATTGAAGGTGCATCACTGGCTAATCGATATCGAAAGCACGGGAGCTGACTCTCAGCATCCTGTCCGTCTTTGTCAAGGGCCTGCGTCACCAGAAACCAGCTTATAGCAGAGAACTCTAAAGTGAGGCACCCTGGCTCCGATACCTTCTCGGGAGACATGCGGTACATGCAGTCAACCTTTTCGACTGCACTGTCTAATTTATTAATGTTTTTACCTATCTGCGATTGGTGGTTTTGAGTTTGACTTGCGGTGAACGCCAAGGAATTATTCTGCCGTCTCTTTTGAGAGTGAACAGTCTTGCATCCCTCCCTGTCCGAGTTCTTCGCTCTGCCGCGGCAGGAAGCCATTGGCTGACTGACTGGCCGCACATTGACTTTCATAAACATTTGGATGTGTTTATGTCTTTGGCCCAGCATCAAGGACTTTGTTGGCCTAATGGCCAGAGCTCAGAGCTTACAGGTTCCCAGTCATCGTTGGGATAGGTTATATAACTGGGCCAGCTTGTGATCCTGAGCCAAGGAACAGAAGAATGGATCACTTGACCACTTCAATCCTAGCAACCCCCTATTCTGAGGGTAACAATCGCCGATGCGTTGTGTGGTTGTAGTTGTAGATGCAGCTATTTATGCCGAAGAGATCTGGTGTAGAGAGGGGACCAAATACTGACCCAACCATGGTCAAGTTGACTGGTCAAGTTTACCAAGTATAGAGGGTTGAAATTGTTACTGGTTAAAAGGTCGGCAACCTTTATGATATGAAGTACCATGTTTTCATTTTCTTGATAGTCTGTGTGCCACATCAACATTACGTTTTAATTATGAAACCACGTCAATATGTAATATTTACAACGGATTTGGATAGTCCATAGGCTTAGGCTATACTGCCCTACAAGTGCAGTAATGTTGTTGTTGGACAAACCACATTATTTGTGTATCCCAAAGGTCAAAGTTTTGGGAGATAAACAATTACCCCAAGAACATAATTTACAATTAGTGTAATATCACTTATTTGCCGATATCTCATTTGGCTGACCATTTGAAACACTCTCTCTCCCCCCCCCCCCAGACAATCCCAATTCCCCCGTCAGAGAGTTATCAGTTTGAATGAATGTAGAATTATGCGCAGGATGTAATCTGCATACAGATGTGTGTGGACTTAATTTAACCGACAACATTTTATTTTTAAAAGACAAAACGTATGCCAGTGTGCCAGTGATCTCCCTCCCCTGTGCCAATGTTGGCACCCGTGCCTATAAGGCTGCCCTACCCGTGGGTTAATCCATTGAGACCTGGAACGCATCCATGTCACGTTAGCGTTAGCGTTTTAAACATTATGTTATAATTTAGCTATTGAAAAATAGCAGATCTACAAGCTCATAGCGCGCCACCGAGTGGCGCGCTATGAACTTGTAGGTCTGCTATTTTTGAAAAATCGTTAGAATGTGCCTCAAATCTTTCCGAAAATTGTAATGATTTTGAAAACTTTTTTTTTTTTAATTTCGACGTCAGGCCTGAATGGGTTAAAACGCTCCCTCCCTCCACACAGCAATGCAACTACACCCGTTTTAGCATCGGGCTATTCTCGTTTTTCCTGATGGTATATTCGTCGCCCACTCACTCCCCTCTAAATTAAAAGCACTTAAGGGTAGCAGGCGCTCCACCGGTTTCCCCCTGTGGACGGAGAGGGATGCGCTCGTGCACCGCCGGATGGATGTGGATAGGCAGGCATCACCGGGCCGCGTCTGGCTGAGGAACGAGGTTAAGCCTTGTTTCCCTGTACTACTGACCTACTTAATAACCGGATGATCTAACAACCAAGCGGCGAGGGCAGCATGGCTCTCTCTCTAGTGAAAAGCTACACCAAAAAAAACAAAACAACAATTGCTAGAAAAGCAACCCACCCACACCCACCCCTCTGACCAAGGAGGGGGACAATGAAACACAACAACAGTTAGTGGTGGTGGTGGTGGTGGACTGAAACCTTGGATTACTGTTTACTGTGGGGGAGGGGAGCAGGTTTTCACTTCTATAGCCGGTGTCTTGTCTCCACTCAATTCAATTCAACTCAACTCACTCACTCCACTCACTGCCTTGTCAGCCCTGGAGCCAATATAGGTTAGCGCTGCAGTCCTATATGTACAGTAAGAAGATGCTTTTAAATAAATAAAGAAGAAGCCAAGAAAGGCAGACTGTGTACATTGTACGGTGTTTTACCTCTGGGATGTTACATGAAGGCGTGCTAGCACTACAAACACCCGCCCAGATGGCAGGTTGAGCGGTGTTGCCACAGGTCACTCCTTGGGGGACTGCCAGACAGCTAGTGAGGGGGAGAAAGAAAAACAGAAGAGAACATAATTTGGGCCATGGACCGGTTCTCTCTTGTGAAATAATATTAAGGTTTCCTCAGAACATTTGGAAAATATTGATGATTTCCAGCTCTTTCAAATAATACATTATTATTGATGTATTTATTAATAATAATTATTTATTATTATTATTATTAATATTATAGGATATAAGGATATTAACCCATTCAGAAACATAGGTTTTTCAGAAAACTGTCAGGATTTAGAAGACATTTGTAGAATCGTCCTCGTCAAAATAAGGTCTACTTAAAGCATTTCACGTGAGACAGATTCATTAACCCTTGCCTCTTGAGGTGACCGATTGTAGCGCTACATGATTATGGGTAGAATTATAATATTGATTTGCTTAATCATACTGTAATCACAATTATTGGTGATGAGTTTTGGTGGGGAAGGAAATAAGAAATGATAATCAACTAGTGCAGTGAGTATACACGAGTGAAATACTACTCGCATTATTTCACTTCATGTCTATTGTGTTTTGTTTTATTTATTTATTTATTTATTTATTCATTCCATTTATTCCATTGCACGCCTTTGGTGTGTCAACATACAATATCGTTGACGCACTATAGCAGATTTGTGGCATTTAAAGATACAGATACAGTAAATGTCTTCGATGCTCATTGTGCTTATCAGTGTTATGTCTTTGGTCCAACGGTATTCAGCCCATTTTGGGGCGGGAACCCCTTTTGGTGTTAGCATCATGTTATGCTTTAGCTATTGAAAAAATAGCAGATCTACAAGCTCATAGCTACGAGCTTGTAGGTCTGCTATTTTTGAAAAATCGAAGAAGGACTGACATAGAAACATAGCTTTTTCAGAAAAGAAGACATTTTTCTGATATTTTTTTTGATCTCAGGTCAAAATGGGTTAGTATGTAATGGTCGGCCCGATGCTTTTATTATTTAGGACTTTGTGTACTGGCACAGTGATGTAAATAGGGTTTTGTAATGTAATGAGTCCCGGGACCCATTTTGACCTGAGATCAGATTCTAAATATGTCTTCTACATCCTGACACTTTTCTGAAAAAGCTATGTTTCTATGCCAGTCGTTCTTCGATTTTTCAAAAATAGCAGACCTACAAGCTCGTAGCGCGCCACTCGGTGGCCCGCTATGAGCTTGTAGATCTGCTATTTTTCAATAGCTAGAGCACAACATAATGCTAACACCAAAAGGGGTTCCCGCCCAAAATGGGTTAGAGGAGTCCCAGGGACATTTGATGAGTCCCACTTCAACGACGTTATAGGAGTCATATTTTGCCATTTTGGTTATATTCATGTAGAAAACAGAAGAAGAAATCAATGATTATTATAACTAAAGCTAGCAAAACAAACTAGAATAAAAAACAGTACAGGAGTAGTGCATCCCGTGGATGCAGAGGTCGTTGTTTTATTGCGTCCCTCAACTATAAACTGCGTTTTGGCGATGCAAAATGCACCCTATTGTAATCTCTGCCGGTATTATTTATGAGGCTTTGTGTACTGGTGGCGAGGAGACGAGGGCAAAGATGCAACAGCTGCCAAATAATGTGTCTTGTCTCCGAATTAATTGTCCATTTTCAGGATTAGAAAATGACACATGAACTGTGCGCAGCCCTGACTGACTGTTAGGTTTTCTTTGTTCTAAAAAAAATCACACCCGTGTGAACTGATTGGTGCAAATCCCCCCCCCCCCCCCCCCCTCTCTCTCTCTCTCATTAGCAGGCAACAGTGCAGCACTATCTCTCTCTCCGTTTCTGGCACAACAGCGCCACTTTTGGTACTCATTGGTACTGGTCACACACAAACATAGTCACACACAAACATAGTTGAACACGGACATTGCTGTTCCTTGGAGTGGTTGCACCACTCAAAAATATACTGTATATCAATTTGGAATCAAATACTGTGTGAGATGCATCGTGATTTTATTCGGGCACTATTCTTTGTTCTTCTTTTGTTCACCGCTAAGTGTTCTCCTGTTGACTCGTCTCTCAATGAGGCCATGATGTTGACGACAGTCATGTTTTTGTCTGTGCTTCTTCCAAACATTATCAGGATGGTGTATCTATTCTATTGTGCAGCGTCTGTCGATCTCGGCCCTTGTCCTCGGTCGTGCCCACGCCCCACTAAGCACTGTCACGGGCCTCCTGATTTGCATCAAGTGCATTTGTTTTCACAAAGCCCCGTTTGTGCCCGGAGACCTACGCACATGCTCGGGGGGGAAAGTCCTCCCAGTCACTCTTCATTTGCTTGATTGGTTTTGAAGTCATTGTCGGCAGATTATATATTTTTGGGATCCGTTCTCTGGGTTCGGGGGGCCTCTCTGCTAGCCTGACTGTTGTCTTCAGTCCTAACCGGCCACGTAAGTCCCCCGAACCTCATCAGTCTTAACTCTTAACCGGCCTCGTAAGTCCCCCGAACCTCATCAGTCTTAACTCTTAACCGGCCTCGTAAGTCCCCCGAACCGCATCAGTCTTAACTCTTAACCGGCCTCGTATATAGTCGGTTCACACTTTTTTCAAAAATAGCAGACCTACAAGCTCGTAGCGCGCCACTCGGTGGCGCGCTATGAGCTTGTAGATCTGCTATTTTTCTGGCCTGACTTCCCACTGGTTGTCTTCCTGCAGGAGAGAAGGCGATGATAAACCTTTGGGGCAGTTGGACCCAGAGTGCGCAGCAGAGCCTGTTTATGTGCAACGGATGATTTCTCGTCTCTCTCTGCCACTCTCACCCCTCCCTCGTGTATATAAATCACCCCTGGCCTCTCTGTTTTATAGCCAGCAATAGAGAGAATACTCAGAATAGAGAACAGTCCAGGTGCGACCTACAGGGCTGTGTGTACCCTTAGCAGCAGTAAAAAAAACAACAAAAAAAACACGTTGGTTGAATGAAATAAGTCATGTAAAAATAAAAAAGAGGCTCTGGCGAGGCATGGAAGAATGTAATTAGATTTATGCCGTTGAGCGTGCTCGAAAGCATTTACCGACTGAGATATTTCCAGCCGAGTGCAAATCATTCGCAGTTATGTAAACGTTAACGTATGAACTCAATAGCATGCCGTTTGTTATTATTACTCACTCCTTCCGCCTTACTGCGTCATGTGCCATCTTCTCAAATGTAGGCACGTCGTAAACCCAGTTAAATAAGAACTCATTCTAATCTTGGATACAGCAGGGGTTCTCAACGTTTTTGGTCGGGGACCCCCAGAAATGCTTTGGCAATGTCTCGGGACCCCCGCCCCGCCCCCTCCCGACCCCCAATATAAATTGACTGCTACAATAACCTTAAACCATTTTGGGTGGGAACCCCTTTTGGTGTTTTAGGCATTGTTATAATTTAGCTATTGAAAAATAGCAGATCTACAAGCTCATAGCGCGCCACCGAGTGGCGCGCTACGAGCTTGTAGGTCTGCTATTTTTGAAAAATCGTGTTTTTTTTTTTTTTTTAAACAAAATCTTTTTTCTTTTTTTTCTTTTTTTAATAAATTGGGGACCCCCTAAAATAATTTGGCGACCCCCCGAGGGGTCGCGACCCACGGGTTGAGAACCCCTGGGATACAGTATATGCTTGTAGATCTGCTCTAAAACCTGGAAAAAAGAATGGAATGTAATCTCGAATTCCACGTCTTGCCTTTTTATCCCACATCCACAATCCCCAAGCAACCTCACACACACACACACACACACACACACACACACACACACACACACACACACACACACACACACACACACACCCACTTTACATTCCGGCGGCTGTTATTCGTCTCTCCCTCCAACTGTAGCTGATGATGAGAGAGGGACAGATCCTTCATAAAAAATGACTCTTTTGTCACCACGACTATGCTACTGTGCTCTGTGCTCTCGTCCTACCCAGTGGCGTGCACAGACATTTAGAGGGGCAGGTGCTCAAGTGGAAAAAAAGGGCACTTTGTGCAGCGCGTGGAACCGGCCGGTTGCCTTAATAGTGTGAGATTTATAGATTTTAGGGCCTAAATAATATATTAGAAGCTTTTTTTTTATCAAGAATTGATCAATGTCACCATGGTCCACATACTGTACAGTGTACACTGTATACAAAAAAAATAAAAAAATACATTTTTTTAAGGGCACATTGCCAAAAGGGCAGGGTCTAGCACCCCCTAGTGTCTATCTGTGCACGCCACTGCCCAGTGGGAGACGGAACTGTGTGCAACAGGATTCTAGACTCACCACAGAGCACTTTAAAAAAGAAATCAGCAGAACATTGGCGGAGTGTCCCCCAAGGTATACTGTCTGTGACCCATTCAACTCCTCATCCTGGGCAAATAACAGTCTGACAGAGACTGTGCCGCCCCTAGATTGGGGCGTTTCCACCCCATGAGTGGCCTCAGCTCCACACTGCGAGTGACCTTGGCACCCGTTTCGAATGCCATCAATGCATTGAAAGGGACAAAATGACATTTAACACAATCGGTGCCGGGATGCCGCTTTTACTCTGAAGCCCCCTCCCTTCAGTGTTTCTGATGTCATCGACACTGGGCTCACTTCCTTCGTGGACTACAATTCCCATAATGCTTTGGTGCACTGCTCCTCCTTGTGGATAGGGGAGGGCTGTCTTACTGAGACAACATGTAGTCCAGGAAGTAAGTGAGCCCAGTGTCGATGACATCAGAGACACTGGGCTCACTGCTAGAATCGAAAATATCTAAAACCACATATTACACACATAAAGACCCCCAGGAAAGTGTTCTAAAGCTCCTAAACGTCATTAACATATATTTTTTTGCAAGAAGGGTGAAGTGTCCCTTTAAGACTGCAGGCAGATAGGCAGGCCTCTATAGTACCTCATGTCCCGTCTGTCTGCTGCACAGTACAAATCATCAGGGTTAATTTAACTGAGAGTGTAAAAATAGATTATAGACGGGTCAATTTTTACACTCACTGAGTTAAATTAACTGGCTTACTTGCGTGTTGTTCTGCTTGAAGGAATAGGCCTGTCACAATTATTACATAATCGCCTAATGGCAATTATTTGAGATAATCACACTTGTTTTTTTTGCATAATCGTCAATCGTTTCCATGTTGAAATATTTCCATCTTTTTCAAAAAATAGCAGAAATAGCAGATCTACATCCAACTATTTCCACAATTTTGTAAATGTTGTAAAAGAAAAAGAATATTGAGTGATTTCTTTGTATATTTATTTGTTTATTACTTATTATATTCATTTATTTGTCACATCTGCCCTGTGCAATTTGTGATTACGAAGCCTATAAAAGGCAAACAGAAATACAAATTGCAACGTTCCAAATGTTCAATGCAAAAAAACACAATTAAATCGTTAATCGCAATTATCTGTGTGACAATTAATCGCCAACTTAACCCATTTAGACCCGACGTCGAAATGGAAAAAATAGTCTTCTAAATCATGCAAATTTTCTGAAAAACCTCATGTTTCTATATCAGGTTCTCAATATTTCATGTCAAGGACCCCCCCCAACAATATATGTAATTGGCTGTTGAAAAACGTTCGCTCGGAAAGAATATATTATATTCAAAGATTTGCGCGAGCATTTTGCACGATTCTTTCAAAAATAGCAGACCTACAAGCTCGTAGCGCGGCACTCGGTGCCGCGCTACGAGCTTGCAGATCTGCTATTTTTCAATAGCTAAAGCCAAAAGGGGTTCCCCGCCCAGAATGGGTTAAATTTGATGCAAAGGAAGACTCACTCTGCATAACAAGGGAGTTCTGGCCTGGGCCATGGCTCAGTGGTCCAGGCACCTTGGCTGGTAATCCAGTCTGGCAGTGTGCCGCGGGTTCGACTCCCGATCCCGACGGCCTTTACTGCATGTCTTCCCCCCCATCTCTCTCCCCATTTCCTGTCAGCCTACTGTCTGTCCCTCCCTAAAATATATAAAATAAAGGCGAAAGCCACAAAAAAAAAACATTTAAAAAAAAACAAAACAAGGGAGTTCTGTGGGAAACAGATGGATCGATGGGACGACACCGAGACCATCCTGCAGGATGTCTCGTCATGCATGACATGTGCCCGTTGTATGGCATGGCTCCATCCATGCTCCATCAGGGGCTATAACCCAAACTATTCCATTCCATACCATACATACAGTAGCAGATTTGAGTTGTTCTTGTTTCTGTCACGTCTGGTGTGGCGCTATACTGTATACGCATTTACATGAAGGCTGTCTTCTGAGCCTATGCTTTTGCAGTATCACATGATTTCTGATTTTAGCTTTTATAATTGTGTTTTTACCATTTTTGGTGCATCCTATCGGGTGGAAATAAACAAAACTAAAACCCTCTAATCTCATGCATTCACAAGCATTTGAATCAATGCTAGTACTATTATAACCCATTTTGGGGCGGGAACCCTTTTTGGTGTTTTAAAAATGATGTTATAATTTAGCTATTGAAAAATAGCAGATCTACAAGCTCATAGCGCGCCACCGAGTGGCGCGCTACGAGCTTGTAGGTCTGCTATTTTTTGAAAAATTGTGAAAATATTTATTTCAGAAAACTGGAGGATTTAGAAGAATCTTTTTTTAAATTTCCAGGTCAGGCCTAAATAGGATAATTATATGATATATTATATGCTTATATTTTTGCAGTGCATCAATGGTTGCTTTCCGTTATTAGTCGAGATTCTCTTTGATGATCTCCCTCTCCCGGCCCTGTAGTGTATTAGTAAGTGTTCCCATCAATGGTCCAGTGAGGCTATTCAACGTTGAAGCTCTGGGCCCTAGTGGTAGGAGGAGGGACTACAGGCGGACCCGTGGATTCATGACCAGGGAAACCCCGTGCAGCTGGGCTTTAACACGTAGGACCATCACTCCCTACGTCACCTCCGGACCTCAAATTTGAGGTCCGGAGGAGGTACTTCCGGCAGTCTTCCGGGTGCTTCAAAACGCCACTGAGCAACTCCATCGAAATGAATAGCTTGGGGGCGGGGCTAGTGCTCCAGTTCGGTCTCTATCCTTTATATACACTACAATCTTACTGAACAACGAACTTTAAATATAAAATATGGTCCTTCGAGCCGGATACATAGTGACATTCATTCCATCTGCCTTTTTCCTTCCAGCTCAGGAATATGTGTGTGCAAGACCGGAGTGTATGGGCCAAAGTGTGACGAATGCCACCCCGGGTTCTTCCGCTTCAGCAGCACGGGCTGCCAGCCGTGCCAGTGTAACAACCACACCAACTACTGCCATCCACAGTCTGGTAAGCCTTTCTCCTCTGCTTCCCTCTGTGTGCCAATCATGTTTTTGTCCCAGGGATTACACATCAAGTCACAGTATAAGCAGGGTTCCCCAATTAATTTTCCTCAAGGGCCATATTTTGACTAGGGAACAACCAGGCTGGGGGCCGAGTCCGCACGCGCGAAAAATTGGGTTTTTTATTTTTTCATTAAAAAAACAAATTAAATGTTCTCAACCAGTGGTCCGGGGACCACCAGGTCCTTGAGGGGGTGCCCAGTTTGACATGCATAGGCTACTGACGCCCATTTAATGCCATTTATATCTGGGACACCCCCCCAAAACAAAACAAAAAACTTTTTTTTTTTTTTGTATTCTTCCAAGGGCCACAAGGGGGCGCTCCGCGGGCCGCAAATGGCCCGCGGGCCGCCTATTGGGGAACCCTGCAGTATAGGAAGGTAGACTGTGAACTCGGAAATCGCCTCAGACAAAACATGCAGACAAGCGACATTGCTTCCCTCGATTATATTTTAGATAAATGTATTTCCACAATGATCCATAAGATACAAATTAAAAATAGAGTCTGCACATATACGTTCCATATACACTTGAGTTTACGCTAACTGTATGTAAGGGAGGCTTGCTGCCTATATCTTCCGTAACTTGTCTTGGAGCTTAAAGTGGAGTGTGGTCGCAGGAAGGATCAGCATCAGCATTCAACACTATTCCCTTGCAGACTCCACACACAAGCTCAGGTACCTAGGACTCAACGCCAGCCTGGGTAGTTGGAACCTAGACTTTCTGTCAGTTCGTTGCCAGGTGGAGAGGACGGGCTCCAACACCACTGCCACCAGCGCCGGGCTCCTCTGGTCCTTGTATGTACATCCATAACCGCATTGGCCATGCAGTCACAGCTCCAATTAGGGCATTAAGCAACTAGTCGACTAGTTTACTAGTCGACTAGTAAATCCACTAGTCGACCTTGTTGGTACTTATCAACTAGTTGACTAGTTGATAAGAAAAAAAAATATATATATATATATTTTTTTCTTTCTTTTTTCCGATTTTGAAGGCCTCAAGATCAGGTAGATTATAGTTATAGTCACCAATGTACACAGTTTTTTAAATGTACAAATATTTATTTTTTTAAAAAAAAAGAAAAAAAAGGGGGGGGGGGGGGGGGCGTTTAAACATAATTGGTGGTTAAACAACTAGTCGACTAGTAAACTAGGCAACTAGTCAACTAGTAAAAATGACTAGAAGTGAATGACCTAGCTCCAACCCTAGTGGTAAAGTTCACTGTCCGACTCGACAGTGATGGGCTTGATCACTGATGCCGATGAGACCTGCCCCATCTATCTATCAATAGTTTCGCAGTGGAGAGGGTCAGTCACAACGCTTCTTATACGTGCTCTAAACAAACTCCCATAGACTTGGCTACAATATGATGTAATCTTCAAAAGCCATGATGTATTGGAGGGGCCCCTCAAAAAACATCTTGAATCTCTCTCTTGGACCCATCCGTCGTGCCATGTGTGACCTATAGGAGTCACATGGAACACCATAGCTTTGCCACTGTGGGCGGATCAGAGGTGTAAAAGTGTGTTGGATTACCATAGCTCAGGTTTGACAGCTCCCACTAAAACGCATGACCCTGACCTCTCTCTGTCCCCCTTGCGGGTTGCTTACATAAGAGCGCTGTGCTGAAAAACAACATCCCACATTGCTCTGGGTATTAGCATGACAGTGACTCGTCATTTCGAGCCCTGACATTAGAGACTCGGCAAGATTGTCACCCCCACCCCTTCTCCAACACAGGTGTTGTGTTCCGTCGGGTCGCCACGACAAACCACGGGAGTCCTCTACGGTGGAAGGAAGGACAGAGGTAAAACAATGACAGTAAAAGTATCGCGTATCAGAGCCTCTGCAAAGCCTGGCCAAGTCCCTCATGAAGTTGGGACAGGGTGTATTATTTAGAGTGTTCATTGACTCTAGAAGACAGTGTGCCAGGGACACACAGACTTTGCTATTAGCTCATCTCAGCACACTGTTGAGTTTAACTAACCTATAGCCCGAAGGGACAGTCAGCTGAGTCGGCCGTTTTATTGGTTGTTGGACGGGCTTTGCCTCGCCCCACTACAGGTTGCGGTGCGGTGACAGTATTGTGTCAGTGTAATATGAAAACAAAGCCAAAATCGGGGAAAATGCCCCTCCGTTTTGTAATCTAAAAACGAGTCTGTATGTCTGTATGTGCCTTAACATGGCTCATATAGGGCGTGTGTGGCCCAGGGTACGTTCCTCTTGGACTACTTGGACGGCACGGGACGATTATGAGTTTACAACTATCTCAATTCACATAATTGACGATGTTATAATATATCCGTAGCTGATAAGCACTTCATATTTTGAACTTATGGAGATGTACATGCCTTAACCCATTTTGACCTGAGATCAGATATCAAAATGTCTTTGATTTTTCAAAAATAGCAGACCTACAAGCTCGTAGCGCGCCACTCGGTGGCGCGCTATGAGCTTGTAGATCTGCTATTTTTCAATAGCTAAAGCATAACATAATGCTAACACCAAAAAGGGTTCCCGCCCAAAATTGGTTAAACACAGTGTCTACGACTGACGTCGATACTCAAATGTCAGAATAGTCAGAAGCCAGAAATCAGATATGGGAGAAGACCTTAAGAGGCTCATAGCTACTGTGGAGTCACTACTGCTGTATGGGGCCGAGACATGGACCCTCACAGTACAACAGGAAAAAGCCCTGGATGGAGTCTACACAAGAATGCTACGAATGGCACTTGGACAGACCGCATCAGAAATGTGGACCTCTATGGGGACCTACCACGGGTCACGGACAAAGTCAGAGAGAGAAGGATGAGGCTGGCAGGGCACTGCGTCAGGCACCCAGAACTTGAGGCAAGCAAAATTGACCCAAATGGGAGCCAACCCAGGAGGGGAAAGAAGAGTACCACCTATATGGACGTGATGCAGCGCGACAGCTTGGCTGACAACACTGCAGAGCTCAAGAACCTGATGTTGGATAGGAAATTGTGGAGGGCAGCGATCCAGGAATCCCGAGCTGGTGTTGGCTAGACCTCACTCTCGCAGCCTTAACCCATTTGGGGCGGGAACCCCTTTTGGTGTTAGCATTATGTTATGCTTTAGCTATTGAAAAATAGCAGATCTACAAGCTCATAGCGTGCCACCGAGTGGCGCGCTACGAGCTTGTAGGTCTGCTATTTTTGAAAAATCGAAGAACGACTGACATAGAAACATAGCTTTTTCAGAAAACTGTCAGGATGTAGGAGACATTTTTAGAATCTGATCTCAGGTCAGAATGGGTTTAAGCCAAGGCTAGTTAATGCCTTCTCCTCTTGTGACTGAGCTGCCGAATGGATCACTGTGAAGCTCGGCTTGTGTGGTTGACAGACAGCTGCGGAGCCTTCTAGCATTACATCGTCATTTGTTCGACCTTCGTGTCCTATCGTATTGTGACTCAGGAGTGTGCTTATTTCGGCATAACCAGACTGGTTTTCGGGTAGAATTGTGCACACTAACGTTTCATTTGGTACACTACTGCAGACGTTGCGGGATGTTCCTTTTGTTTTCATCAAGACTGCAGAAAGATTTTCCATCGTCCTATAGAGTTGAAAGGATTACCTTTTGGACAATTAAATCCTCTAACTTTCTTTTACAGAAAAATACAGAGGGTATATATGGAGTGTGGGAGAAATCGATATATCAAACAAGCCTAGACTGTGCACAGCACCATTACGACCATAGGTGTAAATATGTGGATGACCTCGACCTTGTCCACAAAGTGTGGAGAAATCAATATCGACACTAGCCTAGACGGTGCACTGACTGCACCATTATTATGATGACCATAGGTGGGAAGTACGTGGGTGACCTCAGCCTCGTCCACAACGCCTCCGGGCAACATAATCATCTCTCCACCGCAACCCTTACTCAGCTTGACACATGGGTCCAGGATAGACACATGACTACTGAAGTGCAAAACACTGACTGTGGGCTTCATGGAGACTGTACTCATCATCACTCCATCCATCTGTGACTCAAGTCAAAGGGGCCAGCAGTAGCAACCACAATCCAGAGTGACCTCTGCTGAGTTGACTTCTGCTGGGATCAGCAGGTGACCAGTCAGTGACCACTATCTGATTAGCCTGGAACTCACCTATGCTTTCTATGGAATAGGCAGCTCCCGGCAGGATCCGCCGGCAGAAACGGTGCGCAGCTGCTGGACATGAGACTAATTAATTAGAGCGACAGAGAGAGAGAGGAGTGTGTGTGTGTGTGTGTACGGGTGTGCGTCAATTTAACAAAGGTGCAGACGATCAGAAATCAGCAGAGAGTGATCGACGTTTGCGCTACTCTATGCCGAATTGAAGTGGACTCTCGGACCCATACTTTTTTTTTTCTCCCTGGAAATAAAAACGTCTGGGTTTCCGAGGCTACTATGTGATGTACTGTAGCAAAAAGGCCAGCTTGAGCTGTTCCTCCCGTCATTTAAAAAGAGCTGAAATTCCACCGGGTGATTTGTCAAGAATCCGTATTGGATGCGTTTGTCCTATAACTCAAATACACTGCCCCGTGTAGCACAGTTCTATCACACATTCAAGCAACTCCTTTAACCCATTTTGACCTGGGAACGATTCTACAAATGTCTTCTAACAGTTTTCTTGAAAAACCCTATGTCGTTCTCAAACATTTTCATGTGAAGGACCCCCAAAAATAGATGCATTTGGCTGCCGACCCCCATCTGAAAACATGTTGTTCCAGGGACCCCCCCCAGAAGCAAAGATTTGAGTTAAAAACGTTCGCTCTGAAAGAATATATATTCAATGATTTGAGGCACATTTTCACGATCTTTCAAAAATAGCAGACCTACAACCTCGTAGCGCTGCACTCGGTGCCGCGCTATGAGCTTGTAGGTCTGCTATTTTTCAATAGCTAAAGTATAACATAACACTAAAAGGGGTTCCTGCCCCTAAATGGGTTAAAATGATGATTGGCAAATCTTCTGATAGCTACTCTCTGACGCAGCTTATAGTATGTCGATGATTTGCAACCATCACAGAAGGCACGTTCCAAGGACACAGACAAATCCATCCATGAGCCCTTTCATATATACCTTTCCACCTCACCGCCACCCTCCTTTTAAACACCTTTTTTTGATATACGGTTTTGAACTATTCCAGTATTTTGTTTATTGCCATGTATGAGTATACCAATAAACATAACAAAAGGCATACATGAACCCTACGAACATTTGGCAGAATTAGCCAATCTACAAGCTCACAACTTGTCCGAACCCGATGGGTTGTGAGCTTGTAGATCAGCTATTTATGGCGAAGACTTGAGTGGGGGGCCTAGTATACTATAGTCCCCTGGGGGGGGGGGGGGGGGGACTCTGGTCAACTAGTATAATAGGGTTTAAGTAATCTGGAGAGGTTTTACGCATGCATAAAAACGGGAGGGGTCGAGGGTTTAACCCTTTTTGACCTGAGGACGATTCTACAAATGCCTTCTACATCCTGACAGTTGTCTGAAAAACCCTATGTTTCTATGTCAGTGGTGCTCAAACATTTTCATGTCAAGGACCCCCAGAAATACCCCCAGAAATACCCCCAGAAATACTCATTTTCGCGCGGCACTCCAAAGGGGTTCCCGCCCAAAATGGGTTTAAGTGGTTAAAAAGGAGCACCTGATGTGTGATGCAGTAAAACACGGTTGGATGGTTTCATAGTCTGTAAGCAATTCAGAGACAGCCGGGTAATAACATTTACCGCACCAATATGTATATATTACCCTCCTGGTAGACTTTACAACTGAGCCAGAGTTCGGGTGTGGTCTACATATAGTACCGTTATGGCTGCACTTCTTTTTATCACGGACTGTGATAAGAAAACGTCTGAGGAAACCGGGCTAAGGCCTCACTCACACTGTTGCAACATGCATACAACATTTGTCTTGTGTCTTGTCCGTGTTTCATGGCCGCCCCAATGCATTTCCAATGCACAAGTGTTTGGTCAAACCACGTGACTTCCATTGGAAAAGCATTGGGGCGGCCATGAGACACAGGCAGAGCACAGCACAGTTGTTCTTTATGTGTGTACGAAGCCTAAGTCCTTTGAAAGCCCGAACTGATCACCTGTTGTCTCTGTCTCTCTCTCTCTCTCTCTCTCTCTCTTTTCGTTTCTCCTCCAGGTGTGTGTCTGAACTGCCTGGACAACACCCAGGGCGCCAACTGTGAGGAATGCAAGCCCAAGCACTACCGCAGCGCGAGCGCTGTGCTGACGGACGCGTGCGCCCCCTGCCCCTGCTTCAACACCACTTCCACCGGCAGCTGTCACACCGGTGAGAATCTGAATTGGTCAATCCAGGAATCAAACGATTAAAACAAAATCTAAACTAAAACCCATTCTGGGCGGGAACCCCTTTTGGTGTTTTAAGCATTATGTTACAAGCTTGTAGATCTGCTATTTTTGATAAATCTTGAAAATGTGGCGCATATCTTTGAATATAGTCTTTCGTTTTTCGTTTTCTTTACTCATATCTTTGCTTCTGGAGGGGTTCCTGGAACAACATATTTTCAGATGGGGGTTGGTGGCCAAATACAGATAGTTCTGGAGGTCCTTGACATGAAAAAGGTTGAGCACCACTGACATAGAAACATGGGTTTATAAGAAGACTGTTATTTCCCCTACCATAAGCCCTCAGTGAATTGCATTGAATTGTGTGCCGCTTGGGATATTATTTACATTATGAAGAGAGGATATATACCAAAAAAATTATAATTTTGAGCGATGGAAATAAGCGAATTAGCACAACACCCCATTGCCCCATTCAATTCAATGCAATTCATTTAGGGCTTATGGTAGGGGGAATATAGCCTGGCTTGGCCAGCCTCATAGCGGGGATTCACTGAAGATTATTCATATGCGGGGAGGAAACATAGCTATGAGTCTGGCCGCGCCAGGCTAGGGGAAATAGCCAATAAGGAGCTTTTGCACAAAATAACACCTGGACCTCTTTGGTGGGGACGTAACAACTACAAAGAAAGGTAAGAAAGCCTTTTAGTATGGAATTCTCCTTTAAGACTGTCACCAACTCGCCATAATACGTGAACATAGAGGGCATCACTACTACGTTGTACAACAACAAAAATGTGTTTGCATGACACGATGATGCCACAGGAACCATCGCGTAACAAGGTGCAAGACGAGTGCAGTTGCACTGCGTTTTAACATGCATTATTTACATTTATTCTAGGCTAGTTGATTATTCAGAGCAGCGTGTAGTGCATTATTGGCCTCTTCGTGCTCAAGGACACCTCCTTGACGGGGTTTTCATTTCCATCGTTGCCGTTGATGGGTACACAATTATTGTCTTTTGGTGAGGGATTGAACCAGTGACGCCTTCGTTCATGGAATGCTATGCCACCCTGAAACCTGTGTCCTGAACCTTGAATGAAGTCTTGTCAGTCCGGCGTTCGAACCCTACCTACACGGTCACAAAATAATGTCACTGCATGCAAACGCAGCACAGGCATTTCATTTCGATAATCATTAACCCATTCAGGCCTGACGTCGACATTTTAAAAAAAAAGTTTTCTAAATCATGACAATTTTCAGAAAGATTTGAGGCACATTTTAACGATTTCTCAAAAATAGCAGACCTACAAGTTCATAGCGCGCCACTCGGTGGCGCGCTATGAGCTTGTAGATCTGCTATTTTTCAATAGCTAAAGTATAACAGAATGCTTGAAACACCAAAAGGGGTTCCCGCCCAGAACGGGTTAAACTGCCGATAACGATTAAAACCACTAGAAGTGCACACAGAGACTATAGATAAGATAACACGCCAGTGGCATGTTCTGGATGATTTGATTTGAATGCCAGTGGCATGTTCAGTTTATATAAACCTCCTGGCTGCTTGTCTGAATGCTAGACCGATAACTACAGTACACTGGGGCCTGTGCAAGAAGAACTGCTGCTTAAAGTGTCTCGTTAGTACACCGACCAATGAAGAACTGCTGCTTAAAGTGTCTCGTTAGTACACCGACCAATGAAGTCACATTGCTTAAAGTGTCTAGTTAGTACACCGACCAATGAAGTCACATTGCTTAAAGTGTCTAGTTAGTACACCGACCAATGAAGTCACATTGCTTAAAGTGTCTAGTTAGTACACCGGCCAATGAAGTCACATTGATGCTGCGCAGATCTGTTTACATTCCCCCGGTCATGGGGGAATGTAAAAAAAAAATCACACCCGTGTGAACTGAGTGGTGTAAAGTCTTATATAGCCTGTCTGACGTAATGAAATCATGTCTGACGTAATGAAATCACACCCGGGTGAACAGGGTGAACATAGCAACCATGCTCATTTTTTCTGCACAGAAAAAAACCCCTGTTCACCCGGGTGAACAGGGTGAACATAGCAACCATGCTCATTTTTTCTGCACAGACTAACAAAGCCAGTTGTAGGAGTGGTTTACACCACTCAAAAAAACGCATAATTTGTGATAGGTCGGGGGAAACAAAAGACCTCGGGTGCCGGAAGTGCATCCAACGGAAGTCTTTCCCCATATATAGACATATTGGGCTGTAGTTCTTTCGCCAGGCCTTTCTCCTCGTGAGATTGTAAAAGTCCAGGAACAAGGTTAACGACAGGGCAACCCCTCAGATCACAGCTGCGGGTGGGAGAGTTCACACTGAAACACACGCACGCACGCACACACTGACATTACAAGGGTGTTAACGGTAACACAGGTAGGCTAACAATCTTTTTTTTCCGAAAGCAAAAGACGTGCCTACATTATATGTTCTTATCTTATCTCTCGCTGAAAGTGTGTCCCAACTCTTTTGTGTTCGTTTTTTTTTTTTTTTTTATGTTCCATTGCTTTTTTTTCTTTTTTTCTTTTTGCTATTGGCCATATATGTGCCTCTGTTGGGTGCGTGTGCAATCCCCAATATGACTTTGTTTACGTTGGCATCGGCAAACAGCATCATAATACAATCGATAGTCGTGGAATTTTGACCTGGTGCCTCACGGACGTGCTACTGACGACAACCATTTAGGAGCACATACAGTGACATGCTACTGACGACAACCATTTAGGAGCACATACAGTGACATGCTACTGACGACAACCATTTAGGAG
This sequence comes from Electrona antarctica, assembly GCF_951216825.1. Lineage (NCBI taxonomy): Eukaryota > Metazoa > Chordata > Actinopteri > Myctophiformes > Myctophidae > Electrona > Electrona antarctica. Next base: position 51,743,711 of record NC_136793.1, read on the forward strand.
CACATACAGTGACGTGTGACAGGACAACCATTTAGGAGCACATACAGTGACATGCTACTGACGACAACCATTTAGGAGCACATACAGTGACGTGCTACTGACGACAACCATTTAGGAGCACATACAGTGACGTGCTACTGACGACAACCATTTAGGAGCACATACAGTGACGTGTGACAGGACAACCATTTAGGAGCACATACAGTGACATGCTACTGACGACAACCATTTAGGAGCACATACAGTGACGTGTGACAGGACAACCATTTAGGAGCACATACAGTGACGTGTGACAGGACAACCATTTAGGAGCACATACAGTGACGTGACAGGACAACCATTTAGGAGCACATACAGTGACGTGCTACTGACGACAACCATTTAGGAGCACATAAGTGGGGTTCCGGGGACCCCCAGGGGTCCTTGAGGGAGTTCCAGGGGGTCCCCAGCTAAATGATATTTTGGAACTAAATGGACCCTTAATGGGTCTGTAACTCTGAGAGTGTACAAATGGATCCAAACGGGTCCGTTTGGTTCCATTTGTACACTCTCAGAGTTAAATTAACATTGATTTTACAATATAAATTGGGGATCCCCGAGATAGAAATGCCATTAAATGGGGGTCCGTAGACTAATATGCATGTCAAACTGGGGGGTCCTTGAAATTAAACAGGTTGAGAATCACTGCTAGAGCCGTGAAAATCTTCCCTTATGATATCTCTTCAAATGGGGTTCCGTGGGCTAATTAGTGTCAACCTGGGGGTCCTTGACAGACCTGAAAAGGTTTGGGAACCACGGCTAGAGGGGACAGTGCCAAACACACTGCAGACGGTAGCCTATACATAAAGGGCAGTATTATGCGTGTCTTAAGTACCAGGTCTTATTACTTAACTTAAGACCTGGAGGCGTGATCAATGCCATTTGGCTATTCTGAGTGGCCAAACAGCATTGACCACGCCTCCAGGTCTTAAGTTAAGTCATAAGACCAACCCATTCAGGCCTGACGTCGAAATTTAAAAAAAAAAAACTTTAAACTCTAAATCATGACAATTTTCGGAAAGATTTGAGGCACATTTTAACGATTTTTCAAAAATAGCAGACCTACAAGCTTGTAGATCTTCTATTTTTCAATAGCTAAATTATAACATAATGTTTAAAACGCTAACGCTAACGTGACATGGATGCGTTCCAGGTCTAAATGGGTTAAGACACGCATAATACTGCCCAAAGCCTCTACTGTATATACACAGACACACAGACGTCTAGAACTATGTTCAGTATGAACCCTGAACCGTCCTAGACGTGGGGACTCCCATGTCGCTTCTCCTCTCGTTCCCGATTTACACTCCGCCGAAAGTAGCTGTATAGCATCTACGTACGGCGTATAGATCAGCTATGTTTGGCGCGTGGCTTTTACATCGGCCCGGGCCTCGCACATAAGTATAAATCAAGCTTCACCTCTCCCTCCCTCCCTCCCTCCCGTCCCGCTCCGTCCCCTCCCCTCCCCCTCCCCCTCCCCCTCCCCTCGATGGAGCCCATTGGTGGTAGGGCCGCCCTGCCTGGCAACAAGAAACTGTCAGGTTGTGTTTGCACCCAGCCAGAGGCCAACTGGCTGGGGATGGGAATGGAGCAGAAGGGGCTGTGCAACGTCACCACGCATGTGGAGTACACACGCGCGCACGCACACACACACACACACACACACACACTACAGCAAGTCATGCAGCAGTGGCGGCGGAACTAGAGGCAATCGCGTCTCCCGTCCTGTCCATTCAGTGACCATTATGAAATATCGGAAAATATGCACAGAAGCATCGCAGCCTGTAAGGGGCTGCTCTTATATAACTGAGTGGTGTGAGTGCACTGTGTCTGTTGGCGGTGGGGGGGGGGGGGGGGGGGGGGGGTTGTTCAGCATGAAGACAGACGTTGCTGTAGCAACAGTGAATAATGAGAAAATGCCACAATGCGGTACCACCGGTGCCGGGGAGACTTGTCTTGACTGGGCCAGGAAAGACCACCGATCTGCAAACGAAGGGCCTCTTCGTAATTAATGATAGAGAGAGAGAAGGAGTGACGGCGAGCGCTGCTGTTGTTGCATCCATATGAGGAAAATGTGGGTCACACATATCAAATGATCCGTGCAAAGTCGAAATCTTTTCTCAATGGTATATGGGCTCATTCATCCGGAAGGCTACTAAAACATTGACTGTTTTCCTTTACTCTCTCTCTCTCTCTGTGTGTGTGTGTGTGTGTGTGTGTGTGTGTGTGTGTGTGTGTGTGTGTGTGTGTGTGTGTGTGTGTGCGTCCTTGTGCGTGCGTGAGAGTGCGTGGAAGTAATGATGCTCATGTGGAAACAACACAACATCTGTGCGCGGTATGTCCATTTTTGAGTGGTGTAAACCACTCCTACGACTGGCTTTGTTAGTCTGTCTGTCTGTCTGTCTGTGCAGAAAAAATGAGCATGGTTGCTATGGTCACTCAGTTCACACGGGTGTGATTTCATTACGTCAGACATTACGTCAGACCACAGCTGATCAGGCTATATAATACCTTACACCACTCAGTTCACACGGGTGTGATTTTTTATTTTGTAGTTAAGAGGCATGATGTGCCAGACTTCACTAACTAGACTACTACACGTGTTGTGTAGAAGTTATGTGTAAACAACCGGGTCAACTCCTGCACACAGAACCTTGAACCCCATACCAGTGCTGCTGCTGCCGAGTATATCGTGTTTCACTCACGCTGGGTGATATAACACATCGGCGTCTAGCTGCCAACTGGACTCTTCAGCAGGGGTTAAATCCATTCTGGGCAGGAACCCCTCTTGGTGTTTTAAGCATCACGTTACACTTTAGCTATTGAAAAATAGCAGATCTACAAGCTCATAGCGCGGCACCGAGTGCCGCGCTACGAGCTTGTAGGTCTGCTATTTGTTTAAAAAGAAATCGTGAAAATGTGGCGCAAATCCTTGGATATATATTCTTTCGGAGCGAACGTTTTTTTTTAAAACTCATATCTTTGCTTCTGGGGGTGTCCCTGGAACAACATATTTTGAGATGGTGGTCGCGGGCCAAATACTTATAATCTTGGGGGTCCTTGACATGAAATAGTTTGAGAACCACTGACATACAGTAGGAACAATAGGGTTTTCAGAAAACTGTCAAGATTTCGAAGACTTTCTTTTGGTTTAATTGCTCAGGTCTAAATGGGTTTTGAATCCAGCTAATCATGAACAGTCGGAGGAGCACTAGTGGTGAGCGGAGCCGTGTCACATGATCATTCCAGATTGAGGTCTATAGATGTAGGGCATTCGTTCAGGAAAAGTGGTACGAACTGAAGCTAGGCAGGCCTGTCGCCGTCTGAAATGATCTCACGTGCATTTGTCCGACCAAGAACCGTCCAAGAACAGTCCATAATAACTCACCAGAAAATAAATTATAGATTCATGCTGCATTATCTAGTGGAGTAGGCGTGCACACACACACACACACACACACACACACACACACACACACACACACACACACACACACACACACACACACACACACACACCGTTTCACTGTGTTCACTGTTATCACTGTACTTCACTATGATTTTTGGTTAACTATGTTAAGGTCACTTAAGCCCTATTTTATATTTCATCAAATGGGAATTGTGGAAATAGCCAGTCCACAAAGTAGCCTCGGAAACCCAGACGTTTTTATTTCCAGGGAGAGAAAAAAAAGTCTGGGACCGAGTCCACTTCAATTCGGCATAGAGTATAGCGCAAACGTCGATCACTCTCTGCTGATTTCTGATCGCCTGCACCCTTGTTAAATTGACGCACACACGTACACACACGCACACACACACACACACTCCTCTCTCTCTCTGTCGCTCGAATTAATTAGTCTCATGTCGCGCAGCTGCGTCTAGATTATCCTGGCGGATCCTGCCGGGAGCTGCCTATGCCATAGAAAGCATAGGTGGACCCCAGGCTAGTCCACAAGCTGCCATCGCATCACGAGCTTGTAGGTTTAACTAAGATATTTGAAAATGTGTGAAAGTAGTTAAAGCGCCTATTATTATTATTATTATTATTATTATTATTAGGGCTTATATAACTATTGAATATTTCACACACACACACACACACACACACTAGGCTTCACCGAAAGATCACAAGGGGTGTGATCTTTCATGCCTCCCAGCAGGTTGGGAAACACTAGTGAAGGGTGTCTACAATTAAGCAATATTACACGAGAGGGTGTGGTTTAACGTGATTATTGCCACGACAGTGATGCGGTAAGAAACGAGACGAAGTCGAGTTCCGCAAGCATCACTGAAGTTACCCTTAAAACTAAGAAAATGGCTGGAAAAAATATATTTTTTAATGACAGATGTAGTCACTACGACCACAAATGTCCCAAGAAACTAGCTAGCCTATAGCCACCGAGTTTGCTAGCGCTCTGGGAGAACAGAGCAGCTGAATTCTTTGTTTTGATTATGGTGCTGGTTTAACCCACGGCTAGAAGGCTGTTTCAACCAATCAGATTGCTTCCTCGAAACGACCTGTGGTATAATGTTGTTTAATGCAATTAGATATGACTTCTGTTTTGATGCATGGGTTGTCAAGGCCAGAAAGTAGTTTTTAGACACTCAGTAGGCATTCCTGCATAACTTCCTTCCTGGTTTGATGATTATGTCTCGCGCATACCCTCTATATGGGTTACCCACATCAAAATTAGATGTGCTATGATTTCATAGCCAGAAATATTTAATAACAAAGCAAACAGTATTTATCTTTGTGTAATGTTATTGGTTTTAGACTTTTCTTAATAACTACATACGTATGTATGTATACAGATTTAGCTAGAATGTGAGGATAAGTTATGAATTTACACAAATCCATGTATACAGTATCTTAGGCCCCATTTACACTGGCAGACAAATCTAGCCTGAATCAGATCTGTGACACATCAAGATTGAAATCCGATTGGTTTAAATGGTCACATGACTCATTTAGACAAATCAGATTCCAATCTGGATGTGGCTCAGATCTGATTCAGGCTGGATTTGGCTGCCAGTGTAAATATGGGGCCTTAGTTAGGAGACCAGTAGAGCTGAAATGACCAGCCAATTATTTCTTCTGCTGACCAAGTTCCCTGGTGTAATAAATACATTTCATGTCATAGTTTTATCTTCCATTAATAAGGGTTTTTGACGGTAGTGAAAATCATACCGCCTGGATGTCTAATTACCGACCAAGGCAGGGGTTCTCAACGTTTTTGTCCGGGGACCCCCGGAAATGCTTTGGCAATGTCTCGGGACCCCCGCCCCGCCCCCTCCCGACCCCCAATATAAATTGACTGCTACAATAACCTTAAACCATTTTGTGCGGGAACCCCTTTTAGTGTTTTAAGCATTGTTATAATTTAGCTATTGAAAAATAGCAGATCTACAAGCTCATAGCGCGCCACCGAGTGGCGCGCTACGAGCTTGTAGGTCTGCTATTTTTGAAAAATTGTGAAAATATATATTTTTTTTAAATCTATTTTTTTATTTTTTTATAATTTGGGGACCCCCTAAAATATTTTGGCGACCCCCCCCGAGGGGTCGCGACCCACGGGTTGAGAATCCCTGGACCAAGGCACATACTCAAGTTCCCTGTGTATCGTTTCCTTCCATAGCAAGTATGTAACATGTGATGTGGGTGAGAGAAGCAGTTGCAACCGTTAGATAATGGAATTCTTGAAAATGGATAGGAAGATAAACAAAATGTTTAAAAGAGAACACTGACCATTATGCTCCTTTGCCTGTTGCTTTGTCGTCCTTTTGCAATGGAAGCCAGCGACATAAAGCTACAAACTGACACCCGACACTTATGTGTGACAGGCGTGACGCACTGCAAAAAAAACGTTGAGCTGGTTTCAACTTTTTTGCAGTGCTCCAATGACGCAGTGGACCGTCAATCAATCAATCAATCAATCAATGACGCAGTGGACCGTCAATCAATCATATGTTTGTCTCACCATTTTTCTCTCCTTAACAATTCCTGCTCTGTTCTGTAAAAGGAAGAGAAACCTCATTCGGGCCAGTTCTCTGTGCTATTTAACCCTACCATTTTCATTCTCTGTGCTATTTAACCCTACCATTTTCATTCACGTAGTGTGGCTTGAGCAATACTTCAACAGCGACAATGTTATCCCCCTCCCCTCTGGTAGTACTGTGAACACTGCATAAGTCACGCAACTTCAGTTTCCTGCAAATAAAGCTTTAAAAATGGTAAATGGTGCATTTATATAGCGCCTTTATCCAAGGCGCTTTACATAGATTGTGCATTACATTCACCCATTCACTCACACATTCATACACCGATTGCAGCGGAAGCCATGCAAGGTACCAACCAGCACATCGGGAGCAATTTGGGGTTCAGTGTCTTGCCCAAGGACACTTCGACATGTAGACAGGAGGAGCCGGGATTCGAACCGCCGACCCATGGATCATTGGACGACCTGCTCTACCTCTTGAGCCACAGTCGCCCCTTTAAATTGCTACAAAAACAAATGTGATCTTTCAACCCCATGAATCCTATAGCGTCCCCGTCCTGGGGTGAACATTCGGTGAAAATAACAGATATACGGTCGTGTCGTTGCGGCACATTTTGAGCTTGTAGACTTTTGGGGAAGAGATTTGGTGTAGACGGAAAAAGAAGTATAGAATAGAGCCCTGGAGGACCCATGTCTTGTCAACTAAAGTTTTTTAAGTGGTTAAGAAAAAGTTCAGGTCCCCCCTGGTTTGTTTTTAGTCTCGCCAGTCGCTGCGAGTTGGAATAAAAGAAGCATATACCAAACAAGCTATTCCAAGAAGTATACTTGAAGAAACTTGTCAGATTCATACGCCGCATCAATTGGCTTTTATTGGGTAGGCCCTAAAATTATGATGCCCTTGATCACTGGGAATTTGGGGTAATACGCAGCAGTGTTGTTTTCGTCGACTAAAACTAAGACGGAAAATGTTCGTCGACTACCTTTTTCCACTGGCAAAAACTATTGGAAACTAAATGAAAACTAAGCTATGATGACTAAAAGTAAGACTAAATATACTGACAATTTCGTCAACAAATTGTTAAAAAAAATAGTCATTACGACGGCATCAAGGCCTGCCAAAATACATTTTAGTCGACTAAATCACCTGTAGATTTAGTCGACTGAAATCTCATGACATTTAGTCGACTAAAACTAAACCAACACTAACACATTCCAGGTGACTAACATGTGACTAAAACTAAGTGAAAACTAATCAAGAGACTTTTATGACTAAAACTAAAATAGAAATTTGCTGCCAAAAACAACACCGATGCGCATTACGGATTCCGCTTTGGGGGTACCTGTCTGATGACAACATGACGCAGGATATCATCTGCTCCCGACCGGATCGTGAACCCACAATGGGATAGATACCTCCCAGGCTAACAAGAGAGACAAAAATAAAATCTAAAGACTTCATTATTATTATGCCATTTAGACCTGACTTCGAAATTAAAAAAAATGTCTTCTGAATCCTGTCGGTTTTCTGGAAAAACCTATGTTTCTGTATCAGTGGTGCTCAATATTTCATGTCAAGGACCACACAAATTATATGTAATCGGCCGCCGACCCCCCCATACATCTGAAAACATGTTGTTCCAGGGACCTCCCCAGAAGCAAAGATTTGAGTTAAAAACGTTCGCTCTGAAAGAATATACATTCAAAGATTTGTGCCACACGATTTTTAAAAAAATAGCAGAAGTACAAGCTCATAGCGCGGCACTCGGTGCCGCGCTATGAGCTATTTTTCAATAGTCTAAAATATAACATAATGCTTTAAAACACCAAAAGGGGTTCCCACCCAAAATGGGTTAAACTCGGTGCCCTTGTTTTGAATAAATGGTGCCCACAGGGGGTGGCATGGTGCAGTGCAGTGTGTTGTGGTTATCAGACCCTATTGGTCATCATGACACAGAGCAGTGTGGCGTCATATTACCATGACCGGAGGCCTTTCAGTGGGAAGCTGACCCTAGAGAGGACACCCATGTGATGATAATGAAGAATAATGATCCTCCGTAATAAGGCATCGGGCATTGAGATCAATTCTAGCAGGACCGTTAGAATCTATTTCTGCATTTTAATGCTCTGCGAAGAGTGTTTTGAGAGCAGATTAGTGTGCGCATGTGTGTGTGTGTGTGTGTGTGTGTGTGTGTGTGTGTGTGTGTGTGTGTGTGTGTGTGTGTGTGTGTGTGTGCATAATGCATCTAAATTGCATTATGTAACATAATCATTGCTGTCGCGTGGAAATGTCCATAACGTTAACTTTTCAGGAAATGGAAAAAGAAATGACCTGTGTTCCAATGGGTCCAGTGTAGTTATTGCTTAGTCACAATGTCCTTTAGTACTTTTCGTTGTCATTTAGGGGCAAAATGTAACATGCAATGCATTGTGAGCTTGTAGATCAGCTGTTTGGGACTTTTGCACTGTCAGGGGATTCATTTATGGAAAAAAAAAAACATTCAAATATGGATATACAAGGTTTCTGCCCTACAATGGACAATATGCCATTTTGTTAATGGCTGCCTTTTTTATTTTTTACTGTTACATTTTCTTAATTAATTGATCATTTTTATAATCAATTAAATCAACTTGTTTGATTAACGGTCGCGTCCCTAACCCTGGCATTGATTGTGCTGTTATAGTCCGTTTCTGCCTGCAATTATTCATGTCTGTCTACCCAGCCAGTAGACTGTGATCTTGAGCCATCTAGTGGCGAAGTTAGGGATGACTCAGGGTGATAATATGCACCCAGAGCACCCAGACAAAGCAAACAGTAAAAGTTTTAATATTTCAACCAAGAGTGCTTTAGTGCTTACACTTACAGCATGTTTAGAGACGCAGGTGCCAGGCCTGTTGAACTGGTAATGGTGAATGTATCCTCAAAACCACACACACACACACACACACACACACACACACACACACACACACACACACACACACACACACACACACACACACACACACACACACACACACACACACACACACACACACACACATTGCATTCAGTGCATTCGGCCTAGAAATAATAAATCCCATTGTCCTTTGTCCTCATCTTGTCTTTTTCTATACAGACTCTGACGGCTTCCCAGTATGCGACCAGTGCCTTCCCCAGTATGGCGGTTTGAGGTGTGACGAGTGCAGCGCTGGGTTCTACAAATTGGCTGGCAAGTGTGTGCCCTGTGAGTGCAGTGGGAATGCAGACCCAAAAGGCCCTGCCCAGATCTGCCACCCGGACACAGGGCACTGTCTCCGCTGTGGAAACGACACCACAGGGCTCCACTGCCAGCTGTGTGTCCCTGGCTTCACCGGGGACGCACGTGCTCACAACTGCAGCCGTGCAGGTAATGGTTTAACCGTAAAGCAAAAGCAAAGCAAAGTTACTATATTTACCCAGGGTATCTGGGCTAAGCTCAAGAACTTGTTTCCAGCCAGGCCCTGCTCATAGAACATTTCATGGTAGTGGTTCAATGCCTTGCTCAAGGGCACTTCAGCGGTGGTAATTTTAACGTGTCGGACCGCTGATTCGAACTGGCGACCTTCCGGTATCAAGACCGCTCCGCAATCCGTTCGGCCACCGCTGCCATCTTTTCGATGATGAGAGGTTTTGATGACAGAATATGGCCATGGTCTGAAGACTGTAGGAATATGTAGGAAATGATAATACTGTGTGTCGGGCGCACTCACTCAATTCTCAATTGGTAATGGCCCCAAAATACAATATCAGGATGTGTCCACTGTAGCTAGTTGAATGTTAACATATAACTTACAGTAGATCAGGTGCAAAGAGGCCTGGCTAGCTTTATTGTACAGCTATACTGTTATTTTATATGCTCACCAAGTAACTCACATTATACTCATGAATCACAAGAATTATTTTTTTATAATAAGTAACATCGATTGACCCAGTTTATGGTACCAAGTTGGGCGCGCTGTTGGAGCTCATAGGAAAGTCCTCAGAGTTACCGTAGGTAGATGGTCTGTACTCACAGTTCCTTAGCAAACCTGTGCAGAAGCTGCAGAAGTATGCAGTGGCAACCTCCGAGCACTTCTATTGCCCCAGCTGGTCCAGCGATGTCCTGAATTTCAGCACACTATATTCAAAGGAAACCCCACACACTAATTCACTTTTTATCCTTTACAACAAATGCATTTTCTTTTATCAATTATACTGTAGTGTTCATAGTACTCACTGGGGCAAAGATAATATCCTCCAACACCCTCTCTTCTCCCACAGTGTTAGTGGGACAGCTGAACTTGTTTTTAGCTGTAGCTTAGCATTTGTTAATTTGTTTGGTGACACTGGTTGTGAATGACTGACTGAAACATACAACTCTCCTGTAAATACAGGCTTCACTAATACAAAGCCACACTAGTGCAACATGATTTGACAATTTCCTGAACTTATTTAAACACATAGGCCCTCATTTATCAACTCGGCGTAGGCCTACGCCAAAATATGGGTGCACGCCGGAATTACCACAATTTTCGGCATTTACCATTTCCGCCATTTACCAACCATTTACCATTTACCAACCTTGAAATTGAACATGTGCCAGGACAAAAATCACGTCTGGTCGGGAGCTGTCGTAGGCTTTGTCCTCAGCTGTTTTTCTGTCGTACACAAGCGGAGCAGCATTGTCTGAACTGCTGACATGCTGTCACAGGCATCTAAACATATGTTTTCACTCCTAAAATGTATAAAACTAATAATTCACGTGAAAAAAATATATTTTGTAATGGCATGTCATATGAAATTGGTAGGATATTTCCAAGTGTGCAAGCAATTAAAATTGCGCAATTAAAAACAATGTTGCAAGTTAGATGCTTAAGCCATTTAAACAGTGTTTTGCATGAGATGAGCGCATACCGGTAGCATCTATAGGTATAGGCTAACCCAGCCAGCCTGAGCCCACCACCACTATAGCCTACCACCAGTACCACATAAGGTTTAGGCTGCACAGGGAGGCAGTCTAATATACAGTAATGTCATAAACGTGCATGCAGGTCACGACAGTGACAGAGACAGACAGAACAGGAGCGGAGGAGGAGATGCAGCTATTTGCAAAACAGCATTTGTCACGGGCTGTGCGTGTCCAAACTCATTCCAATGACGTGAGCAATGTTATTTAATTAATGCTTCACAGAATCACAGGTTTTCGTTCACTAATCTTGTTGTATATTAAATTAATAAACACTTTCATAATTGTATATACAACTAACAACACACAGTGACAGTTGCTTGCAAGTTGCGTGTGCGTGGGAAAGCGGGGGAAACGTTTTTATTGACTTTTTTCGTCATGTAACTATGGTTTCCAAGGTCGTACTGCAGTTGTTCGTGTCGCAAAAACGAGGGCGATGCTTGATTTCATAGGGCGTGCCAGATAGATTTCAACCGTCACATTTATTAACGTCGGAACGAAATTAAGGAAGGATCAGCTGTTTGCGATCACTTTATAAATGCCGTGGCGACGTGGGTGTACTAGGAAACCTACACTCGAATTTGGGGCAGATTTTACACTCAATTGATAAATGAGGGCCTTAATGTCCCTGTTTGTCCCAAAAACTCCAGTCTCTCCCTGCTTCCTCATTTTTGTCCCACCCGTCTTGCTCTCCGTAGGTTGGCTCGTGTTGATTGTCAACCCAGTCCCCCAATAGCAATTCTGCCATGAACAAGCAGCAGTATAGATTGAAAGGAAATTTAAATAAAACTGTATCTGTAGCAGGGTTCTCAAAATGTAAACAACATTTAACAGTGTACACAAATGTAAAAAAATTATGCAAGGTACTACATGTACATACAAATAGTGTCTTGACAATTTGTCCTAACTTTGTGACTTTCTTTACCCACTACAGCATCACGGATCGTCCCCACACCGGCAGGAGTGACCACAACAGGGCCCCCTAAATCCAGCACATCCTCCCCGACTCCGTCGGCCACCACCAGCACACCATCTACCACAGCCAGCAGCACCTCAGCCTCCCCCCGGACCACCAACACCAGCACTGTGCCACCCCGGGCAGCCTCCACCACCACCACCGCCGCCGCCCAGACCCTGCTGACCAGCCTGGGCAGCCCCACGGACAACACCACGGCGGCGCGGACCGAGGTGTCCTGGACCCAGTTCAACATCATCATCCTGGCCGTGATCATCCTGGTGGTGCTGCTCCTGCTGGGCTTCGTGGGCGGCGTGTACACGTACAGGGAGTACCAGAACCGCAAGCTCAACGCTCCCTTCTGGACCATCGAGCTCAAGGAGGACAACATCAGCTTCAGCAGCTACCACGACAGCATCCCCAACGCCGACGTGTCGGGCCTGCTGGAGGACGAGGCCAACGAGGTGGCGCCCAACGGCCAGCTGGCCCTCACCACGCAGGGCAACTGCTACAGCAAGGCCTAGCGGCGGTCCCTGACTGACTGACACCCCCCCCACTTAGCCCACCCCACCCCACCCCGTGCCAGGGGCCCAGCTAGGGCCCCCTCCTCGCTATGGGAGGTCACCACAAAGCTGCTGGATTGTACCAAAACAAAAACAAAAAAAATAAGAAAACCCACAATGCTCCATTGCGCATAACTACTGCTTTAACTCCACCCCAGCTCGCCCGTGGCGCTTCAGAACACTTTGCATTTAAGAACCAGGAGAACAAGCAGGGTGGGATCAAAGATTAGGGATGGCGGTATGTGACAACAACAAAACTAAATGAAGCGGATCAGCAAAAATGGACCCAAAGAGAATAGTTTCTTGTTTCTGTTGTGTCCTGTAGAGGGCATTATTCCAGATCTGGTAGGTACAGTAATTGACAAAGCTAATAGGCAGGGATTAGATAGCCTACCTGTTTGCTGGTACATTGATTCCTGCACAGTTCTGTGTGGACACAGAAGGACTTGCGTGTGATGATCCTAACATTTCAACATGTTTTCAGTGGGACTAATGAACGGTTTATTAAGTTATAACCTCGATCACATGAACAGTGGTCTTTAATGGAGACAATGATTGTTATTTAATTCATTTTTATTCCGTTATTTATTGTTTCACGTTTTTATTCTTGGGAGAAATGCTGCACATGTGTTGTGTTTTTTCATGGTGTTTTACCTTTTATGTGCTATTGAATGGTAATTTAATCGGGCAATATGTTTTCATGTACAGTATGTGTGTCTTTGTGAGCGTTGTGAGAGTAATAGGGGGGAAATTAAGGCTGCTGGCGAAGGCAATTCATGACCTCATTCTTTTATTTTATTGCTTTTTATGATTTTATTACCTTATCTTGAGTATTATAGAGGAGTGTTTGGCACAACTGCAGGGCGGTGACTTGTGCTTATTACAAACCACTGATAGGCCAACATTTTGATCCAGTCTTCAAATCTAATCTAATAATCTAATCAACAATTTGAATAAACAAGTAGTCTATTACTTATATAGTCTATAGTAGTCACATTATCCATGTATCGATTGGTTTATGGCCCAAGCTCACTACGCAATAAAAACCTGTTAATTTAACTCTGAGTCAAATTAACATTGATTATTTTACTGTGCATGTACAAATATTACTCAAATTAATACAAAAATACTGAAGTGAAACCAACCTATACACGGTAACCTAGTAGTACCCAGAGTAATCTAGTAAGAGAGTAATGACACTCCCGTTGACTCTCATTGTAACAATGGAATGCGGAAGTGCTCATTCTATCTCAATGGAATAGTTCCAGCCATAGGAGCAATGTTTGGAACTATCGCCCCGCCCATAGGCACCCGCTTTGCGGCGAGATCAAAGCGTGTCACCACTCTCTTACTAGATTACTCTGGTAGTACCCATGTTACTGTAATCAGTGTAGTCACACACAAACATTTTGAAGAAGGCAAATACAGCAATTTTGTGTAAAAGCAATCCACTTTATAATGTAACAATTTATCCTGGGGGCCTTGGTGAAATCTTTTGAAATCTGCTGTTTGTGAAACTACCATCGACACTTTGATGGCCTCTGTTTGTTTTGTTTTGCTCTGTGGTAGATGATGGGGTAGACGATGGAATTCACTCCTCAGGTATACTGGCTCTTTCCCCGACGTGATCACTGTAAATATGATATTGTACAGATGAATGTGAATAGTAGCGTTATTATTATTATTATTGTACAGGTAGAAGATGGCGTACACTCTTGACACTCTCACACAGACCTTTGGACCTTTCACCTCGAAGGGGCTTAATTGTGGTGGTGATCACTCCACACAGCATTTCTTCTTGTTTGTTTGTTTTCTCCACTAGCAATGACATCTTTCCCATGTGTATTCAGCTGCTGCCTGGACTGGAAACATGACTCGGACACCCAATTGTTGCGCTCAAGACAAGAGAATAGAAATGGTGTAAATATTAGTCCTCAAACTACTCCACTCTCAACACACATTATCGAATAAAATTGGGTTTAACTGTTCAACTAACTTGTTTCTCTATTACTCTGATTCCCACAATGCCCACATTAAGTACTATTGGTATTTGTTTGTTCATGGTCTCATGACTCATGGAGACAGGCGGTGTGACGGACATAAACAATAACATCTGATGTGCAATACACAGTGGTGTAAAGTAACTAGGTACATGTACTCCAGCACTGAGCACGAGTAAAGTACAATTGAGTGTGTGTGTGTGTGTGTGTGTGTGTATGTGTATATATATATATATATATTTTTTTTTTCTAACTTTTTCAGGATTTACAATTTCAATACTTTTACTTCTGCCCGACTACATCTCAGAGGAAAATGCTGTACTTTTACATTACTTTTACTCACTCACTAAAATTATATGATTTTGATATATATATATATATTTATATTTCGTCCATTTCAATATCTAAAGATATACAAAGCTCACAGTGAGCTCGTAGATCGGCTACTTTCAAGACATTTATATTTTTTATTGAATACTAAAATTAAAAACTAAATTCATCAAGACAGTTAAAGAAAAATAATAATATACAGTAAATATGCAAAATATATGCAATTAGTAATTACTACAGAAAGAGTACAGTAAACAGTTGTGGGGCAGGGTTCATTTCCGGTGCTCTTTTAGAGCGGGTTTGAAGTAGGGTAAGGACTCAAGGACACACATTGTTATGACTGCTGCTTGACATTTTGAACTTGTGAAATGGGACATTATGCATAATGAGTATTTTTCCTTTCAGGAGGCTTACTTAAGCGTATGTGATTGAATTTGTGGTATTGGTACTTTTACTTAAAGTATACAAAATGTGAGTAGTCTGCACAACACCACCTCTGCAATCACATCCGATGTGCAAGATAACGAACCTGTTGAAGCAGGTGTGTGAGATATCATGGGTATGCGTTCTGTGGGCTTTTGCCAAATGATTTCCCGTGAGCGCTCCTCCCTTCCGCTCTCTGTGATGTGATGCCATGTGTGTGCGTGCCTTGGTGCGTGCATGTGTGCGTGCGCGCTTGTGTGCGTGTAGTGCGTGTACGTGTGCGTGTGTGTGTGACTAAGAGAGGTCTGTGAGTCCGAGCCCTATGTGTGTGTTGCCATGTCCGCTTATTATAAGCGACTTTGGGCTTATTTGTCTGTAAAGTTGCTTGGTTTAGTGTGTTTGATTGAAAATGTTATTCACAGTTTGTAGAATGGGTACAGTTCAAAAGAAAGTATAGGTCAATACAAAAACTGCTACTATATCCTTTTATGCTACTATTGCCTTTTTTACACGGGCCATGTGTGAATTGAATTAAAATGTTTCATGCCATGGAGTCGGGAGTCTAACCTGAAATGAAATGAAATGAAATGAAATCTATATTTACCCAGGGTATCTGGGCTAAGCTCAAGAACTTGTTTCCAGCCAGGCCCTGCTCATAGAACACATTTCATCGTAGTGGTTGATGCCTTGTTCAAGGGCATTTCAGCGGTGGTAATTTTAACGTGTCGGACGGCTGGTTCGAACTGGGAACCTTCCGGTATCTAGACCGCGCCGCTATCCGTTCGGCCACCGCTGCCACTGGGCACTGGGCACCGCTGCCACTGACTCCGCCAGATGGGGCAGCAGAGAGTACACTGGGTTCCCCCCTCCAGTGTACTCTCTGCTGCCCCATCTGGCGGAGTCAGGTTATCGGGAGTCGGGACCTTACCCGATTAGGCCGATTTGTGTTGTTACAAATATTCCTTGTTTTCATAGATCTGGGGACGGGGTTGCTTATTTCTCTCACACAATCTGGCAATAACACCATAGGGGCAACAAACAACACTGGTGTGCGTGCGTGCGTGCGTGCGCCTGCCTGTGTGTGCGTGCAGCGTGTCTGTCTGTGTAATAGTGTGTATAATATACACACACGCACAGTGTGCGGTCTAGTATGGTAGTAAGTAGTAGCTGGATCCAGGCTAAGTAAGTAGGGGGTGTGTGTACTGTGAGTGAGAGTGTGACTGAGAAGAGAAACTGGATACATATTATGATGACGTTCCAAAAGAGGGAAGTGTTCATTCATTGTCTTTCTTGAAGGGTGCTTAATTTAAATGTGTGACACAACAACAACGTGTATAAAATGCAGGAAAGTTCCACTTGGAAAGGCACTTGACTTTCACTGATCACTGCATGCTGCACCACCGACCCGGCTCTCTAGTTTTAACCATAATGGATCATCACATTCCTATGATGGAGCAGCAGATGGATCATCACGTGGAAGGAGAAGACGCTTGTTGCTGTTGTGGTGGATCCATGTGCCAGTCTGAGTCTCGGCGCTATATTATTAATAATAATAATAAAGATCACTTCATGCAGCAGACGCGCTTAATGCAGCTGACCCGGTTCATTGTTGCGGGCTTTCTGTTCGTGGTCACGGCTCTGCTGGCGCTGCTGCTCGTGTTCGTCTTTGGGAATATGCGTGTGCTTCATGGCTGCCAGCAGTGCCAGGTAAGAAAGAATATTCAAAGAATAATAACAGACAAGTGCACGACACGTTACTGTATATACCGTATAGCCCGCCTGGAATAGCTGTGATATGATGTATAGCACCATGCAGTGGTGGAATTAATTTACTTAAGAAAAAGTATAGCTAAAAGTATATCAATGAAGTACGGTAGGCTACTCTGTTACAACTTTAAACGCAAAAGTCCGAAATAGTACAAAAGTATCTGGTATTAAAATGTACTTAAAGTACCAAAAGTAAAAGTATCTAAGTCTATAGTCATTAGTATGCACTAATATGCATTGCAGACTAGTTTTCAACTGTATAAAAATATTTTGAAATGTGTTTGATGCCACGCACTGTGAGCTTGCTATTTGACCGAGATGTAGGCCTAGTAGAATTTAAAAAAGTACTGGAAATTGGAAATACTCAAAATTGTACTATTTATGTGCAGTGCAGTACCGCACGTACAGGTGCTTAGTTACTTTACATCACTGCATAGCTCGCATTTATAGCATACTGTAGGCTACTGTACAGCCATATAAGGACTAAGGAAGGAGTCATCTCGAGGCACTCCTGCGTGACGTACGTGGCTACTTTTTACTCACTGTAAATAAGTCAACCAATAATACTCGCTGCTGCAACTTGAAGTCAGCTCTTGTTTCACATAATATCCATTTGAAAGGCGTGGCAAAACAAACACGTGTATTTAGTTAAATTAAAGGTAGGGTAGCTAGCCCTAAGTGATATTTTGGGTTAATAAAAAGAAAAACAATTGTATGTTGTTAAACGGTTAAAGCACTAGGGGTCTCCGCTTCCCCGTTTATCCAGCTCTTAAATAAACACAAAATACATTTTCAGTTGGGTTGCTACATTTCAGGCAATCAGGACATAGTAGGCTAGTAGCCTAGTGTTCCAGTTACAATTTTGTCTTCTCATTACTTTTTGAAAGTTGTGTCATCATGAAATGTCGGTAATATCACAGCCATTCTAGGTCTACGTTAGCTTAAATATTATTATTGCCATACATAGTTAGTTAGTTAGTTACTTTATTGACACAAATGTATAAAACATTGGGTCCAAACAATAATAAAAAACCCATGAATCAAAAACTTTAAAAGGTACAATACATTAAAATATACAATACACAATACAGAATCCCTTTACAACAGGAGCTTTCTATTGCTCCACAAGTGACAGGCAGGCATGTAGCATACGCAAAGTCTCTCTGTTAGTGCCCACAAAGAGTGAGCTCAAATCAATACCCTCATGTCCATATTTCACTCTGATATCTTGTGTGAGGGGACACACCAGTATGTGCTGTTCGTTTTGTATACCAGTCTCACATTGGCAAAACCGCTGTTCAGGTGGTAGCCTATGCGGCTCCATCTTCCCTTTTCCACACGCAGTCTATGAGCGGACAACCGAAACCGTGTAAACCATACATGTTGCTAACAGTGTTTGTTTTCTTATAGCATACACCTTCTGCTGACCCTTCACCAGGTAAATAATTATTATAAACATTACTTATACAGTACGTTGCTTTCCAAAACACCTGCTAGCACAGTTCCCAAAGTCAATCAAAAGAGGTGTGTGTGTGTGTGTGTGTGTGTGTGTGTGTGAGCTTGCCTTTTTATATACGGTCACATACAGTATAGTGTCAGAAACACAGACTGTATAACAAGAGTGTGCAGTAAAACTTGGCAATTTGGATTTTATTATATAGTCTCTCGAGACAGACTGTTGACGTCAATTCAAAGGAAAAGAGGGCACTGTTTTTCCTTTATGTTTTGGCGATTGGGTTGTCAGATTGATTAATCATTAATCATTAGTTTGCTTTTTGGGATGTCCCCCTCGAAAACGAGATGTGACATCTCAAGGGGATATCCTTTCTCAATAAAGGTTCATATATATATATGTCATAGGCCTACAGACGATTTCTAACCCATCATGTTTATCATCTATCCTGTAGCCATCAGTGCTCAACAGCAGAAACAAGTTCAAGTTCAACAGCATCAAAATCCAAGTGCACTTTTGACAGGTAAGGTAGCCTACTGGGAAATGCCTATTTTAACTTCTGTTGACTACTAACCAACCAATCAACAAATCAGTGTAATTTCATTGTTTAATGTTTACTTGTTTCATTCTTAACTCCTAAATTGTGGATGGCACTCTCGCCAGCATTAGAGGTCCAATGCCCTGTATCAGTGGGTGTGAAAAGCATGTCAGGATTTAATAGGTTGCTGACCAATTCCCCCAGGGGGGTCTCCATATGAACTCCTCGAAAGGCGAGGCGTTCTGGGCTTGTAGATCTGCTATTTTCACAATATTTCTGTGGAACCGGGTCAAACAAAATGTAATGCCTCAACTCGTACACTACCTTGTAAGTGCTTATCAGGGTGGGGACTTAAAAGGTTGAGAACCATTAATGTATGCTGATCATTTAACTAAAGCCCTAACCACACCAAAGGGTCAAGACGGTTTTAGCGTTGTCCCTGCGGTGTGATATATGTCTTGTTGCACATTGACCCACGTTGACCCTATAGTGATTCAACGCATGGAATTCAATGGCCCAAACCACACCAAAGGGTCGAGACGGTTTTAGCGTTAACTCCTTGCAACCGTTTGGACCCAAGGAGTTGCATGGTGACCCTTTGGTGTGGTTAGGGCTTATAGCATGGCTATATGGCTTTTTTTTCTCATCTGGAGTACTAAACAAAAGGATTGTGTTATCCTGTTTTGGTATGGTGTGAAAACAAACCTTTCTTATTGCCATATATTCTTCTAGCATCAACATCTACCAAGGAGCATCACCACCTTGCGTGGGAGGACAGCGTCGGTCATGCCCACCTCCGCGGGGACTTCAGCTACTGCAACAAATATCTGATCGTGCCCAGAGACGGCTTCTACAGAGTGTACCTGCAGATCACCTACGAGTATGACGGCACCGCCGCTGATCCGGACAATGACTTTATTCTGGATCACAACGTGTATCACATTGCGGACAACTACCAGAGAAACGTGACACTAATTCACACGGTTGACACGGTGAAATGCGATGTGGAACACTGTCAGAGGTCCATGTACTCGGCAGCTTTGTTCAAGCTGAAAAAAAAAGACAAGCTGTGGGTGTATTCAAGCCACCCCAGTCTGATAGCGGTGAAGCCAGACCGGGTTTTTTTCGGTGTGGATTTCCAGTCTGAGTTAGCGGAGTCTGAGTGACCCCCCCCCCCCCCCCCCCCCCCCCTTGAACTTGTGGTTTCCTGAAGGGATTCCGGGAAATCCCGTGCTCATTACTCATGATTCACACTACAACGCTGAGCAAGGCCCATCACGCATGTGAAAAGGACATTTCTTGGTGTGCTGGCTATTTCTTCATTCTTATGATTCACACATGGAATAGCATGCGGAAACCCTCTATATTGTAGATTTGATATACTAGACCGGTGCCCGGCTGTAGAGCACAGACAGAGTCGGTAACGATTGAAGTTGGAGATCCATCCCCCACCCGGCTACGCAACACCCGCTGTACCCGTGTCAGAGTACCCATTCCACCCATCTGCCCCTGTCCCTTTTAAGCCCATATATGGAGATGTCTGTATCTGTCTCTCTGTGTCCCTTCATTCCGATATATGGAGGTCTGTGTCAGGCATGCCCAAATATGGAGTGTTGTGATGTCAGAACAGGCCATGGGCAGAGGCCTATTGTGGTTCTGGGCACTGCACTCCCTGTGGGGGTGAAGTCGGTGGGGCTAACGGTTCCCGAGTTACGTGCATTAAAGCTGTACACACATACGTACGTACGTACGTACAGAGACATTGTGCATTTATGGATAGATAGATTTGGTGTGTAATATATTTGATTTCAAGCTTCAGCTTGTTCCCAAAATATTAGTTTGTTTTTTGACGGACTTTTGATACATTTAACAGATCAAAGATCAATAAATATCAATAAATATTTGTATGCATTTTAAAGCATTTGTTTCCACCTGTTAATTATAGGCTATCTATCTAATAGGGCCAGGCTATCTATAATTTAAGAAGTCCTAAATACTGGAATTGAAACACCCACATAGCGTTTATACTTGAGCCAAAGAAAACATTTCACACTTTCCTTTTCCTTTGCTGACTAATCAGAACGTGAAGTGCAAGAGACTGACTCACAGAATTGTTGTGGTTATTGTCGTCATGGTAATTCGTTTTTTGGGTTAATCAATAATGTAATAATAATGCCATAGTAGGTTTTATAAGCTATATAAAAATTAAAAATAAAACAGCCTCATTGAGGTTAAAATGCAAAAAGTATTTTAATTACAAAAGCGGCAAAAAAGGTGAAATGAAGTGACTTTGATAAATCTATTGTGGTCAGAGATGGACCGTTTAATGCATTTCAAATCCTTTTGTATTTGTATTTTTTTTACATTTTGTATTTGGCTGGTAATGTAATTTGTATCAATATACTTTCAGATCTTCTATTTTCTGTATACATTAAAATAATAAAATACATCGACTTTTCTGCCTTTATTATGGATAATACAGAGAAAGAGACATGGAGTGACACGCATCAAAGGTCGTCAGGATTGGGAGTCGAACCCAGGCCGCATTAGCAGCCTACTGTAGGTAGACAGCTACGCCAGCCACCCGGGCCGGGGAGGATGATAGTTGTCACTGCATGCAATCCTACAGACTGGGGTAGCAACACAATGTGTGGGGAGGAATTGAAATTGGGAAGAAAAATCAGACCCGTCTGTACTTGTACAGTACTGTACACACACAGCTGTCTATAGGAGTGGTTGCACCACTCCAAAAGGGGTAAAAAGCAAGGGCCTATGGGAACTACTCTTCTGACTAAATTAATTGTGGCACACTATTTAAATTAAACGTTTTAAATAGTTAGACTTGTGGAGGGAAGGTATCGAGTATTTTCAAGTCAAAAAAGGGCAAATCTTTCTTGATTTGATGAAGTCGAGTCCAAGTCATTTATTTCGGTCCATTCATTAGAACATTGATATATAGTTAAGCTATCCAAGTGACTCGAGTCCAAGTCATGCCATTGTAACGCCCGGGACGTGAAAGTCCAACATCTTAACCACTAGACCAAAGGGATATCCCTCTGGACCAGGGGAGATATTAGACTTTTGAGGCCATCAGGCAGAGAATCTGAGCCACTCTGCTACACCATGTGACTCCACTACTCTGAGCCACTCTGCTACACCATGTGACTCCACTACTCTGAGCCACTCTGCTACACCATGTGACTCCACTACTCTGAGCCACTCTGCTACACCATGTGACTCCACTACTCTGA
Organism: Electrona antarctica; assembly: GCF_951216825.1. Taxonomy (NCBI): domain Eukaryota; kingdom Metazoa; phylum Chordata; class Actinopteri; order Myctophiformes; family Myctophidae; genus Electrona; species Electrona antarctica. Next base: position 51,765,990 of record NC_136793.1, read on the forward strand.
GCCACTCTGCTACACCATGTGACTCCACTACTCTGAGCCACTCTGCTACACCATGTGACTCCACTACTCCAGGCCTGGACTAGCCACTTGACGTACAGGGCAAATGCCCGGTGGGCTGCCCAATGAATGTGCCCCCCCACCCCTTACTTAAAAAAATGTTTTGCATATGGAGGGATGTTTTTCAGTATAAAAGTGGTGGTATTAGGGCTTGTTTGTTTGTGTGCCTCGACAGAGCGGGCGGTAGAGTATCTGCTATCTGCTTGCCGGTTGTGGTGGGCCAGTCTGGGCATAATCAATGTCAGGGCCAAATGTTTGGACACAGTCCAGCCCTGCACTACTCTGCGAGGTACTGCCATTTGCTAGAATGTGATTCCAAAGGTCATACAGAATAATTTCTCCATGGTCCCCTTCCCAGTCTAGCTGATCTGATTAAAGTAAGTGACCCATAGATACATGAGATGGGAGCTTGGCACTAATGGTCACAGGTGTGGTGATCCGGATGTCACACTATATACGTACAAATGACTGTCTGAGGGCCTGAGGAGCGTTACCAACGTAAGCTTGCATTTGGGAGCAGCAATACTGGTGTGCAGAGTTTTTATTCTAATATAAAATGGTTTACTTTTTGATCAAGCTATGCGTGTGTCCTTTAGCCGTTTTACCAGCTTCTCTCTCAACTTGCAGTCTAAAATTGAATCCATAATGTTTTATAAAATAACGTCAATCCTGTCATGATGACCCCTATATGCATTGCTTATTACTCGTGAAGTCAGCAAAACGTTCAACCTCAGATGCAATGCATCAGCGATTAAACTGCATGGTTCATTAACAAATTCAACATGGGTTTGTTTATTCCTTTTTTGACATTTTTTAAGCATTGATGGTAAACTTCTGGAACCAAGTCAAGTGTCGTCAACACAGCAGTTTCCACTCAGCGGTACTTGCAACAGCCTCCTGAGTTTACCCATAAACAATGTAACAGTTTGAGAACTTGGTAAATGCTTGAACACACACACAACACTACACCAGAGGACTGTGGTCCTCAAGCTTTTCAGGCCGTGGCCCGTGACCCCCCACCAAAATAATCATATTTGAACTGTGGACCCCCCGTGACAAACACTTGAGTTGAGGCATTAAATAGTTTGCTCAACAGATAAATATTGTGAAAATATCAGATCTTCAAGCTTGTAGACCTGCTATTTTCACAATTTTTAGGTAGTCCCAATTTTCACAACTTTGTTTGGCCAATCAGTTTTTAGAATAGTATAGTTTGCTGTATTAAATGTCTTAAAAGTCCTTATATTGTTACTGTCACTGAGAACCACTGCACTACTACATACACACGGCTCTCAATTATTTAAATAAACTGAGACAAACAGAGGGGACATGAGCCACACTCCTTGACCACGAGAGCCATGGAATGAGCTGACTCCTGGTTCCGTCATAGTGTCTGATTCAAACAGCAAATGGCCACCGGATGCTTGCCTGTTGTTTTCCTTTGAAAACAAGCAAGATGCCGGACACCAAGAAGCAGGTGAGGCCTAGTTTTGTTTAGTTTGCAGCTCTACTCATCTTTAATATTCTGGTTCCTGGAATTAGGAATTATGTGGTCTGACAAAATTGTATACAGCATTCTCAGGCGAGGCTTCCTGTCTCAATCGTGGATAAACAAAATTCCAAAGTGAAATGACCTTAAATTATCATGAAAAAAGTGAAATGGGACAAATAGTTGAGAAATAGTATTGTAACCAGAGAATGTAAGTTTCAATTCAAAGCATTTCGCCCAGTTGCATGGGACATTTGTACAGGCAGTTGAAGGACATCGATCGTGAGTTATTTATGGAAATCACTTTAAGTTGATTTGATTTCGGCATTGCACTGCCACCGACTGTAATGGACACTTTATTTGTTTTGGGGCGGCATACGGTGAGAACACTGTAACCTTGTGTTGTTGTTTTTTCTGCATAGTGCAGGATAGTTGAATACTAGGTAGGCCTATATTGTTATGTAAAGATGGTGCTTCTTATCGTTTTCTTACCTTTGTATTGCTGCATACGACTACTTTCCTTCTCTGTACCTGTGACTCTTAACTGCCTCCTCATGGGTGAGGGAAATTCCCTCATGGATCAATAAAAGTATCATCTATCTAATTATCTATGTCTGCTCATAAAGTAGTTAATATTTTCTTAATACTTGTGTTAAACCTACAACTGCATAGTGTGTGCAATTGGATATTCTCAAGCAATGATTAACAGTGTTAAAGGAGTAGTTCACCAAAATAATTACTTTTCTATCACATGAAACCTTTAATTCATTATTTAGTTTTTGTTGACACTCAAAGAGTCTCCATTGAGTCGACTCTGTACGTATAGGTCAAATTATTGGTTTAGGAATGCGTCAAAACCTAAAATAATCTCCATGAAGTCTAGGGGGTGTGAAATTGATAGAAAACTAGAAAAAGTGCTCCTCGGAGCACAGGTCTCCGCCAGGTCAGGTAGGATATTGTGGGCCAGCAATGTTCGGAATTCACCAATCAGGATGGAATATGAAAAATATCCATCCAGCATCCAGGGTGTGTGTGCAGTGCACAGTTTCGTTGTGATCAAGACAACAGTGCCGGAGATTAGCTGTCCACAGACAGATATAGACACACAGACGGACGGACAGGGTGCAAAACTGTAGCTATGGATAGGGAGTACTAGGTGTGCAGTGCAATGCCGTTTGGAAAGGAAGGGCCAATGTCCTGCGGCGTCCCGCAGGGCTCTGTCCTTGGACCGGCGACCACTCCTGTTCTCCACTTATATTCTGGATCTAGGTCACATCAGCCGCAAGCATAAACACCATTTTCATTGCTATGCGGACAAATATATGTCCCGGTCAAATCCCCAACCACAGGAAGCTTAGGCGCGATTCATACTCCTATTTTAGAGCCGAATAAAAGTTGGTTCGGCTCTGTAGAGCCTACAATGTGACGTCATTTGAGGTTCGGGGGGGCGGGTACCGTCCTAAAGTCGGCTCTTCGGTGCTACTGAAAATTTCTGACGAGCCGAAATCATTTCGGCACTACAGCGGTAAAATAGGAGTATGAATCGGCCCTTAGACCGTCTAAGAGCCTGCCTTGCTGACATAAACTCATGGATGTCACAAAACTTCCTCCAACTTAACTCCTGACAAAACTGAGATTGTTCTCTTTGGCCCCTAAAACCTCACAACCGCTTTAAAAGACAACCTTGGCAGCCTATCGAGTGCTGTGCGACAAGGCGCCAAAAATCTAGGTGTTTTCTTTGACACAGACCTGACTTTTAATGTCCATGTTAATGAAAGGAATAGAATACACCCGCACACATTTGTCCAAGTTAAAAAAGTTGTTCAGTCGTATTTTTACCAGCTCAGAACCATTGCAAAAATCAAATCCATCCTGTCCCCATTTGCAGATTTAGAGAAGGTCATTCACGCTTAGATTACTGTAATGGTCTGTACACCTGCTAATCACAAAAATCCATCTCTCGCTTACAACTGGTGCAGAATGCCGCTGCCAGGCTTCTGAACAACACCAGAAAAGGTGCCCATATCACCCCCGTCCTGTCAACTCTCCACTGGCTCAACACTGTAGTTTTCAGAATTGATTTTAAAATGTACTTTTAATAGCTTTTAAGGCCCAAAATGGTATTGCCCCCCAGTACATTAAAGGAGCATTCAGTGATTTGGGTGATTTGGATGGTAACAAGATGTGCACATGCACACGCTCTACAGTGGGGGAAGTACAACAGACCAACAGCACGTGCACCAATGCCCGCCCCACTCGATCATGATTGGAGGAAGGCCCCTCTCATCCTGATTGGATGAAGGCTTTGCCACCCAAAGCCCAAACCGAAACTAGGGTTTTTTGACCCCAGGGGCTCATTGGGGACAGGGAGGATCTCCTTATATGGTCAGCACACTTTATAGTAGGGAGGATTATCCAAAAAATAAGAAAAAATAAGTGATATTTGAATTAAGTGAAATCACTGAATATACCTTTAAGGATCTGCTGCCCTCCTATAATTCGCGCAACACGCTTAGTCACCAAGGGTGACCGGGCTTTTTCCGCCCTACCCCTGGCAATTAGAAAGGCCAATTCTTTGTTATCTTTATCTATTCAGGAAAGCCTTTCCCTAGATCTCGTCAACTGCCATAATAGTACCACAGACGAAAAACAGTCTAAGTCCAAATTTCATTCTGACCCCTCCACGAAAAGGCCTCGTTGTCCTGAACCCTTATCTATCATGTATACATTATGGATCAATAGTGTGGACTTAGACTGTTATTCGTCTGTGGCATTCGTATTGTACTGCATGTTTGTAATGTATCCGTTTTAGTCATTTGATACCTGCACTGTTTTTAATTTTCTTAGTTTACTTTTGTTTATTGCTTGGCAGGCTCGACCTAACTTCTTGTTACGCATGAGACAATGTAAAAATATAAACACTGAGAACTTTATTCAGGATGTTGTTTCCATAGACTGGGATAGGTTTCAGCTGATACCTTTTGTTGAAGAGGCCTGGAGTTTTCTTTTGAGTGAATTCACTAAAGTCATTGACAAACATGCACCTTGGAAGACGGTGACAGTTAAGGGAAGACACTTACCTTGGATTAGCTCTGAGTTAATACATCTTTTCAAACAAAGAGATAAGGCTTGGGAAAAATATAGAGCTAGCAGAGACCAATCCGACTGGGATGCTTATAAAATATTAATAAACTATTGTAAAACGCAAACCAGGAGTGCGGAGTCAAATTATTATAGAAATACTCTCTCTCAAAACTTCCAAAATCACAAAAAGTTCTGGAACAGAGTGAACAATAAAGTCCTAGAAAAGCTACTGTCTCACAAATCCGTAGTAATGATGTGGTCGTCAACGACCCTACTCTTATTGCTAACATTTTTAATAGTCACTTTGCTTCTGTTGGCAACGCTTACTCTAATGAATCACCTTATTTAAAAACATATAATATCAATCCGATCATCCCTGGATCCTTTACCTTTAGACCTATTTTGCCTACAGTTATCTTAGAAGTAATTTCAGAACTAAAGGATAGGTCCTGACGGCTTAGACGTAAAATGTATTAAATTGGCTTCTCATGTTCTTATTTATCCTCTAGCCGATCTGTTTCATTTATCTTTATCTACCTGTCAGCTTCCATCAGTCTGGAAAAGTGCAAAGGTTACTCCACTTCATAAAGGAGATGACCCTTTGGAGGTTAACAATTATAGACCTATTTCCATTATTTGTACTACTGCTAAAATATTTGAAAAGTTAATTTCCTTTACAATCTGGCTTTCGTTCTAATTTCTCTACCACTACCGCCCTTACAAAACTGACTAATGATATATTTTCTTCCTTTGATAAAGGGCAATTAACTGGTGCTATTTTTATTGATTTAACGAAGGCCTTTGATCTTGTGGATCATTATTTACTCTTAGACAAACTGTATGAAATTGGAATTTCTCAGCAAGCGTTATTTTGGTTTAATGCTTATCTCCATAACCGTCGCCAGTGTGTTTCGTTTCAGCAAGGTCATTCTGAATTTCTAGTGGTTGATATGGGGGTCCCTCAAGGCTCTATATTGGGTCCTTTACTTTTTTCTATTTTTATTAATGATCTCCCAAAAAGAATGTCCCACTGTTCCATGCATCTATTTGCTCCATTCATCACACTCTGATATAGATCAAATCCAAAGCTTGCTGCAATCGGAATTTTCTTTGGTACAGAAATGGCGCTCCAATAATAACCTTATATTGAATAAAAATAAGTCCTGTATTTGGTACCAGATATAACCTCAGTCATTTAACCACTGCATTGAATATTCATTTTGCTGATCAGTCTCCCCTCAAATCTGTTTAACTCATTTCAATATCTGGGACTTTGGTTAGATTCAGAGCTTTCCTTTAGGCCGCACATTTTTTTAGAAATAGGGTAAATGTTAGTCTTAAAATAATGTATAGGTCAATCAATAGTTTCTCCTTCAAGACTAGAAAACAAATCGCACAACAGCTGCTATTCCCCATACTGGACTATGGTGATATAATCTACCAGAACACCTCTGATACACACCTTCATTCCTTAAGTGTTGTTTTCAACAATAATTGTAGATTTGTTTTGAGGTGTCCTTATCGAACGCATCATTGTCTTAATGTATGATTCATTGAAATGGTTATCACGCCATGCCAGGAGACATTTTCATTGGTTACTTTTTGTGTTCAAATGTTTTTATTTCAATTATCCCAGATACCTAAAAACCTTCTTGAACCCGTTCACATCTACAACTTACAATTTAGGCATTTAGCAGACGCTCTTAATCCAGAGCGACTTACATTAAGCAATAACAAAAGCATGGCATACATCACATATATAACTAGAAAAAGTGCCCTTCTGGGCACAGGTCTCCACCAGGAGGATAGGACTGTGTGAGATGTTTGGCAACATGTTTAGGAGTAATATAAACATGTTTGCCTTTGATGGCAATTGGATGATTTGAGGCATTTTGTTCCAAAAATGTGTTTTGCAAAAATCAACCTGTTGGTGGCGCTATAACAGGCCAATATGAAAAGGGTGGGATATATTCCTCAGCCTAGTAGGAAAATGTGTGAAAGATTTCACGTAAATTGCATGCTGCGTTCATGATTTGAGGCTTTTGTTCAAAAGGGGGCAATCTTGCAAACTGTGAAAGCCAATTATAGCCAATTAGGATGGAATATGAAATATGGGACAGATCCGACTTGAGCACATGACCATAGAGATACTCTGTAACGATTTGTGAGATTTTTGGACAGAATCTGGAGGAGTAATATCCAAAAATGTGTTTTACAAAAGTCGGCCTCCTGGTGGCGCTATAAAAGGCAGATGCGGAAAATGCAGGTCAAAGGTTTGTCCTTGGCCTCTAGGGAGTGTGCATGCAACGTTTCACGCAGATCGGTGCAGTTTTAGGTAAAACATGTGAAAAGCTGCCTCATGGTGGCGCTATAACAGGCCGTTCTGGAAAATGTGGGGCAGAGGTTCATCGTTGGCATCCAGGGAGTGTGTGTGCAAAGTTTGGCATCGACCGGGTTATCGGTGCCAGAGATTAGCTGGTAACGGACGGACGGAAGGACACACACACACACGGACGGACACACGGACGGACACACACACACACACACGGACGGAGTGCAAAACATACTCTCTCCCCATGCCTTCGGCCTGGTGGAGACAAAAAGTAGTTATCATGAATCATGCGTAAACTAAGAACGTAACAGTGGAGTATCTATGTAAACTATACATACTATACTATATAATATATTATACATGTGTACTATAAAGTGCTATGACTACATAAAGTGCAATTCTAGAGCTGTCTACGTAACAAGCTATAAGTCTGTTTAAAATACTATATAAGTCTACATAATGTGCTATCTAAGGGGCTAGGCTAGGGCAAGTGCTACTTATTCTTTAAGACATACCCAACATCTTTTTTTTACTGTACCCAGCATTTCAAGAGAAATAGGGAGACGTGCCTTCAAGTTTGAAAAAGTGCTCTATAAATAAAGTTATTATAAAGGTACTGCTAATGTGCCCAACATGAGCATAGCAGCGCGAGGTGAGCTGTATTGTCATATGAAGCATCAGCAGAGATATTTGGTTTGCTGCTGCGATTGGTCTACTTTTGTTGGGACATACTGTACTGTATACAGTACAGACAAATCCTGTTCTTCGGTGCAATATACTGTAAATATTGAAATAATTTATAATAAATGTGTCCGTCTCTAGTCGCACTCTGCTGTTGCCATAATTTTTGAGTGGTGTAAACCACTCCTACGACTGGCTTTGTTAGTTTACGTGTCTGTCTGTCTGTCTGAGCATGGTTGCTACGGTCACTCAGTTCACACAGGTGTGATTTCATTACGTCAGCCATTACGTCAGACCACAGCTGATCAGGCCATATAAGACCTTACACCACTCAGTTCACACGGGTGTGATTTTTAATACAATGTAGCACCCACCACACCACGCCACTCCATCAGTAAGGGCAATGTATGAACAAAGCATATTTAAGAGATGTGTAAGCACACAATCAGCACGTTTACAAGTGTAAAGCCCTGACAAAAAAGGACAGTCATTTTGTAACAAAATGTGGACACCAAAGTCAAGTGTTGTTTATACATTTAGAAAAAAACAAAAATCACACCCGTGCGAAGTGAGGGGTCATATCATTGTACATCATAAATCATCTCATTCCGGCCAGTCACAATTTGCGTCCTCACTTTTGTCTTCAATGTTTGTGTTTACGTAATGTCTGTGTTTACGTGACAATGTAAATGACAATCCACCACTCCACAGGTATAAGATCGTCTCGTTCTGGGACCCTCGATGAGTCAATAAAGACAAGGTGGTTGATGCTGACCCAGAACCATTGGGCACAAATGGACACATTCACTCACTTCCCAACGTCCCAGGAGCGTCCAATGGGAGCCTTAAATCCTCAGTACCCAGGCCAAACGGGAGCCTTCAATCCTCAGTACCCAGGCCAAATGGGAGCCTTCAATCTTCAGTTCCCAGGCCCACTGAATATCATAGTAATAGTACGTTTTTTACCATCTTGACTTAGGTTATCGGACCCAAGTCAAAAGGTGGTTGTATTTATCACATCAGGTACATTCCAATAGTGGCTGTAGTTGTCAAACAGAAAAGTATGCTAAGGCCCGGACAATTAGCTCAACCTAGGGCTAAGCCAGGGCTAAGGCACCTAGGCTGCCAAACCAGCCGGACGGCGTGCCGTGGGTTCGACTCTGAGCCCGACGGCCTTTGCCGCGTGTCACTCCCCAATACCAGATAACTCGCCGCTTTACCAACTCGACGCAGCGGAATGTCGAGAGAAACAAGTTTCAATGTCTTCATCGTTATGCTAACTTGCTGTCTTCATCAGTGTAGTATGTCAAACCCACAGATGTTATAGTTCATTTCCAAAGTGATCAAATTATTTTGTGCAATTAAATGGTCAGCTAGATCAGGGGTTCTCAACCCGTGGGTCGCGACCCCTCGGGGGGTCGCCAAATTATTTTAGGGGGTCCCCAAATTATTAATTTTTTTTTCACGATTTTTCAAAAATAGCAGACCTACAAGCTCGTAGCGCGCCACTCGGTGGCGCGCTATGAGCTTGTAGATCTGCTATTTTTAAATAGCTAAATTATAACAATGCTTAAAACACCAAAAGGGGTTCCCGCCCAAAATGGTTTAAGGTTATTGTAGCAGTCAATTTATATTGGGGGTCGGGAGGGGGCGGGGCGGGGGTCCCGAGACGTTGCCAAAGCATTTTCGGGGGTCCCCGGCCAAAAACGTTGAGAACCCCTGAGCTAGATATTGATAATGATAAAAAGGTGAGTATGTGAATACCAATGATAGTACCAATGATATTGTTTACTGACATTGTTTCGGTACTTTGGTGTTTAGCATTCCTAGTTCCTACTTCATAGTGTAAACTCTAAACAACTATCCTCTCTCTCTCTCTCTCTCTCTCAATTCAATGCAATTTAAATAAAGGTGAAGTAAAACTAAAATGCACTAAACCGCAGCGAGTCGGAAAACCGGCGAGTTCTCCGGTTACCGTCTCAACAATAGCAGCACCCAACAAAGAAATCAGTGGCCAAGTATAGCACTGGATTTGGAGGTTGATAATTGGCTCCAATGATGATCAAATATAAAAGGTGTGGATGATATCTGACAGGTTGTGCGTGTTGTGGTTTCGGTTGACCATTCTGAATGGTCTCTAGAGTCTAGAATCTAAACCAAGGGGGTGGTGGGTGAGTGTTTCGCCACTGAGTCAAGCATATTGTAACAGTGCGTGACCAGGCTTCTCTCTTTGCAGATGAGTAAGGCTGGGAACGAGGCTAGTGCGTGGTAGACCTGAAACACAAGCTGTGTCCCAATTCAGCAAGGACGCAGACCCTTTATTAGGACACAGCTACAGTGAGAGAGACAGCTCTAAAAGAAGCATGTCAATGAATGGACAGAACACACCTTTGTGGTATATTTCCGGCAGCGGTGGAAAGTAACCCAAGAGGAAAATTAGCAAGAGAGGCCAACTTTGCTTTACTTCCCGTATCTGCGTGAGGTGGGCGGTAACATTTTTAGGAGACAGGAAGAATGTTGGAGTCTATTCATTTCCAATGAACGTGAACACAGCTTCTGAACCATTCCTTAACTCCATGGTCACTGAACTAAATACTGGACCCAATCATCACAAGGCACACAACATTTACAAGATATTCATAGTAAAATGGCTTCTTTTAGCGAGACAAATCAGGAGAAAATCTACTTTGTTAATGACATTTCTTTATCCCAGCAACAAACTCTCTCGAGATTTGAGATGAGTCCGGAAGCCTCTCTCTGTCCATCTGCAATTTGAGGGACAACACATATTTAAGATGACAATATGTGAATATTAATAATATTCACATAACGTGAAATGAATGGACATATTAAAAGTGAAATAAAATGTGTGTTCCAATGCTTAGTAATATAGTTTTCCATAACCGTCTTAGACTCTTAATTGGTTGATGGGGGCGGATTTGGGAAATGGCATTTGCCATATAAGTAATGCTCTCAATGCTCCACATGACGTTGTCAGTGTTGTTGTCAGCCTGGGAGAGGGGGGGAGGTCGGGGAGAAGCAAACAAAACTATATTTAGGAGACCATTTGTAGGCTTTGTGTACCATTTTGCCTATAGTGGCTCCAATGAAGTTGGCCCATCTTCATAAATAGACCATCTTTGAAAGTAACTATTAAGAACATTTACTTAATTTTGAGGTATTTGTACTGGAATATTTCCAATATTTTTACGCAACTACATCTCAGATCCAAATATTCTACTTTTACACCGCTATAATTATTTCAAACATTTAGCTAATAGTTACTTTGTAGATTTAGATTATTATTACAAAACATACATTAACCACTTCAGCCCTACGTTATATACATTTCAGCCATTGGAAAATAGCTGATCTGATTGAACCATGAATGAACCAATATCGTCCATGTATCTTATCTCCAACCATGTATCGTGATGCGTAGCAGCGTAGGCCTATCGTGTCGCTGTTAAATGTATCGTTACACCCCAACTTCCTGCACATACTCTAAAAGGAAAAGGTTAAACCTACAGTATTTGCAATCACTTTATGATCATTTCAATAATTTTTTGCCATTCAGGAATTTAATGAAACGGGCATGAATTATGTTTAACTCAAAATGTACGTACTACGTAGTAGCAACTAGCAACACATTGTATTTTGTGTTCCAGTATATGGACGGCCCTCGTCTGGGTGAAGAACAGACAACCCGGCTTCCTAAGGACTACTATGTGGAGTGCATTCCGTAAACTTCCGGTCCAGGGCTTTGTCACCATTTGCCAATAGAAGGCACTGTAGAAAACTGTCCCGATGAAGTGATGCAACTCTCCTTACATATACTGTATATATGTGGCTTTTTATATGGCTCCGAGTAGGACAATTAAGCTGCCAGCCTGCTTTCAACATGAAACTTATCTGAACTGCTGTCATACCCAATACCATGCAGACTTTTGCAGTGAGTTTCAGTGTGGGTGGGTATGTTGGAATCCTGTGACGCAATTTCCCACCTAGTATACACAAAGAAACTCTGTGGGAGGACGGGCTGTTTGGATCACGTTTGTTCACTTTCTTCTTTCTTTTATAGACACGTGAAGCACTTGCAAGAGGCGACATCAGAGAGGCCAAGAGGTCCTCCCGCAAGACCCGGACCTTGGTTCTGTTCAGCCTGATATTTGGCTGGGTCTTGTACAGCGTGATTACTCCGCTTGTTATTTTGACATGTGATATTAGATGACACAACAGCTCATTGTGTGAATGGGTTTTATGTTGATTGTTGGAGCATGTGATGCAAGACAATAAAGTTATAAATAGAAAAAAATTGAGTTCTATAGCTCAGTCATTACTTAACTTAAGACTCACTGAAAGCCTTTGTCTGTGTTCTGCCCGGCTATATTCATCATTTTGGGACATTTCTAGGCATAACCTTTTGTGTTCAACACTTAACTGCAACCACTATGATTGCTTGCAACTAATGAGGGTTTGATAATGGACCAAAAACAAGCTGTGAATAAAACATTTGACCCCATCTGGATGGTAGAAACGGCAGCGTATTTGAAACATATTGAGCCACGAACATGAAATAACATTTTCCTCCAAAAATGGATTACCATCTTGAGAGCTCTTAATGGTATGACCAGTGTGATTATAACTGATCTTGCATGGATTAAAGCAAAATAAAATCTCGACGCGACAGAAAGAAAATGTGTACGGACAAGTCCTATTGTGCGATTTGTCAAACGGTGTAATAGGAGCGCCGCCACATTGTCTCGTAAACAATTAACACAATATTTAAAATTATGTTTCATTAATATTGTTCCTGCCTACATACTGCCAACCATGTGAATAAATTACAGATTGAGCCTTTAACCTTTGCCTTTATGAAATATTTAAGACCATTAGGGCTTTGTGGAAAATGTTTCTATACATTTTGCTAGTTTGACCACTTCAAATGCTCTAATCTTTCAAAAACATTACCGAAGAAGAACCCCCAGAATAGGGACACTTTTTTTAAACCCATTTTGACCTGAGATCAGATTCTAAAAATGTCTTCTACATCCTGACAGTTTTCTGAAAAAGCGATGTTTATGTCAGTGGTTCTTCGATTTTTCAAAAATAGCAGACCTACAAGCTTGTAGCGCGCCACTCGGTGGCGCGCTATGAGCTTGTAGATCTGCTATTTTTCGATAGCTAAAGCATAACACAATGCTAACACCAAAAGGGGTTCCCGCCCAAAATGGGTTAAATACTCTCAGTAGCAACTACATTAGGGTTTGCTTTTAATGAGAATGAAAATCCAAATAAAGGTTACCTTTTAATTCAATTCCATACATTTCATTCATTCAGCATGGCTTAGGGACCGGCAATAAATATACTGAAAAAGCCAAATGAAAATGAAAACAAAAAAAGGTGAAGGGAAAAACAAAAATCACAGTAGCGATGATATAAACCCTCGACAGAGTGCATGCATGTACGGTAACACAGCTCTGTGTGCAAATGCTTTGGTACTAAAGATCCGAGAGAAAAAACAGATTTATACTCTTGACATATTACATAAAACGTAGGTACACAACCAGACAAGCTACTCAAAAGTAGCACATGCAGCACTAGGAATCAAAAGACACTTCAATGACGTAACAGACGATGGGAAAGAGAATCGTGAAGACACAAAGGAGAGAGACAGAGGGAGGAAACTCAGGAAAGAAATAATACTCAATTGCATAGGGGTCAAAGAAACTAAGATGACACACAAACAAACAGGCATATTCACATCATAGTAATGAGTTACAGTCTTGCATGCCACACCGTGTAGTGTACAGGATTGTGTTTGCTCAGAGACATGTCTTCTGTTGTAGAGGAGAGTGCACTGGACATTGCAACGCAGACAAGCATGTCTGGATTATAGCAGATGGCCATAGGAGTGTAAATGTCCCGTCACTTTAAGGCAGTTAGTAGTTGTTGGACTTACAATATTCTTTTTGCTGCAGAACGTGTTTGTATGACCAAGAGGAAGATATCCTATATATATATATATATATATATATATATATATGCTATGGGAAGGGGTGAGCCAAAGTGGTAGTGAGTGGAGCATGTTTACATACTATACAGACACAGTACTACCGTATCTAGAGCAGTGGTTCTCAACCTTTTTTAACCCATTTTGGGCGGGAACCCCTTTTGGTGTTTGAAACATTATGTTATAATTTAGCTATTGAAAAATAGCAGATCTACAAGCTCATAGCGCGCCACCGAGTGGCGCGCTACGAGCTTGTAGGTCTGCTATTTTTTCTATCATCGTCTCTGGTACCCCAATCTACAATGTAAAGTCCTCGGTGTTCCATGTTACGGTCAACGCGCGTGCGTTTTTTAAAAATAGGACTGGACCTAAATTAAACGCACTCGCGGGGGTAAACGCACTCGCGGGGGTAAACGCACTCGCGGGGGTAAAGGCACGCGCGGGGGTAAAGGCACGCGCGGGGGTTTTGTGCGCGAAAAGCCTGGTGTAGCGTGGCCGTAAGTCAGAGGCCCCTTTTCCACCAGGGTCGAACCGGTGCGGATCTTAGTCCATGAGCCAGAGCTCCAAAATGTAAACGTTAATTATGAATCGAGTGGGCAAAACCATACCTATATTAAATTGCTTATATGGTAAATATAAGAAAAATGTATATGTAACCCTTCCACAGTAGTAGCTTTTTCATATATTCTATTTTTTGCACATGTTCCTATATAATGCCTAATTTGCATACAATAAATCATTGTCTTTGTGTAAGTAATCAACTGTGGAGGTTTCACAATTAATCTCTGATAAAAAATGAAAAAGCTACTCCTGTGGAAGGGTTATCATACATACAGACAGTATATTAATTCACTTATAGATCAATATAGGTATGGTTTTGCCCACTCAATTCGTAATTAACGTTGCAATTTTGGTGTCCTGGCTCATGGACTAAGAACCGGGCCGGTTCAAACGTGGTGGAAAAGTGGCCAGAGTGTATACATAATATGAAAATCGTAGGTTCCTCTCTTTGCACATAATCCGACTTAACCCATTTTGGGCGGGAACCCCTTTTGGTGTTTTAAACATTATGTTATAATTTGGCTATTGAAAAATAGCAGATCTACAAGCTCATAGCGCGCCACCGAGTGGCGCGCTACGAGCTTGTAGGTCTGCTATTTTTGAAAAATCGTGAAAATATTTATTTCAGAAAACTGGAGGATTTAGAATATTTTTTTTAAATGTTGAGGTCAGGCCTAAATGGGTTACAAACCGCCTCAAGGACCCCACATGGACTGCCGCATGGACCCCATGGTGAGAACCACTTGATCTTCTAGGGAATAGATAGACACTTTGACCGGGAGTGATGATGCCAACGGTGCAGAACAAGTCAATATACGTGGGGGTGCCAATTCACGATGACTCATCGAGATTCAACTTCAACCCGCAATGTTAGATCAAAGCCACCCAGAAAACAACTGCATACACAAAAGAAATAAAACACAACTAGAAAAAAACAAATCAAAATAACAGAGAACAACAAAAAAAAGGAATGTTTTTTCTTCTTCAGGGTGAGTCACTTCATTCACAATATTACCGTTCTTCATTTCAATTCAAGTTGTAAATGCAACAATTCCTCCAAAAAAACACTGCAGTGTAGTGTCCTTTGTCGTTCATTTTCCAGTGCATTCAGAAAGGAACAAATGAGTGTTATGTATACCATATCAAATGCATACTTGTGAGTTCCCAGAAGTCCTCGTTATCTATATTATTACCAGAACACAACTAGTGAGGACATTTTTTGCTTACAAGCGGAAATACATTTTTAGGATAACAGTAAACAGTGTCCTCAAAGTTATGCTAGTACCAATATGTCTGCGCCATTGTGTTCATGTCTGCGTTTATCTTTGTGAGTCTGTATGTATGCATGTTTGTGACGCGTGTGTGCGTGTGTCTAAGTGTGTGCGTGTGTATAATAGCGTGCATTTGACTGTGTCCATGTGTGTGAATGTCCATGCGTGTGTGTGTGTGTGTGTGTGCGCGTCCTCTTTAGCTGAGCAGCTCCAGATACGTGACAGGCACTTTTCCTTTCTGGTTACCTCTCTCTCCAATGAGCCAATCACAGTCCATTCCGGGCACCGTGTACACTGTGATAAGCTGTGGGATGAAACACAATGTGAACCAATTCCATGTAAACCCATTCAGGCCTGACGTCGAAATAAAAAAAACGTTCGCTCTGAAAGAATATATATTCAAAGATTTGTGCCGCATTTTTACGATTTTTCAAAAATAGCAGACCTACAAGTTCATAGCGCGCCACTCGGTGGCGCGCTATGAGCTTGTAGATCTGCTATTTTTCAATAGCTAAATTATAACATAATGTTTAAAACACCAAAAGGGGTTCCCGCCCAAAATGGGTTAATGGTTAATGTGGTTAAACGCTAACGTGACATGGATGCGTTCCAGGTCTCAATGGATTAATTGAAGGTGTCTAGTAGGGCTGCCACGCCCGATGCCCTATGCTTACTACACCAAAAGAGGTGGCATTTATTCGGCGGGCGCAAAACTACAATCTGACATTCAGCGCATCGGGTGGGTGGGTATGGGTGGTCTCAGAACAGATTTTGGGTGTTCGTGGCAGCCGATACGTTGTGGCTACCCAAACTAGTTTGGCGACTGGGATAAGACATTGCACATCGTTTCCGCATTCAGCCCAGCTTCAAGTTCATTCTGTTAGCAGTGAAGTGAGTGAAAAGCAGCGGTATAGCTCGGAAGAGACAAAGGCCAATTTCCTGGAGAGATCTCTTTCTAGTGAGCATTCATAAACACAACCTATCGCTAGAAAAAGGCAAAACCTCCATACCCTTGTCACAAACTCTCCACAGTGATATTCGGCTGCCAGTTGCATACTGCTCGGCTCAAGCCACCAACAGCGTGATGTGTTTCTGGTGTAGTGTGCAGTTTTGTAGAACATTGGAACGTATTAATAAAAATACCGTTTGCCTTTTAGGCTTTGTAAACAAAACGTGCACAGGGAAGATATGACAAATACATTAAATATATAAAGAAATGACCGATCTACAAGCTCCAGCTATTTTTGGAAAAAATGATGCTTATGCAATTATAATTGCAAATGATCTAAAATAATTGGGATTAGGCGATTGTGAAATACATGTGAGAGACGCATTGTAATGGCGTGGCATGTTTTTCTCTTCAACAACAAACCATAATTCCAGTGATTTTGGTTAGTCCAGGGTTGAGCACATATTACCTTTTGCTCGGGAGTTTGTACAAATATTGGACATTTGTCAATATCATCAATACTTTTTATTGATTTATTCCATTGATAGTTGCACTATATCAAAATAAAATAGTCCTTAACGCTTAAATAAAAATGTGTTTAAAAGAAAAAATATGAACGTTTTATTTGAGATAAGCCTTGTTCCTCTGGCATGTGTGCCCCAATGCATTTCCAATGGAAGTCACATGGTTTCATCAAACATTTTTGTTTGATGGCTGTGTTGAACTTGTGCCCCCCTCCCCCCCATCAAACAAAAATGTTTGATGAAACCATGTGACTTCCATTGGAAATGCATTGGGGCGGCCATTAAACACGGACAAGACAGCCGTCTCAATAGTGTGATTGAGGCCTAAGATGTTGTTGTGTCATCTTGTCTCTTCCTGTCATAGGCCTAGTAGCATTGTCCTGCATCAGATCATGTGTCTTTATCCCAGAGCAGCTTCTCCAATAGCCTCTTCTGGGTTTTTCCGTTAACTGTTCAATTAAAATGTTAATTTCCTTTGTGCCAGTGTTGTTTTTGACGGCACATTTTGATTTTTGTTTTAGTCTACTTGAATAGTTTTCATTTAGTTTTAGTCACATTTTAGTCACCGGGGAATGCGTTAGTGTTGATTTAGTCGACTAAAATGTATTTTGGCGGGCATTGATGCCATCGCAATGGCTCATTTTACACTCGCTGAAAATAGCTAATCTACAAGCCCACAACCGTTGTGAGCTTGTAGATCGGCTATTGTCAGCATGCAACTAATTGTTAAATTACTGGATCTCTTGTCCACTAGTCCCTTCCTAACATTTTAGTCTAGTTTGACAATATATTTAGTCTTAGTTTTAGTCATCGTAGCATAGTTTTCAGTTAGTTTCAATTTAGTTTTTGTCAGTGAAAAAAGAATAGTCAACGAACATTTTTCGTCTTAGTTTTTTAAGTCGACGAAATAAACACTTGCTTTGTGCTTCATATAGGATTGCTGACAATGAGATCGTGAACAAGATGTCATTCCACAACCTGGCCACAGTCTTTGGGCCCACGCTGCTCCGTCCCTCGGAGAAAGACAGCAAGATCTCAAGCGGTTCCACACAGCCCATCTCTATGAACGACAGCTGGTCCTTGGAAGTTATGTCTCAGGTAAGGTTCGTCAACCAGGCACGTGCAGAGAGCATTAGAGAGCCAGGGGGCTGAAATCCCGCTAGGAGGGCACTTTTGAACCAAAAACGCGTCGCAGCGCGACGCGTTGAGAGCTTGTAGATCTGCTATTTTCGGGGCGCAACCCTGCACTCTTTAGCTAGTGGAGATGCAGTGTATACGACTTTTTTTTTTATCACTTAATTTTTATTGATGAAAAGACAGACAACAAAACAAAACAAAGACAATACGGGAAAAAAGAACAAAAATAACAAAAAATCTGACTATTTTCTGCCGGATTTCCGTCGATCAAAGCTGCAAATACTTCGGCGTTATGCTCCAAAAGGTAATAAGACAATCTAGGCAAGCGTAGAATATTGGATTAAATAGCCGTTAGTGTATCTAAATCGGCCATAAAAATACCATATCGGTATCGGATCAAATAATCCACATTCATTTTTACCAATATTGATTAATATTGATTTAATTTGTGCAGTCATCTCATTCAGTATCAGTAGTCACTCAGTAGTGAAAACAGATACAAGAGTATATTTTGGGCCAAGCCCCTAGGGCCTAGCCTTCCATTGCATTCCATTGTGGCACACTCTGTGCCCAGAGTGTGCCACGCCTGGGCACGCTCCCTGACTTTTCCGCGGCATACTAAAGCCCACACGGGTTGTGCTTATAACCACGCCCCCGGGCAAGTTAAGTTTACTGAGGTTAAGGTTAGTGGATTTGAGACAGAGGAAGGCTCCTGAGGACAACAGAGGGTGGAAGGTAGCCTTAAGGCACACGCATACATGAGCCATGAGACCGGTCACCCTAACCTACATGTCTGGACGCAGGCTTCCGACTTCCGTTTCCCAAGTCGAGTCCATCAGCGCATTGACCCATTTTGACCTGAGATCAGATTCTACATCCTGACAGTTTTCTGAAAAAGCTGTGTTTCTATGTCAGTGGTTCTTCGATTTTTCAAAAATAGCAGACCTACAAGCTCGTAGCGCACCACTCGGTGGCGCGCTATGAGCTTGTAGATCTGCTATTTTTCAATAGCTAAAGCATAACATGATGCTAACACCAAAAGGGGTTCCCGCCCAAAATGGGTTAAGGTTAGGTTAGGTATAGTTTTACTGAGGTTAGGGTTAGGCTGTCAATCACAGCGACTGGCCAATCACAGCGCGTCCTTGCACAACCCGTGTAGGCTTTGGTATGACGCGACTTTTCCCCTCTGTTGTCTCTCCTCCCCCGTGCTGCATTGAGACTTGATTCCACCTGTGAGCGCGGCTGCAAGCTGTTGGCCTAATGACTGCCTTTGACCAGAGACTATTAAAGGGTGCGTTCGGAAATGCGCACCGGGAATGTGGTCAGTTTGTTGAGTGTGGTGGGCGGTGACGTCACAGAGTGCGTTCAGTGTGCCTTAGTTACGAACGACCACAGCTGTGACGCATTCACACCGGACAACCCCGGCTTCAGGGTAGGGTGGATTTTCGACAACGCACCGAGTGTACTGAATAAACGAACGACAGGAGAGCACACCAGTGCGTTCAGGGCGCATTCCCGAACGCACCCTAAGACTGTCAGTGTGTGTTGAACTGTGTGCATGTTTTCAGTGTGTTAAGTGTGTTAACCGTGTTTAAGTTTAACACATTTTGTGCCCAAGACGTCTTGGTATTACCGCACGTGCAGAGCCCAAGACGTCTGTGGACGTCTTTTTAAAAAAAAATATATATATATATATATATATATAT
Source organism: Electrona antarctica (assembly GCF_951216825.1). Taxonomy (NCBI): domain Eukaryota; kingdom Metazoa; phylum Chordata; class Actinopteri; order Myctophiformes; family Myctophidae; genus Electrona; species Electrona antarctica. The sequence goes on from NC_136793.1 coordinate 51,785,794, forward strand.
ATTTATTTTTTATAAAAAAAAATCAAAACAATGATTTATTTATTTTTTTAATACGTGGTGCCAAAGTTAGTGTTTTCGCCATTGAGAATGCATTTGGCGTTTAAATTAAATAACTCAGAAACTATAAAACATTTCAAAGTAAAAAGTTCCAGCATGTGTCTCCACAGTCAGCTGAATTATAAAAAATGTGAATGGATTTTCTAGGTGAAAGTGAATTTTGGGCAGTTTTGCGTGGGCTCTCAATGTGTTTTAAGTAAAGTCTTCGTTTATTGCCCAGGCGGTGGCGTAACCGTCTGGGCACCCGACTGGTAATCCAGTCGCAGTGTGCCGCGGGTTCGACTCCCGAGCCCGACACGGCCTTTACTGCATGTCTTCCCCCATCTCTCTCCCGTTTCCTGTCAGCCTACTGTCTGTCCCTTCAAAAACCAATAAAAGGCGTAAGCCGCAAAAAAATATCTTAAAAAAAAAGTCTTCGTTTATTGTTCACCTTGGTTTCCTGCCTCTTGCGCAAAAGTTGAGAATATTTAAACTTTTATGGGCATCTTAAAGTGCCATAAATAAAAACACGACGTGCAGCACGGCAGGCCAAGTGTTTTTCCATTACTATCCTTGCCAAGGCCATTTAATTACACAACCAATGGGGAATTTAGCTGCAATACCAAGTTCTTCTTTAACAAAAGGATATCTGCGACAAACAGGCTTTCATCATCACATGATGAGCTGATGGATGCAGGTTAAAAATAGAAATACAAGGCAATATGTTCCATTGACAGTGGTCTTAAAGCTAGCACATTCATGTTATGTTCTCTTCTTTTATTTTTTATTTTATGTTTTCATTTATTTATTCTGTGTAGACTTTATGACTAACCAGAAACTCAGTTCAAAAACTTATAAAATGTTCAGCTTTTTAGTTTTGTGGTGTCATGCAGGTGGATGTATTGTACTTTTTTCTGTCAGTTTTCTTCTTCTTTTTTTTCGACGGGAACCCCTTTTGGTGTTTTAAACATTATGTTATAATTTAGCTATTGAAAAATAGCAGATCTACAAGCTCATAGCGCGCCACCGAGTGGCGCGCTACGAGCTTGTAGGTCTGCTATTTTTGAAAAATCGTTAAAATGTGCCTCAAATCTTTCAGAAAATTGTCATGATTTAGAAAACTTTTTTTTTTTTTTTTTTTATTTCGACGTCAGGCCTGAATGGGTTAAACTTAGTTTACACTATAGCAAAAAAGCTCAAAGACATTGTCCCCACTTGGGCATCCTGTGCTTTGGTACACTCACCTCATCAGCTAACAGGGAGAGCTCACTGGAGTCAGCGGCATCATAGTCATACAAGACCTTGGCCTTACGGGTGCCTGTGGCTGGTGCCTGCACTTCCTCAATATTCAGCGTGTCACCCTCGCTCACGGTGGGGCTGGTAGTAGTGCTCGGCAGGGCAGAGCCAGCGGCGGCAGACATGGGCGGGCCAACGTTTGTGGTGAATGCATTGGGAAACCTGGGGCAGAAATGAGGGAAGATAAGGGCTCACACACACACACACACACACACACACCCCCCCCGCTACAGAAAAATAGTAGTCAGCACTAGGCAGCGCACACACACACACACAACCAGGAAAATGTTTGGCGTAATTGTATTTCTGAGTCATACTCACACATCTCCATTCGAACTGAATGCATGCAAGATAGTGGAGATGAATGGGTCATGTGTTTTGTTTTTGAGTAACAACAGTGGTTCACAGAATAAGTTCAGAATCTGACGATGCAACTAGACATTTGTGAGGTTCCAGCGGTCCAAATTGGTGAAATATTGCTCGGGCAGAAAAAAAAAAAAAAAAAAACGTTGTCGTAAATATCTTCTCCCATATTTTACCAATGAAAAGTATTAATTAACAAGAGACTGGAACTATAAATGACTACATTGGAAACACACAGGTCGGTAATTTCCTGAAAAGCGACGTTTTGGACATACAAGGTTTCTACCCGACAGCAACCATTTACATGTCTTTGTGATTGCAATGCTCATCAAATTCTGATGAGCAATATCCAAACGTCCCCTTCTCTAGATATTACATGAAAAGCACAGCAATGTTCTCTGCCATTAAGGTCCTCACCTTCCCAGCTCTTTCTGGAGGTCAATCATGTGCAGGTGACACTGCTTGTAGTAGGCAGCCTGTGCCTCCACAAACTCATGGAGGCAGCGCAAGTGGTTCACCTTTGCCAGAATAGGAAAACAGCAAGTCATTCCCGCCTCTTAGCATCGATAAATATGACAATACGACCAAACGTTTAAAAATAAATCACACCCCCGTGTGAAGCGAGTGGTGCAACTCCCCTCTCCCCTCCCAGCTCTCTCTCTCTCCCTCTGTCTCTCATTAGCAGGCAACAGTGCAGCACTATCTCTCTCTCTCTGTTTCTGGCACAACAGCGCCACTTTTGCCCCTACTGCTACTCATAGTCACACACATAGGTTAACAAACACGGACATTGCTGTTCCTTGGAGTGGTTGCACCACTCAAAAACCCACACACACACATTTCATTTCAGCTCGACTTTAAACCCAGAAATGTTTTACTTACATCAATTGCAATTGAATAAACCTTGTGTCACGGCACCACCACAACTACGTGGAAGTGACGGAATGATGATATAATGTGGTGACGGTGAAGACCTACATGTGTGCTGCTGATGCCCTCCAGTAGCAGCCTGGTGACCTCCGCCTGTCTGTCAAACTCCGTCTGGGCCACACGAAGCTCATGCTCTGCCTAAATCCCAAACCATTAGCCAGACGTTAAAAGAATGCTCCAGTGCTCCAGTGTCGCGCGCTGAAAATAGCCGATCTACAAGCTCATAAACATGTGTCGTAGATGGGCTATTGGTGGTGTGCGCAAGTACAAATAAATCCTTATTCATTAAGGTCTAGAAAGCATTCTCCCAACATTGGCCAGGGGGTCTTAATCTTTTCAATTACCAAGAATTGCAAACAGGAAACAAAAAGCAACATTACAGCTGGTGTAATCAAAAATAAATAAGCAGTGGTGAAATGTATCAGAGTCAGCAGCTACGTTACATAATAGTATTAGGTAAATTAGACATGTCATGACTTTGTTCTCAAGCGTCATAGCGCGTGACCAGGTCTCATGATCTTCCGCTGGGTCTTACTCACTTTGTCCACTTCCTCGCTCCAGAGCTGAGAGAGCAGCGCAGCACAGCGAGGAGAGAAGGGGAAAGAGACACGTTCTGATGACATCACAGGAAAGACATTATTGCAAAAAACACCCTAAGAGATACATTCCCTTACGGCAGTGGTTTTCACCCAGTGGTCCTTGAGGGGGATCCAGGTGGTCCCCATGCTAAATGGAGAGTTGGTAACCAAATGGACCCTTCTAAATCTTTAACTCTTGAGCGCGTAAGATGAAACCAAATGGACCCGCACGGGTCCATTTGGTTTCTTTATACACTAGAGTTAAATTATTGTTAACTCATGTTGACCTGACGTCAAAAAAAGAAAGAAAATCTTCTGAAAGAATATATATTCAAAGATTTGTGCCGCATTTTTACGATTTTTCAAAAATAGCAAAGATAGCAGAGCTCATAGCGCGCCACCAAGTGGCGCGCTACGAGCTTGTAGATCTGCTATTTTTCAATAGCTAAAGTATAACATAATGCTTAAAACACCAAAAGGGGTTCCCGCCCAGAATGGGTTAAATCTCTGCATTACTTAACTTACAAGAAATCTACATACACAACTAGAGGCTGTAGAATTGTTATTTTGATCTGTTATTATTTGATTCGTTTGCCTGTTATCTCTCCTATCGTACCAACGTCAATACAGCATTGAATTGTGGACAAAATCATATCCAACGAAAACAAAACAATCCTACGTTTTTGGGTCCGAGAGGCTAAATCTCATCAAAAGGTGGTCCGTGGCTCACATGCCGAATAAATAATGGGCCTGGATACAGAAACGGTTGAAAACCACTACCCTACGGTGATTATTGGTACGAGCGTACGACCGACTATGCTGTGCTAGCAAGTCTTGCAGCAAAAATAGCGTAAACAAAGCTTAGGATGCCCTCTAAGATTCAAGGGTGTTATTGCGAACGCAGTGATTGCGAACGCAGTGAGCACTAACTATAGAAGCTGGCCTAAACTGTCTGCGCTGTCCACACACACACACACACACACACACACACACAGTCACACACACAGTCACACACACAGTCACACACACACCTTAACTTAACAAATAAAATAAAAATTAACTTAAAAACAAAAACTTACAAAGAAAAAACTTAAAGAAAACACACGCACGCACACATACACACACACACACTAAAAAAATCTTTAAAAAAACCTTCAAAAAGTACGTAATTTATTGTTATTGTTGTTATTGCAATTTACGAGCTGCGTTCGCTTCCCGCGTCTTACTTGTGTGTGTGTATATATATATATATATATATATATATATATATATATATATATATATATATAGGCAGGACCACGGCCACGTCACTCTGGCTCAGACATAACCATAAACAAACGTCGACGATCCAATAGAGGCATACAGTATATGGGTATGCCTATAAAACGGGGCATGGGCATATACGTACTAATGAAGTCAGGGATCTCCATATATGGGCACAAAAGGGAAACAGACAGATGGGTACAACGGGTACTCTGTACTGTAGGCCTATTCATACTCCAGTTTGAGGCGATAGCTTATCACCGCAGTATTTTAACTCATTCACCGCCACCAGGGGGCGCGAAAAGTCCCAGACCGCCACCATATATATTTTATTTTATATTTTTTTCAAAAAAAAAAAAAGTATTTTTTACCATACCAACACGAAAAACACGTCCTTGGCGCTCCAGGACATCATGAAAAAGAAGTTAAATAAGTCCTTGGCGACCATTGAGTTTTAAGGAATAGTTTGCTCATGATTACGCATTAGAGATGCTCTCCTAATGCGTAAATCACTCGCAAATGTTACTTAACCCATTCTGGGCGGGAACCCCTTTTGGTGTTAGCATTATGTTATGCTTTAGCTATTGAAAAATAGCAGATCTACAAGCTCGTAGCGCGCCACCGAGTGGCGCGCTACGAGCTTGTAGGTCTGCTATTTTTTGAAAAATCGAAGAACGACCGACATAGAAACATAGCTTTTTCAGAAAACTGTCAGGATGTAGAAGACATTTTTTTAGAATCTAATCTCAGGTCAAAATGGGTTAAATAACCACGGTTATTATAATTGCTTATCACCGCTCACCCAGCCCCCTATGACTCAGACATATCAGTTGGATCGGCATAACATACAGTAGGTGTGAGGGCCCGAACCTCTAGTATGTGTGTGTGTCTGTGTGCCAAAGGCCACGGCTATTTTGGGATGAAGGAAAGGAATTTTGGGAATCCCTGCTCTAAAATGTTATTACCAGATTGCACGACGAGTGTGTAATCTGTACATGAGTAATCAAAAAGCAGGAGGAAGCAACAGATTACATACAGGCCCAGTCGCTAACTATTAAATATGCTGTAAGTGATCATTTTTTTTTTCCATTTTTTAACCAAATACTAATTTTACACCCAATAATTGACATGCTGAGGCTATCAGATGTTTTGGACAAGACAAATCCCGATCCCATAACTTGCGTATAGGCCGATACCAATCCGATACCAGACATTAATAATAAAAGAAAAATTAAAAAAACGTTGACACATACTGTATGCTATGCTAAGCTTAGTGTTATTAGGGGCGGCAGTGGCTCAGGGTGGGAACAGTAAGGTTAGCAGTTCGAACCCGGGCTCCCCCAGAGCAAGACTCTGAACCCCTATTTGCTCCCAATGTGCAGGTTGCTGCCTTGCATGGTTTCCTCTGGCATCGGTGTGCGAAAGGGTGAATGTAATGCACAATCTCTCTAAGTGCCTTGGACAAAGGCGCTATATAAATGTACTATTTATTAGTAGTAGAGTTAAAAGTATGCACAAGGAGAGACAGAAGGGGAGATGGAGCGGCGTGCTCTGGTGTTTGTTTAGACAGATATCTTGTGTTATACTAGCCAACTAAAGACGGTTGATGTTTGGGCAACTCCAAATGACCAAACGTTTTATTTACCTGCCTGATTCCAATATGCCCAAATAAGGGCATATCGGACGGTGTTCCGATACTAGTATCAGGGCATGTTTAAAGGACAACTTTAGTTTTTTTCAACCAAGGTTCATGTTTTAGGTTGTTATTAGAGAAAGTAAAAGATGAGTGTTACATTCTTTTCGTTTGCTGATTTCTTTCGTTTTAGGGATTTTAGCTGTTTTTGACAGGCATTGGAGCATGGGGCTAAATATGTATTTTTTTTTTTTTACAACATAGCGATTTATTTTTTTATTATTTACTATAGTCCTACTATACCCCAAGAAATTACATCTGGCCACAAAAGATCACAGGATCTATTGAATGTGAAGGTAGCCTACTGGGAGGAAGCCACACTGTGTGTCATAGGCTCATTGGGCCTCATGCGCCAATAAGTTCCTAACTTTTCCTCTTACATTTCTTCCTAAGTGAATTCCTAAGAGAAGTCCAGTCAGATTCATGAAACGTTCTTAAGTAGGCAGAATTGTTCGTAAGCATGTTCTTATGATGATGAATCCAAATCCTCGTAACTTGAAGGGGTGTGCCAGTTCATTCAAATTATCATAGATAGACGCCACATATATCCTAATTAGCATCCTAATTACCATAGGGAACCACCCCACCAATCCCATATAAGGCATTGGGAATTCACTTTCCTACCTGTGTTCACCCAGGTGGGTGTGGTTTTGCATGACTCCATGGCCTTGCCTGCAGTCACACCTGTGTGTGATTGCAGCACACAGAAATCACAGGACCTCACACATAGAAATAAAGTTGAGTGAAGTCAAGAATACCTAAACTAAAGTCTAAATATGGTGGAAGAACACCAAACTCCAAACATTAAAAATCAATAATACTGTGGAGGTACTGAAGTGAACAGAAATTCAAAATTCATGAATGTATTTTATTATTTCTCTCACAATAGTCAACTTGCGGGGGGGGGGTTATGTGGTGGGTATGGTGCATTTGTTTGGGTTGGGTTGTAAACTCTAAACCAGTGGTTCTCAAACATTTTCATGTCAAGGACCCCCAAATTGACATGCATTCTGCAGACCCCCATATGAAAATATGTTCTGCTAGGGAAATGCTTTGAAGATTTATCAAAATGTTTCGAAAATAGCCGATCTACAAGCTCAAAATGGGCAGTAATGGGATGCGTTTGTGAGCTTGTAGATTGACTATTTTCAGTATTGTCAAGTATAAAATGGGATTAAAGTGGTAAAATGTTCCATATTTTGCTGTGGACTGCCTGGAACTTCCTCAAGGACCCCTTGAGGTCCTCAGACCAAACTTTGAGCATCATGCAGATGGCACTGTTTTTCCTTTATGTTTTCAGATTGCACTTAAGAACGAAAAAGGCACCCTAAGAGTGCTCTACAGTGTGCGTAGATTCTGTTCTTACCTACGAACAAATCACAGCTAAGAAAAGATTGAGGGATCCCAAAACCTTCTTAAAAACGTCCTAAGTGGGTCTAAGAACAAATTTCATCTTAAGAACTTCTTAAGAGCTTCTTAAGAACTTAACTTCTTAAGAACTTCTTAAGAACTTCTTAAGAGCGGTTGGCGCATGAGGCCCATTATGTCCGTTTGACACGTTGAGACAATGAGCAACATTGCTTCCTACAGTTAATCTTTTGGAAATGTTGTGTTGTCTTTGCCAAAATGTGTTACTTGTGATAATGTTAATCCCCATTCAAGCTAGATCACACACAGTCACACCCATCCACAAACCCTACTTTTCAGCATGAAGTAGGTCTTTCACGAATGAAATTTAAGTTGTCACACAAATAATTGCAATTATGATTTCATTGTGTTTTTTTGCATTGAACATTGGAATGTTGCAATTTGTATTTCTCTTTGTCTTTTGGGCTTTGTAAATTAAAAAAATGGGCAGATATGACAAAATAACTTAAATATACAAAGAAATGTAATCATTTGTAATTTGTTTACAAAAACAAATCGCAGAAATAGTTGATCTGCTATTTCTTCTATTTTTGAAGAATGTTTAACCCATTCTGGGCGGTGACCCCTTTTGGTGTTAGCATTATGTTATACTTTAGCTATTGAAAAATAGCAGATCTACAAGCTCATAGCGCGCCACCGAGTGGTGCGCTACGAGCTTGTAGGTCTGCTATTTTTGAAAAATCGAAGAACCACTGACTATAGAAACATAGCTTTTTCAGAAAACTGTCAGGATGTAGAAGACATTTTTAAGGATGGGTTAAGGATGGATTTTGGGGTATTTTTGCTCTGCGTCGAGGAGAGCTTCTTGCGTCACTTGTGCTCCGTCTGATTGGGATTCACTCCATGACCGACGGATCACGTAACTGACAAGGGGAGAAATGTATCTCACCCTCCGTTACGTAGTGCTTCTTGCGTCGATTACGTTCGACTCTGTAAGGCCAGTGGTGGAAAACTTAAGTAACAGTACCAATATGGCAATTTAGAACTACTTCGTTACAAGTAAAAGTTCGGAATTGAAAATGTACTTGAGTAAAAGTACAAAAGCATCGGCATCAAAATGTACTTAAAGTGCCAAAAGTAAAAGTACTCATATTGCAGAATGTCCCATTTCACAAGTTCAAAATGTGTACAAAAATCTATTGAAAATAGCAGATCTACAAGCGCACAATGCAACGCGCATTGTGCGCTTGTAGATCTGCTATTTTCAAATGGCCGAAATGTATAGGGTTGAAGTGGTTAATGTATGTTTTCTAATCAAAATTAAAATCGCCAAAGTAACTAGTAACTAAAGTTTTCAAATAATTGTAGTGAAGTAAAAGTACAAATTTGGACTCAGAGATGTAGTGGAGTAGAAGTAAAAGTAATGGAAATTGGAAATATTCAAATAAAGTACAAATACCTCAAAATTGTACTTAAGTACAGTACTTAGTTACTTTCCACCACTGTGTAAGGCAGGGGTTCTCAACGTTTTTGGCCGGGGACCCCCGAAAATGCTTTGGCAACGTCTCGGGACCCCCGCCCCGCCCCCTCCCGCCCCCCAATATAAATTGACTGCTACAATAACCTTAAACCATTTTGGGCGGGAACCCCTTTTGGTGTTTTAAGCATTGTTATAATTTAGCTATTTAAAAATAGCAGATCTACAAGCTCATAGCGCGCCACCGAGTGGCGCGCTACGAGCTTGTAGGTCTGCTACTTACCCTACCCCCTTAGACAGCACTTCTTAGACTTATATAGCATTTGAAACAGACTTATAGCATGTCATGTAGACAGCACAATAAGTGCATTGTATGTAGTCATAGCACTTCATAGTATATATGTACAGCATAGTATAGCACATATGTGTAGTTTATATGTATAGTGTCATTATATAGATATGTTCTAGTTATAGTTTATATGTATAGTGTCATTATATAGATATGTTCTAGTCACGGTCTTAGCTTACGCATGTTTCGCGATAAATGCATTTTGTTACATATGTGATGTATTCCCATGCTTTTTGTTCTTGCCTATTGTAAGTCGCTCTGGATTAAGAGCGTCTGCTAAATGCCTAAATTGTAAATTGTAAATTGTAAATTGCTATTTTTGAAAAATCGTGATTTTTTTTTTTTTTTAAATCTTTTTTTTTTTTTGAAAATAATTTGGGGACCCCCTAAAATAATTTGGCGACCCCCCGAGGGGTCGCGACCCACGGGTTGAGAACCCCTGGTGTAAGGCACATAACTCAAATATTTGTGATTAGGCGATTATGCAATAAATTGTGACAGGCCTAGCATGAAGCTCTTCAGGCTGAAAACGTGTTAAACCAAGGTGTGGGAGTAACCACCATACCACCATATCAACTGTGACACACAGGTCTGGTATGCAACCCTGCACCGGTCTGCGGCACTGATAGAAGTAAACCACTCCCTGCTGCCAAACGTTAGTGAAAGCAAATTGAGACTGAAAAGTGCATCTTATGACCAGACAAGGGTTGCCCCAAATACTGAATACTAGTAGGAATCACGTTTGTACAAGTAATGATGCATTCAGAACACAATTTATTAAAGGTATATTCAGTGATTTGACTTAATTCAAATATCACTTATTTTTTCTTTTTTTCTGGATAATCCTCCCTACTATAGAGTGTGCTGACCATATAAGGAGTTCCTCCCTGTCCCCAGTGAGCCCCTGGGGTCAAAAAACCCTAGTTTCAGTTTTGGTGGCGGGTGGCAAAACCGTCATCCAATCAGGATGAGAGGGGCCTTCCTCCAATCATGATCGAGTGGGGGCGGGCCTTGGTGCACATGCTGTTGGCCTGTTGCACTTCCCCCCACTGTAGAGCGTGCATGTGCACATTTTGTTACTGGGGCGGACTGGGTGGTTTTCCAAATCACCCAAATCACTGAATGCTCCTTTAAACGTATAAGTCATGTGGACAATCATCCAGTATGATAACAATGTATATTGTCCATCAGAACGTATTAATGTTTTCAAAATGATTAACACGTGCTGCTGGATTGAAACTTGTCAAGACCGAGACATTAATTTATCTACACTTGTAGAAAACCATAATACTGAGCTCCTTTTTAATTATATCATGTTAAGAGGGACTCACACATACGCAAATACTGTATTAATCAGGAGCTCATTTAGACCCCGTCACATAGGGTGGAGGCCATTACCCACTTCACGGCCAGCATCCATATTCTGGGGGGAATATTAGCCAAAAACAAGCCAATCTACAAGCTCACAACGCAATGTTTTGTGAGCTTGTATTGGCTATTTGTGGCAACCAAGTTGAGGTGTTTAGGAATGAAAAAAGCAGAACTGGCTGTTAAGACAGCACTAGTGAGAGACAGTGTTCTATTCAAAAGCAGAGAGCATGTTAATGAGTGTTACAGTACTGCGTTCTATTCAAAGGCTATAAACTAAGTTTTAAGGAAAAGTTCAATTTGTTTTTGTTCACTCAAGAGATGTAAAGGAGATATGAGCTATACTACGTCCCGCTATAATGTTTATTTTCACATCAGTGTTGAAGACACTTGAAGATTACATTGTACTACGGAGCTATCGAATGTCTTAGACAGGTGGTTATGACTCAGTTAGTGTTGTACCGTTGCGTTGTATGAATGGTGTACGTAATGACACGAAATATGTTGTTCTTTTGATGATGTTGGTTGAGAGACCCCGGGGAGAGTAGCTACTGTAATTGCACAGTAAGCTAATGGGGATCTAATAAACAAATCAAATCAAAGAGCATGTTAATAAAGAGGGTTACATGGTACTGTAAATCAGCTACAGTACTTACCGCAGAAGCACTGGCTGAGAGCACATAGTTCCGGGGTCTCTGCTCCTGAAAGTCAGGTGCAGTCTACAGAGGAAACGGTACAGGGTTTTAAAACACACATCATGGCTTCCAGACAGTGGTACGCAAACAACATGCACAAAACCAATGACTAGAGATCAAACAAACGGCAAGCACAACATACAACACGATATACCGTCGCAGCTAGCTGTAACTACAGTAAAAAAAAAAAAAGCTAACCAAAACTGATGATCACTGTAAATAGAGTCCACCTGCTACCATGAATGTCGTACTGGGAGCCGATGTGTACTGAATTCTCAGAAGCAGAAAAAAAAAAAAAAAAAAAGGTAGTGCTGCACAATGGATGGTTAAAACGAATTGTAATGGATGCGGTAATCATTATAAATTAATTTGAGTTATTAGGTTTGATAAGGGGTTTCATTGCACCTTTTTGTTTCTTACAGTATACAATAATTATTAATTATGGACATTAAACTGTGGTTGCTGGTTAGTAATCACTATGTTGTTACTTTGCACCACCTGTGTCACCTGCCTTCGTCAATCTCTGTCTACCACTTAGGTTTCATCATCATCACCTGCTCTCTCCCTCGGGTACATTTTGTATTTACAGAAGCCAGCTGTGTAGGCGGATGATGCAACAGCCCATAAGTACACACAGCATACATGTGGAAGGCATAAACATCCTTTCCAAATTCACACAGGCAATTGTTCCTCACCTGTGACCGAAACCAACCTGTCTATCAAACAATCAACCGGACATTGACTGTACGGTGACGTGTAGTGACCTAATTGTAAGGGACCATTCCAAACTTACGGTATGGAGGAAAACAGGGTAGGGTTATGGTTTGTCATTCTAGTCCAAGGGAGGTTCATACAAATTTTAATCCATTAAATAAAATAAAAATAAAAGATTTTATTGATATATATATATATATATATATATATATATATATATATATATATATATATATATATTCATTATTATTTTACAGCTTTTTGAAATTCAACAACAACACTGCTCCACTGCTATTGTGCTTGCTCTAAACTCTAAAAGCTTCTTTTTGAGTGGTGTAAACCACTCCTACGACTGGCTTTGTTAGTTTACGTGTCTGTCTGTCTGTCTGTCTGTCTGTCTGTCTGTGCCCAAAAAATGAGCATGGTGCATTGTGATTGGCCGGAATGAGACATTACGTCAGACCACAGCTGATCAGTCTATATAAGACCTTGCACCACTCAGTTCACACCGGTGTGATTTTTTTTGTATGATCCAGAAAAATCATTTCTCTTTGGCTGCAGCATCAGTCCATCTTTGTGCTTGGCCTGGGCATGGCCCTATATCAGTCCATCTTTGTGCTTGGCCTGGGCATGGCCCTATATCAGTCCATCTTTGTGCTTGGCCTGGGCATGGCCCTATATCAGTCCATCTTTGTGCTTGGCCTGGGCATGGCCCTATATCAGTCCATCTTTGTGCTTGGCCTGGGCATGGCCCTATATCAGTCCATCTTTGTGCTTGGCCTGGGCATGGCCCTATATCAGTCCATCTTTGTGCTTGGCCTGGGCATGGCCCTATATCAGTCCATCTTTGTGCTTGGCCTGGGCATGGCCCTATATCAGTCCATCTTTGTGCTTGGCCTGGGCATGGCCCTATATCAGTCCATCTTTGTGCTTGGCCTGGGCATGGCCCTATATCAGTCCATCTTTGTGCTTGGCCTGGGCATGGCCCTATATCAGTCCATCTTTGTGCTTGGCCTGGGCATGGCCCTATATCAGTCAATCTTTGTGCTTGGCCTGGGCATGGCCCTATATCAGTCCATCTTTGTGCTTGGCCTGGGCATGGCCCTATATCAGTCCATCTTTGTGCTTGGCCTGGGCATGGCCCTATATCAGTCCATCTTTGTGCTTGGCCTGGGCATGGCCCTATATCAGTCCATCTTTGTGCTTGGCCTGGGCATGGCCCTATATCAGTCCATCTTTGTGCTTGGCCTGGGCATGGCCCTATATCAGTCCATCTTTGTGCTTGGCCTGGGCATGGCCCTATATCAGTCAATCTTTGCGCAAACTTGAACAACAACGTGAACAACTTGCACAATAAGAGGACAAATGTCTGTTCACAACGACTACTGTTGCTTGCTCTGCAGAAAGTCTTTCAAAGTATTACTTGTAACTGCAAAAACTGAGAGTTGGAGGAGTCGCTGCCTGCTGCTTCACGACAACAGCCACAAACCATGTGGATGGCTGGATTTTAACTTTGTGTCCAACTTGAATTCTTATTTTGAGTAACAAGTCAGCAAATTAAATGGTTTCAGGATTGCCTGCTAAACCCCTCCTCATACAGCATCTCCAGTGCCACAAATGTAAGTATTTTTACCAGCTGCTTCGTAGAAGCGGCAGGTCAGTGTTTACCTGGGAAACTTGCGACCGGTAGGCGGACACCGCTAGTCTTTCTGCTGAGTGTTGCCAAGTCTGCATATTTCCAGCCTAACGTGGATTCATTCACAGTTGCTTGCCTGGTTTGGTTTTTGGAGGCTGCTTAGCTTATTTCTGTCACGACAGTTGCCACCACTGGCAACAACCCATAACATCCCATCGTCTGCACGGCATGGCTAGTCGAGCAGTTTTGATTGGCTGCCTCGTCTCCAGCCATGTTGCCTCAGAATTCTTTAGGGTCACTAATTTGAGCATAACAGCGGAGCGCAGCTAAAAAGTGGCATAAAGTCAGCAGCAGACCCACAGATAATAATAATGCAGCTGGTAATTAATTGATCTAAACAATTTGGGCTTGTTTTCCAGGATGTGGGAGCCAGGAGCCCAGCCACAGTAGATGTTATGTAATGCACGTTACCCTGCTCAATGTGCGCACAGTCGTCACATTCAAAGCAGGTCAGGCAACTTCCCCTCATCACACCCCACTCGTCCTTCTCTACTTATGTGTGGTGATGGCAAGACCGGGATGCCAACAGATCAATAGAAACAATGGGACGTCACGGAATGATACGCTTTAAATATTATACCGTTATTCATCATTATTTGGTGGGGGCAAGCAAGGGTACATGATTCAAGTAAAATACATATTTCTGCCGGGAAGGGTCATGCCATTTTATTTCCAAAGCAAAGCAAAGTTACTATATTTACCCAGGGTATCTGGGCTAAGCTCAAGAACTTGTTTCCAGCCAGGCCCTGCTCATAGAACATTTCATGGTAGTGGTTCAATGCCTTGCTCAAGGGCATTTCAGCGGTGGTAATTTTAACGTGTCGGACCGCTGATTCGAACTGGCGACCTTCCGGTATCAAGACCGCTCCGCAATCCGTTCGGCCACCGCTGCCTCCTCCCGAGCAGTATAAAATCCCCCAATGACCCCTCATTCTAAATAAGAAACAGTCCCTTCCGTAACGGTCTGAGACTTTGCTGCTGGTTGTCCCCGACCAATGATTCAATATTTATATATACAGTAGAGAGCACGTGCTGTTTTCATGCGTATATACAGTAGGTTTCAAAAGTCTGATTTGCCAGCAGCCCAAAGGGGCTTCCATTTGCGGCAGTGCCGTCAATCAATCAGTCCTTTGATACCCCATTAAAACGGAAGAAAAAGATCACGTCAAGAAAACTAGCATGGAATCTTAACCCATTTTGGGCGGGAACTCCTTTTGGTGTTAGCATTATGTTATGCTTTAGCTATTGAAAAATAGCAGACCTACAAGCTCATAGCGCGCGCTACGAGCTTGTAGGTCTGCTATTTTTGAAAAATCGAAGAACCACTGACATAGAAACATAGCTTTTTCAGAAAACTGTCAGGATGTAGAAGACATTTTTAGAATCTGATCTCAGGTCAAAATGGGTTAAAGGGTGTGTATATTATATAAACATTCCTTGGTTATTGTGTGATGGGGCAAGCATGATGACAATAAAATGTAATTTATTCTTCTGCGAAAAAGTGCTGCGTGAGATGTCGCTCGACAAAATATTGCATAATGAAATCAAATGAGCAACATGTTGCAAGGCACCTTTTCACCAAAGCATAAATTAGGCTTTAGGACCTTTGAGACCAGGCATTTTCAGCACAAATGGTGCATAAATGGATGGAACAGTTGCCAGAGATCGTCTGGATGTATGGAGTTACACATTAATCAAACAAGACAAGAGAAAAAGATTTGAGAGAGAAACGGAGCAAAACAATAATTTTAAGACACAAAAGTAACTCCATAAGCAGTGTGTGGGTCTCAATTTCCAATCGCCTGGAGGCTGGAACCAACAAAGAATATATCCAAATCTTTCAATTGCGATCAGATGCTCTGGATTCAAAAGGTCATAATGAGATAGTTTATAGTTATAAGGGTAGGAATTCAATTATTTTTGGGTATCAGTATTTTAAAAATAGCCAACCACTTTTACCATTTCACAATGGACCTTGCGGCAAGCGCCACCTCGCTCCCGCCCCTCCCCCATTGCGGTTGCCAAGTAGGACACGCTTGCTGAGGACCACGTTAAGTCGCCGTTTTTCCGAAGAGGAATAGAAGTATTCATATCAACAACATCCTAAATTCCTCACGTTCAGTTGCTTGTGTGGACGACCACATAACTTCACATACAGCCAGTCACGTCTATCCCCCTCCCTACTGCGGTTTACATCATGAGGTTTACATAGCTTGTAGTCAGCCGCTTCCAATTTTTTCAAGGAAGTTGAAAAGCTTTAGCTCCTCCCCTGGTCAAATGTGGAATTAGATTTTCCAACTGACTTCAGTTCAGTCGACATGCACACGCACAACTTCCTTGAAAAACATGGAAGTGGCTCACTAAACAAGCCATTTAAACGCTTGTTTAACCGTTTAACCCATTTTGGGCGGGAACCCCTTTTGGTGTTTTAAACATTATGTTGTAATTTAGCTATTGAAAAATAGCAGATCTACAAGCTCATAGCACTACGAGCTTGTAGGTCTGCTATTTAGAAGAGGATAGCAGACCTTTTAGAAGATTTAGAAGATTTTTTTTTTAATTTTGAGGTCAGGCCTAAATGGGTTAAACTTGGATTTTCTTTGCCGTTCCTAAATTAAAATTAGGTTTTTAGACCATTAGCGGACCTTCACTTTTTGGATACAATGCACAGAAAAGGGTAAGCACTGAGCAGTGTTCTTTTTGGAAACCAAGCGCCGTTTCTGAACCGCAGTGGGAAGGGGGATAGACGCGACTGGCTGTAGGTGAAGATATGTGGCCGTCCACACAAGCAACTGAACGTGGGGAAAGTTACAAAGCACATCTACATTTGCTCCAAGTTAAAAGTTGTTTGTCGTTTATTAGACCATTGATTTAACCATTGTTTAGTAAAAGTTGACGTCAATAGTATGATTTAGGCTTGTTGCTCGCTAGGCGTGCCATTCTGCTCAAATGGAAGGATGCTGCCCCGCCCGTGGCTTCGTGATATAATGTCCTGTTTCGAGTTGGAGATGTTAAGGTTTTCAATTGCCGGCTCTGAGAAAAAGTTTTACAAGACCTGGGGCCCGTTTATGACATTCTACCGCAACACACAAACTGCATAGTGTGCCGTGCCTATGCCTCGGCCAACGCCAAACCACAACAGAAACAAAATCTGCTCTGCTATGAAAAATCTGCTTTTTATTATTATTATTTATTTATTTAGTAATTATGTATGCATGTATATTTGTGTATATGTGTATATAGATATATTTATTTTATTTCTTCCAGACAGTTTTTCCGACTATCCTTGGGATTGTGGGTGGGGGGGGGGATTGTGGGATAGGGGATTGAGTTTTATTTTTATATTTTATATGTCCGTTTAATACTTGCCCCTGGGCTACTGTTACAAAAACCTGAATAAAAAGATTTTGAAAAGAATAGTATGAGGGTGGGGAGGGAGGGTGAACGGAGGGTGAACGAGTGACCGCCGCGTCCTCCACCTCCATATTGTAAACACCGACATGTGCGTCCATGTGCATCCATGTGCATCCATGTGCGCACC
This sequence comes from Electrona antarctica, assembly GCF_951216825.1. NCBI lineage: Eukaryota > Metazoa > Chordata > Actinopteri > Myctophiformes > Myctophidae > Electrona > Electrona antarctica. The sequence goes on from NC_136793.1 coordinate 51,803,161, forward strand.
CACGGGGAAAAGGAATAAAAAGAAAATGTCCCCAAACGTCCTGGGTACCAGGACCCACCAACAGCAACGTTTCACCATGGCGTCATTACAGTATGGACGTTCTTGATATGAATACTTCTATTCCTCTTCGGAAAAACGATGACATAACATGGTCCTCAGCGTAGGAGCGGCAAGCGTGTCCTTCTTGGCAAGAGTCATTGGAGGGGAGGGGTGGCCCGGCGGGAGCGGGGTGGCGCTTACCGCAAGGTCCATTACCGGTAATTAGTTTGTTTTTAGGAAGTAACAACATTTACACAAAAGTGGCTTTTTGGCTGGTGTTACACTCGTACTTTGTTATAAGTTCACTTTACAAAATCTAAAATATTTAAAGAACGTTTTTCCCCTTCCCACTCATTGCCTTTCCACTTAGCTGTGTGAATAATCAGATTCCACAGTGCCAATGGTGACATTGCCAAAGCATGTGAGAAAGGGGGGGGGGGGGGGGGGGGACCAAGGCAAGAGGGGGATAACACAATATTTCAAAAATACTCACATCTCCCTCGCACTGTGAACATTAGAATAAAAACACATGTTAGTCAGAGGGAAAAGAACACACCAATGCCAGCCAGTAAACGATTAAACGAGTGATGGGTGAGTTGGGTGTTTTGGGGAGTCAGACATGACAGATTAGGGTGGAGGTGGAAGGACGTGAAAGGTGAAGGGCTGCACGGGGGAACTCACCGCAGCCTTGGCTTCAGCCAACTTGGCTTTCTTCAGACGGGCCTTACAGGAGTCCAGATCCAGACGACGGTTCTCCAGGAGACGCCTCTCTTTCTGAGGGCCACATCGACAGCGGAAAGAGACTCGTCAAGTAACTACTGACATGGCCGCAACGCAATGATGCAAAAATGTACTTGATATTTAGTAGTAGGTTCTAAAGTTCACTCTTTATCCTGTGTACTCTTTATCTACACCGCTACCCTCTGGTGGCTGCATTCAGAGTTTCTTTGATTGGACTAGCTGAACATCTCAAATTAAAACATAATAACACTTTGTGACAAAAGTACATTATTAATGTCGTTCTGCTTTATTTTTCTGTACATGTTATTAATTCTGAAAAAGAGATTACGTAACATGTGTATTGTGAGAATCTTGTTCTTTCTTATTCGTACATGAAAAGGTAACGGGTCTGGTACAGGGGTGATTGACAGGTGTCACAGTGACTGGTTGATGTCACCACCCAAGTTTACCAGTAGAGGAAGTGACACACGGGGAAGAGAGGAATCTCTCAAACAAACAGGGTGTAGGCCTACACGGAGGAGAAGAGGAGCTCCAGGGGCCAGAGAGGGTTTTACGTTTGAACCGACAATACAGTTTAAACGAGCACATCTGCAGCCATAATAATGAAAGAACAGCCGGGCCCGTCGGCTAGAGCGCCACGCATGCTGCTGCCGTCGGGGATCGGCGTTGGAATGAAGGGTCACCTGCCGGTGTTTGGAGTCTAAGAGCTGCTGCTACCGGTGAGGCCATTCCAAAGTTGTTCTTGGAGGATCAAATACTAAGGGGTTTGATTTTTTTGATTTGATTTATTTGATATATTCATGATACAATTCATAAAAGAGCAGTACAGAATTATCAGGATTGCACAAAAAGTCAAGAGGACTTAATTCCATTGTGATCCAAATAAATAAATAGTTACAGCATACGATAAGAAGAACATGTGTACTACTAACATCACAATACTAATGACATTTACAACAGGCCATCATAGATCAATAAACAAAAGACAATAAATAGATATAAATAGATAAATACAGCACTATACTAACTTGCCCATCAGCCACTTTTTACGCCACGCGTTTCGTTTGTTCCGTTGGAACGTTTTGGAGCGGAGAAACTTTTCGCTGCGTCGGATTAAACTACTATAGACTCTCGCGTGCGCGCGCCTCGTTTGAAGAAGAGGACGGACGCGGTCTTTATTCTTTGTTTGATTCCCGAGCGCAGTTTCGTTCCGCTGACTTTGGGACTGGTTTGGAGCGGGAGGGGGGGGTTTGAAAGTGATTATTGGTTGTTGGTTAAGTTTGTTTTCTTGTTTATTTATTTTATTTAGCAGGGAAAGAGACCGGGAGAGACGTCATTGTGAAGTGTACCGTTTACTTTTGGTTTTTGTCAATTACAATATTTGAGCATCTCTACATAAAGTGTTCAGATAAAAACGCTACGATCCTGCCGATTTATTCCTTAGTTAATGATTGTCCTTGTCGTGTAGAGCAGGGGTTCTCAATGTTTTTGGCCGGGGACCCCCGGAAATGCTTTGGCAATGTCTCGGGACCCCTGCCCCGCCCCCTCCCGACCCCCAATATAAATTGACTGCTACAATAACCTTAATAATAGAGACAATACACCATAAATAAATACTGAAACCAGATATAATCATTAGGGAAAGGTGTGCATGTACTATGTGTACTATTATGTAAACTCTTCATTTCCATTTTTCCAGCCATTCAGTTTTGTTTTTTTTTTAAATTTGGGGACCCCCCAAAATAACTCGGCGACACCCGAGGGGTCGCGACCCACGGGTTGAGAACCCCTGGTGTAGAGGGCGATTGTTACAACTTCCTCATTAAGACTCTAAACATATATGGGCAGTTGAGGACAAATCTAGTTTTTATATTTAAGTAAGTATATGACGATATAAAAATAAATAAAATATAATGAGAACCAGAATAAAAGCACTTAAAAACCGTAGGAAAACAATGGCCTAAGATCGGTAGTAGGTAGAGTTCAAACTCACTGAGATGGTCCTCCAGTCTCCTTCCAGAAAGTTACGGAGTGGGTTGAGGAAGCCGATGGCGGAAGCCTGGAGGAACTCCCTCTCTGCACCACCAAGCCTCCTCTCACATTCTCCCACCTTGATCAAAGTTGTTCCTATTGGGAGAAAAATGCATAAAAGATGCATACAAACACACACACACACACACAAACATTAATTTCCATAATAACCAGATTATTAATCAAAAAGCCTGACATGTCAGCAAAGTAGGCTACAGCTCATAGACTATGGTTATTCTTCACAAGCACAAACTATGAAATGATAGTGGATCTACAACACTTGAGAGATGATATCCAGAGTGGAAATCTGAAAATTATACAAATCAAATCGATCTGGAAATTGGAAATTATTTCCCACCCCTTTCAGTGGGGTTAACAGTTAATAAGCCTATCTCACAGAATTTCCCCGCCCCCCTAAATACGCCCCCTTTCGGGGTTAGTGGTGATAGCGTGACGGCACTCCATAGACACTACATGTTAACCGAGGTAATTTAAGAAGTCTACAACTTTTGTTTTCTCAAGGTAAGGTTTGTTCGACCTGATTTACCATCCTGTTTGCTTCATAATAATATTGGTCTGTCACATTTTTACATTAGAAAATGTACTTAGATTCTCCAGAGAAAAAACGTGTAAATGCTCATGTTAAAGACACCACTATTTACCGGAAGTGGGCGTGGAAAGCGGGCTGTGAGATAGGCCTATCGAACTAATGCATTTAATTGATTATAAAACAATTTAAAGTAATCACATTTGGAGGGGAACATAATTATTTTAAAGCAGCAATAAAAGCTCACAATGTGTCGCAATTCAACACGTTATGAGCTTGTAGATCGGCTATTTTCAAAATGTGCCAAGTCATACATCATATCATAAATGTAATAATTGATAGCAGCCTTTGATTTGTTGCTATATACTGTATGAGACAAGTGGACATTGGCATTTAACTAAAAGGCACAACTGTTGCTAGGTGTGTTACCAACGCAACGTATGCCGATATGAGGAGACTTGCAGCTCCAGCAGGTAGCAGCAGCACATACATGAATAATGGATAGACCGCAACTGAGATGCCAAACTACAAGCACAACAAGACACAATACACCTACATAGAGACTTGCAGAATTTGTTTTACTCTTAATTACAGAAAATTGATAAAAGTGGTAGGTAGTAAGTAGGTTGATTCTTTTTCAATGTAGATACAGAGGTGTGGGTTTCCCAGCCCATAAAACAGATTCAGAACATGGCAGACATAAACGTGCCTACGTGTGAAGACCCACACATTATTAATGGGATCTGACATAGTATCAGTGAAAGGCTTGTGCCAAGAAACGAGCACTTGCTAGTGCCATTGGCTGATACTGAACAATGTCTTTTTTTCTTAATCTAATTTGTTATACAACACCTCGCCTGAAAACTGTCATGCCATTTGGTGACACATGGGCTTAGGTTTAATACATTTAGGCCTGAGATCAGATTCTAAAAATGTCTTCTACATCCTGACAGTTTTCTGAAAAAGCTATGTTTCTATGTCAGTCGTTCTTCGATTTTTCAAAAATAGCAGACCTACAAGCTCGTAGCGCGCCACTCGGTGGCGCGCTATGAGCTTGTAGATCTGCTATTTTTCAATAGCTAAAGCATAACATAATGCTAACACCAAAAGGGGTTCCCGCCCAGAATGGGTTAATACATAATAAACCTATCCTATCTATCATACTTGATATCTGGCAATGGTTGGAAAAGGACAAGAGTTATTTTCTATCTGCAACAATATAAAGTTCCGCTTTATTATTCATAACATGGTCATAAATTGTGCTGTGTCAGCAAGTTGTTCTTTTAGGAAATCAGGAACTATTCAAGGATTTGACTGAAGGAAAGCCGCAAATCAACACGCGTACATGAGCGTATGATGTTCCTCAATTTGTAGAACGACATAACATGGCCATCCTGCCACAAATTGCTAATCAGTAACCACACAAAATCTAGGACATGCTATTCTTTCATAACATTGATTACGTTACTTGATAGGACTGCATCTCTTTAGTCATAAAGATTATTTGCGAGGAAAACAGTGGAAAGAAAAACACAAATCAAGAATCAATAAATTAATCAATAAATTAATTAATACAAAATCAATCACTCTATTCCTTGAAGCTGCATGGACAGCACGTCATTCATGTTATTGCCACTGGTTCTTCTAAGACTTTTGATTCTGAATTCAGTTAAAGGACCACTTCACCACTCTTCAACTTCTCTTCCTATAATTGGTCCTCACTAATGTTCATGATAAAATACCACCATTTTTTCCTACTCAGTCTGTGTCTCATAGGAGGGCTGTGGGCAGTTCAGAAACCCGTCCTCCAGTGACATCATCGATGGTGAATCCAAGCTAATAGAAACGGCAGGCTTTCTTTTCCTGAAAAGTTGCAATGCAAAAGTTGAAGCCATCGTTCTCACGATAATACAAGTCTAAATATATATTTAAAACAAATCTTGTTTAAAAAAAGATCTGCGTAATGATGATGTCACTGGTGGACGGGTGTCCGAACTGCCCAAAGCCCTTCTATGAGAAACAGACTGAGTAGGAAAAAATGGTGGTGTTTTATCATGAACATTAGTGAGGACCAATTATATGAAGAGATGTTGAAAAGTGGTGAAGTGGTCCTTTAACAATTGTAATTCCTCCACTGACATTCAACACAGTCACAAGGCGTGCTCTTACGATAGGCCTAACGGCCAGTGGGTACTGATATTGATCACACCATTTTCATTCCAAATGACTATCGGGGATCTGCCAAATTACCCAATTGCAAAATCCTAATGATTTCTAGTTTTTATTAAAGGAGAGCTTACCAAAATTTGTACAGATACTGTAGTAGCAAAAAGTAAACAATAAGCATGTTATTCTTTTATTGGAATTGGCCGATCCTGCAGAAAGGAATCGGTTATCTGTATCGCCCCCCCCCCAAATATCCTAAATACATACTGCTGCAGCCTGCGGAGACAAGGCTGCAACTGACTCCTGTTAAAGAAGAGCAATATTGATCCTCGTGTTCACCAGAGAGGTGATTTATTCCTATTGGGCTGACGGAAGGAGGCCAGCCTTTAGGGCAGTGGGCAGAATGATTGGAAAAGAGGGGCAGAAATGCGATAAAGCTCAATGGCTTTCATTATCTATTAGACTTTACTCTCTCTCACCCTGTGGGCAAACAGCAGAAGACAGTAAAATAGCACACTGCTGATAGACATAACATGGCATTTTGGGGGATGCTTATGTTAACCCATTTAGGCCTGACCTCAAAATTAAAAAAAAGATCTTCTAAAATCCTCCAGTTTTCTGTAGGAAATTATGCACTGAACACAGAATATTACCTTAACTACAGTGTTAATGCCATACTGAACACAGAATATTACCACCTTAACTACAGTGTTAATGCCATACTGAACACAGAATATTACCACCTTAACTACAGTGTTAATGCCATACTGAACACAGAATATTACCACCTTAACTACAGTGTTAATGCCATACTGAACACAGAATATTACCACCTTAACTACAGTGTTAATGCCATACTGAACACAGAATATTACCACCTTAACTACAGTGTTAATGCCATACTGAACACAGAATATTACCACCTTAACTACAGTGTTAATGCCATACTGAACACAGAATATTACCACCTTAACTACAGTGTTAATGCCATACTGAACACAGAATATTACCACCTTAACTACAGTGTTAATGCCATACTGAACACAGAATATTACCACCTTAACTACAGTGTTAATGCCATACTGAACACAGAATATTACCACCTTAACTACAGTGTTAATGCCATACTGAACACACCGAGTAACACATACTGTATAGAAGGGAACCCTCCAAAGATGGCCACGCCAAATGCCTACATTTGACCCATTTAGACCCCGAGGCCGATTCTAAAAACGCCTCCTAAAACCTAACCTAAGGTTTCCTGAAAACCTTCAAATTCGTATTAAAATATATATATATATATATATATATATATATATATATATATATATATATATATATATATATAATGTTGAAGAAGGTTTTCAACAGATTATTGATTTGGGCAAATTAAATGTATACATTTATAAGTCAACGTAGGCTAGCCAGCTCTAGGTGTTGAAATGTTGTGAACATTCAAAGGGGATTTTCTCAGCTTTGGGTAAAACGGCACAATCATTTTAAAATGGCCATATCTCCTTCAAATATTTTCCAATTGCATTGAGTGATACATCATATGAAAGCTTACATTCTGTACTTTAATAATCTGTAAAAAAAACTGAAAAATTACTCTGGTCGAGATGAGGGCCTATTTGCCACACCCGGTCACATATATATATATATATATATATATATATATATATATATATATATATATATATGTGTGTGTGTGTGTGTGTTGCTATATGAGACACAGATGTGTATGTGACACAGAGGGCGCAGCCGGCATTAAAGGTACAAGAACACATATAGGTTACACCAGCTCTAAATGGGTTAAGTGAAATAGAAGCTCATTAGCGTCCACGCACTAACCATAAGGAGCTCCGGCACCAAAGTCCTTGGCTGCGTCCTGCATGTACTGCCCCAACAGTTCCCCGTTGGTGTGTCTGCTCGGTGCCTTTCTATCAAGCTTCTCATAGAGGTACTCCTCAATCCTCGCGCCTGTGAACAAAGAGACAAGAGACCCTGATTTATGGTAGGAGCAGGCAGATGGAACCGCGCTCTCCGAGTCCTTTGGCTATAACCTCTATACCCCCATTCATGCAGATAATGAATTCACCAGAAGTCACATTAGCCAGGTAGCAGAATCTGTAAATGTTGACAATGACAGCACATTTGGTGGAGAAAACATGATGGATTTACATGATTGGTGTGCCCTGTCCGTTCTAGCCCTAGAATGGCTGATATTCCATACATTTCATGTATTCCATAAACAGTCATAGAACAGTAAAGAACACTGACTAGATGCAATTTCTTGGAGGGGATAAACCATTCGAATTTGTACCACTCTATGTATTCACCCATTAATTAAATGCTGCTACTGGCAGTCAGCATCAAATCTTGTTTAAAACTTAAATCTAGTCAAATTTATATATATATATATATCTCTTCAAAAAAAATCACACCTGTGTGAAGTGAGGGGCGCTCTTATCATCATACATCATCATCATACATCATCTCATTCTGGCCCATCACAAGGGCATCCTCACTTTTGTCTTCAATGTTTGTGTTACGTAATGTTTGTGTTTACGCGAAAACCCTCAAAATTGTCCATTCATTGTCAATGGCATTTAATGTTTGTTGTTAGGACAAAGTTTGTTTGCACATACACCAAAAGCTGGACATTTCGCTCCAAAAAAAAAACACACACATTCCCACTGACCACATTCTCTGTACGTGACAGGGTGGCATTCATACTGTAGCAGCAGCAGCATTAAAACATCTGAAAATGTCCTTCAATGAGCTCATACGTAGTACAGTTGGGTGCCACCGATATTGTCCCTTATCATTTGACCCATTTAGGCCTGACCTCAAAATTTAAAAAAATCCTTCTAAATCCTCCAGTTTTCTGAAATAAATATTTTCACGATTTTTCAAAAATAGCAGACCTACAAAGCTCGTAGCGCGCCACTCGGTGGCGCGCTATGAGCTTGTAGATCTGCTATTTTTCAATAGCTAAATTATAATGTTTAAAACACCAAAAGGGGTTCACGCCCAAAATGGGTTAACTGTCCTTTTGCGCAGATCATGCAAACCTCAGCAAAAAGAAAAGGACAATATCGATGGCCTCCAACTGTATGTGTTCATTGAAGTATGTTCACAGGGGAGATTGTGTGCACATCTTGTACCTGAAGGTAGGCCAGCTGGACATCAAGGCAAGAATCAAGGAGAAGAAGGTAAAACATCCGCAACACTGCTTTAAAGCTCCAATTAGTATTTCTTTTTTCGTTAATGGCATAACATTTTGACCTTGTAGGTCTTCATCGGGCAAATCATTTGCCTGACGAAGACCTTATAAGGTCGAAACGTTGCGTCATTAAAGGAAATATATTTTTTTGGGGGGGAGCTTTAAACCAACGTTGTTTAGTCTGCTGTGAACAGAATGGAATATCTGCCATTCAAGGCCTACGTCCGTTCATGAATGATGCATGACATTAATTAAAGGCATCTAAAGGAATCACTTATAAGCAACAAAGATCGGACTCTAAATGCTATAGAGCATTCAACTATTTTTCTAAAGGTATGAGGAAAACTCTTTCTACATTATGACTCGTCAGACTATAATTCTAATAAGACACTACAAAGACAGTGACACACACACACACACACACACACCACTACTACACACCATACAACTGCCTTAGATGCAGCTACGCTGATTAGCGTTAACAATTCATCTGGTCAGAGATATGGATGATGCTAAAATACGGAGGAATGACTATGAGCCAGTCACACACACACACACACAATGAGTGGGAATTGCATGTAGGGCAATAAAGTGAGAGGGGGAGCCCAAAGAGCCCCTCATAGGCAATTAAGGTTTATAGAGACACAAGTTAAATCACAAAACACTGAGCTTTTCAAAATGTCCCGTGCTGGTTGTTTATCCACCACCACAGCACCTGCTGGCCCAGGTGTGCCCCAGAGAAGGCACAACATTGTTCACTGGTGGTGCCCAGATTGGCAGATTATTACCACCAATTATTTAAGCACCGTGTGATTTTGTGAGTCTCTTTGTTTGGAATAAATAAAAGTGTCTACTGTCTAAACAAATCGATCTCATGGTCGTATTTGATTTTCATACCAAAATGTGTAAAGAGTTGATTTGGTCCGAGTGCATGTCCAGGGTAGGAAACCAACGGTTGTATGACCACCTACCAGAACAGCCGGCAGGGTTCCAAACTCAAACTAAACTATTTCACTATTTTCGCTCACAATTTTGGGGGGGGGGAATTGACAGAAATCGACAAATCAGTGTAATCAAACAGTAGATATTCGTACCCTGAGCCACAAGGATTTTGGAGCATTTTGAACAGTGGCTTGGTGTTCATTTCCCACCCTGTTCATCTATAGACCAAAGAATCTGTACTAGCAGTCCACACGCATGAGAGGATTCCATGGCAGGGCACTAGAGGTTTGGTTCTCAACCTTTTCGGGCCGCGACCCCCAAAAATAATCATAATGTGAACTGGGGACCCCCTCCCAGCCACCTTGCCAAGCACTTGGAATTGTAGGAGTTGAGGCCTCGCAAGTAGATCAGCTATTTTCACTTTTTTGCCTCTCTGTTTTATAGTATAGTTTTTTGATTACTTTTGAGGCAAATGACATTTCATTTTCAGGTGTTAAAAAGGTCTTAGTAAAAGTCCTTCAATTGTCAATTTAGAAGTGCAGATATGCTGTATACACTTAAACTGTACTGTTGAGTGAGAACACCCTAAACTAATGCTCTGGGGACACCCTAAAATCATTTGGGGGTCCCGACCCAGAAGTTGAGAACCACTGCACTAGAGGAGGAGGCATAATACTCACCAGTATGATCAACTGTAGCATGGAGAATCAAAAAGTCACAAGTTAGAGTTCCCTGTTTTCCAACATGGTACTACTGCATATCATTGTGAAACTGCTGCTCGTCATCAAGCTGAATTCATTACAGTGTAATTTGATCTCGTTGCATATCAGTGGTTGTAGAAAATGTAAAAAAATAAAATAAAATCTAATTAAAATTAAAAAAGTGGTTTGGCATCCATTAACCCTCTATATCACGGTGTTGCCCCCAAATATGTCTGTCTGTGTCCAATCAAATTAAGAGGGCTGAAGTAAGTTTGGCCTTGTTTTTGTCTAGGGGGGAGCATTCCTTTCTCTAAGTAAAGCCACATGGCATGGGACACTGTGCCACCAATTGACAAGATAAATCACTTAACTTTATATATATACTAAAAGTGTGTGTGTGTGTGTGGGGGTGGGTGTGTGTATTGTCTGGAGGAATGGGATATATTATTGATACAATAATAGTATCGTATAATAATGACGAACCAGCTCCCCCAAAATGGGCTAAAATGCATCGATAGAGGGTTAAGTTTTGTCCAAACTGAACATATAAATTCCCATGGGGGGGGGGGGGGGGGGGGGGGGGTATGTGCACTAATGCAAAGAAGGATGGATGCTCTGTGAGCCGTCTGCTGTTCTCTGAACGACTGGCCATTGTCGTGGAGTCTTACTTGGGTTGGGCTGCAACAGGTACTCTGTCTGCCTGAATATTTTCTCTGTCCAATTTTTGGTGCAGTCCGCACGGCTCAGCAGGTTCTCAAAGTGTGCATCCAGCTCCGTCTTCTCTGCCTGCCCCAACTTCTCTTCTGTAAACTAAAGCGGGAGTCGGTGACATCATCATCATCATCATCATCCAAACTCTAAGAGCGCTGTCCTGGCCTTGGACCAAGACTATCATAGATGTATTTTATCGATTTTTATTTACATTTTGCAATATCATTCGGAATCAAGTCAGACTTGATAAAAATGACCTCTAAGCTCTATGATACTGATAGTCTTTATCCAAGGCTAGATGCTCCCTCATCTCCCAAACCTGTTAGAATGGTATGTTATATTGAATCAGAATCCTCTTTTATCCTATTTTACTGCCAAGATGATTTAAACCCCAAGAAAGCCCATGGCATGGCTTGTTTCCATTGGGGTCCTTCATATCCAATTCATAGTAACATTTAAAGGACAAATATACAGTACTATACCTGTTATTATATACCTAGTCTTAGATTAAGACTAAGGCTATTATAGACCCAGCTCAGCAGCCATAATAACAGGTACTATACTCTGCAGCTGAGCCTCAGCTGACACCGACAGCAACAAGCCTCAAGGAACTGAGCCGGGTTCGTAGTGACGCAGTGGGATTAAACCGAAACCTTAATTGTAATCGTGACACCGCAAGTTCGAGTCCGGGTCTGTGTCACTCACAAGCTCTCCCTTTGTCATTCGTCTTTTGTAATAGTAATGCACTTAACTTTCACCGTCAACTTCTCCGTCTGGCTAAAATTCATTCGAAATTGCAACTGAAACCAATCATGGATCATGGATGTGTGTGCAACAACTGTACTGAATGTAGTACTGCTGCTAGCACATCCATAACATAACCCCGTTGAATGGTGCTCGGACAGAGCTTAAAAGCTAACCTATTTTAGTGACATGAACATGATGATTCTTGAGCGGCACGTTTGACAATCGCAGTCTAAACAAGTAAAATAATCTCGAATAAACTCGCGAGCTAGCTAGCTAGCTAGCTACTAGCAGCTAGCCTAATGCTAACGTTGCGGTGGGGCAGCAGCAACAGCTATATAACGTTACCGATTTAATTCAACGGGTTTGTCAAAATGTAACGGGCATATTTTAGGAATGACCAGTTCCATAATAATTACCTGAACTGCCCGTGTGAAAAACACCCCGGCATCGCAGGCTAGTTTCTTCACGTTGAAATCCATGATTGACTGTAGTAGTGTGTGCTAAATGTTGTTGGGTCTCTCTGTCACGACCCAAGCCACTGCAAAATATCAACAGTCGCTAGGTGTCGCTATTGTTACTTATTTGTGTATGACTTATTTATGGGACTCTTATCTCTATGTTCATTGTGAGTAATAGTATAAGTACATATAAAGGGCACGTGGAAAAAAAAGATAACTTGATCTTCAGACAGCAATTATTTATATTTACTTGACCTACTGTTCTTTCGAGTGATTAGGAATATGCCCCCCACCCACCTGTTGCCAGTGCCAAACTTCTCTGAACCCGACTATTATTGAGTCAGCGCCAGTTTCATATGTAGGCCTATCTGTATGTATGCTAATGTGCTATTGCAAATTAATGTACAGTACAATAAGGAACAGAGGTTTGTCTGCAGACAGTATTGCATTACATAGCTTTTGATTGATTGATTGACAATTTGTATGAACAGTTTGTAAAGCACAGTTCAATACAAGGTCTGCTAAGAGGATTGAAATACCCAGAAATGCACTAAGACTTATTTACTTTGGGGTCCCCCATTTGCATGCAATTAGGCTGCAAGAATGACTTATGGTATTTGGAATTGGGAGAGTGCTCACTCAGCTTGAAACATAATGACACAGCCTTTAGAATATAGCTCTTATAGTAAACAGTATGTTTAGCATAATAGTCAAGCAAAGTTATATGAAACAATGATAGCATATGACCCTTCTGGTTGAGCTAAATGGGGCTGCATAAATTAATACACACAAAATATCACCATCAAAAGTATATTAACATAAATAGGCTATAGGCTTAACACATGGAAATACTTGGTGAAATATTTACATCCATCTATGCTGTTTTTGCATTCTCCTCTCCCTTCCCATTGATCTTTTCTCTTCGTATTACTGGGTGTGGTTCTGTACCCACTGGCAGAACCTCTGTGAATAGGCAGGGGGGCTGACAGTGGAGAAAGCTCTGCCAGGAAAGCGAGACCTTTTCCACAGATTCTCAAGCCTTTTTCTCTGTCCATAAACTGTGAAAATGTCTATGATGCCAACAAAGTAACGGTGCTGAGGCCCGTCCAAGACGTGAATTGCGTTTTCAAAATTTGGCAGCAGGCGACAGTGCTTGTTATGGAATTCTTGCAATTCCATTTCAGTGCTGGTCCCAGTTGCCTGGCAGTTGATCTCTTGGAGGGGGGTTGCATCACCAGTAGTCTCTCCTCGTGCGTGCTGGCGTTGGTCTGACCCACAGTCTGTAGTATCTGGTGGCCGCTGCCCTGAGTTTTCATCCAGTAAACTTAAAGGAATGGTGCAGGGAGCATGTGCCTCAGTGGGACTGTCACGCAGGTGTCCATAGAAAAGAACCAGGGGGTGAGACAACAATATAAGCACAATTAATAGAAGGTGACATATTTTATATATCATTTTATATTTGATGATCTCTTTCTATTTTACTTGTACAAAATTGAATTTGTCTACCTTCTAATGTTCAGTTTCATATATTTTTCCTTTATGCAAATATTATCTGCCATCAAGAGGTTCATGTGTAACTAAAACAACAATTTGGGTGCAGTCCAGTGTTGTTGTTGGCAGCAATTTTATTTTAGTTTTAGTCAGTCTTTTGAATAGTTTTCCTTTAGTTTTAGTCACATTTTAGTCACCAGGAATGTCTAAGTGTTAGTGTAGTTTTAGTCGACTAAATATCATACGATTTTTGTTGACTAAATCTATGGCTGATTTAGTCGACTAAAATGTATTTTGGCGGGCCTTGATGCCGTCGTGATGACTGATTTTACACTTGCTGAAATATGTATGCTATTTTCAGCATGCAACCAAGTGTAAAATGACTTATATTGGATCTCTTGTCCACTAGTCCCTTCCTAACATTTTAGTCTAGTTTTTATTTGTTGACAAAATCGTCAATATATTTAGTCTTAGTTTTAGTCGTCATAGCTTAGTTTTCATTTAGTCAGTGAAAAAAGGTAGTCGACGAACATTTTTTGTCATAGTTTTAGTCGACGAAATCAACACTGCAACCTACTCTGCTTCTCAGCAGAGTATTGGCAGAGTATTGGCGTCAACTGCAATTTATTTAAAGATGTCCCATCAGAATTAGAATATAGGACAGAGTCATTATTCTTTACCATGGATAAACTGGATAAACATTTTGAAAACTAAAATACATGACAGAACAACTATGCCATGTTTAGGATATATGTTTACACTAAAACCTACTTTGTAGTGCAAACAGTGTTGTTTGCAAGGGAGTGTCTCCCTTCCAGCTCGTCTCGGTGCAGAGGCTGATTGGCCAACAGGAGACTGTAATCCAGCACGTTGAGCCCACGGAGAAAAGTGGTGTCAATTTTCACCTGGTTTACAAACCAGGATTTCTGGTGACCTGGCAACACAGACATTTAAAATAAACCTCCCGAAACAGTAAAATCCACTGTTCAGAATCATTTATAGATTTTTAACTCTGAGAGTGCACACATAATTATCAGTACACTCTCAATAGGTATACATACACTCTCAAGAGTTAAATTAAGAGTTAATTTTGAGTTGCTTAACTGTACAGCCACGCACAGCTCCAACGTCGTGATCAAATATTATGTGGACGGTGATGGGCCTGATCGAAAATGATGACGAGATGGCCTACAGAGCTGAGGTTGGAACACTGACACAGTGGTGCCAGGAGCACAGCCTGACTCTCAGCGTCAGTAACACAAAGGAGCTGATTGTGGATTTTAGGAGGCCAGAGAGAGAGCACGCACCTATTTACCATTTATCAATGGTGTTGCTGCGGGGGCACCCGGTGGCCTAGTGGTCCAGACTCCAGGCGCATGCCACATACAGCTATAGGCTCTGGCCTGACAGCGTGTCGCGTGTTCGAGTCCCGCTCATGACGACCCTTGCTGCGTGTGTCCCCCCCCCCTCTCTCCCTCCCTCTTGTCAATCTTCACTTGAAACCATCAATAAAGGCAGAAAAGCCAAAAACTAATCTTTTAAAAAGAAATGGTGTTGTTGTGGAGCAGGTCTGTGACTTCAAATTCCTTGGGATACACATCTCAAGGAACCTAAAGTGGTCCACACACACCACAAATGTGGTGAAAAAGGCCCAATGACAACCTCCGCATCCTCAGAGACAAGTGGCACCACTGCCTGGTTCGGGAACTGCACCGCTGCGGAACGCAAATCACTGCAGAGAGTGGTGCGAACAGCGCAGCAAATCGTGAGAGGGGAGCTTCCTCTCCTCCAGGAAATACACGGGACATTCACCACCCCAGCCATAGCCTGTTCGAACCGCTGCCGCACCCACGGCCAGGCAAACATTACAAGAGCATCGGGAGCAGTACCAACAGACTATTGAACCGTTTCTATTTGTCAGCAATTAGATTGCTGAACAAGAGTTAAGTCTGGTGACACGTACTGCACAGACTGAACTGAAATGTAGTTCAGCACTCCATTTTATATTTATACACGTACAGTCATGACTTATTTATTATTTATTAGTCACAACATTGTATCGTGCAGTCATATATTATGAACTTTATGCCTCTCCTCTTTTAACTGCAATGGTGAGCCTGCACAACTAAAGAATTTCACTCGTACTTGCAATGCGATATGTGACAATAAAGATTGATTCCGATTCTGGATTTTACTGTGGAAATGATTGGATCACTTAATAACTTATTTAACATCACATGACACCAAATGTATACACGTTTTATTTTCAGTGAGTGACGTGGTCATATATGCGAATTAACGCAAAGCACTGTATAATTTAGTATTTTGCTATAACGCAGGGAGGGTGTGTGTGTGTGTGTGTGTGTGTGTGCGCGCGTGCGTGCGTGCGTGCAACAGACTACAAGGCTCTTACCCAATGTGATGTGCTCTCCTTCAAAGTTATTATCCTTCAGCACCTTTATAATATGGTTTCCCTTGGCAGGATCAGTCCATCTGCCCACCTCACAGCCCTTAATGTCATATCTGAATAATCAACAGCATGTTCACCATTAAGATAACTTTGTTTTTTTTGTTTTTTTTAAGTGTTTTAAAAGGTGTTTTATAAAGATATGGATATTAGTCCAGTATATAAAAGAGAGGGGGAAAAGAAAACAGGAGGGGCGATAAGACATAGGCCTACCTAATATTGATCCTCTCATCAGGGTAAAACACACTCTGCATCACAATGAAGTACTTCTATAACAGATTGAAACAGAGAGGGTGACATAGAAACTTAAGCAATGCTCATTCATATGCATGTATTTGTTGGTGTGTACAGATCCAAATGCTGTACCTTTATTTCGTTTGGAATAACAATCCTATGGACACCTGGAATGTAAAAAATATGTTTTGAGTCATCTCCATATAAACCCATTTTGAACATCCCCAACATTTGGTAGGATTCGTTTGACTCTTACCTAGGAACTTCACTATTAGAGAATGGGGGTATTTCTCCAAGTGGTCCATATATGCCTGCAGGTTAGACAGAAGGAACTGCACCTCCCGCTTGCTCTGTGTCTTTAAGAAGAACCTCTTATTATTCCTAGAACCAGGGATACAGAATTGAGAGCATAATATGAATTCTGTGTTCGGTAGACGGTAGTCAGCAGTGTGGACGTTTCTTTGAAAGCATAATTTGCAAGCTACAAATTACTTAAACTGGAACAAATAGAATAAAATGACAGCAAAAGTGCCCTCAGGAAAAGTGCCCTTGGCAAAGCAGTAGAAAACTACTAAGGCAGAGTGTGTATAGTTTGCTTTCGGCTTGCATAGCCCACAAGTGAAAATGTAGGTTTTGTCTGTGGCACTAGTCATGCATTTATTTTAACCCCTAACCCCCATGTTATACTTTGTTGTACTGTACGATGGTGTCACGCGGCAAAAATATCCGATCTACAAGCTCACGGCACGTTGTAGATAGGCTATAGATGTAGCTAAAAAAATTATGAAAAAAGAAAAGAAAGTCTCTGCCTGTATTTGGCACTCTCAAAATAGTGAAGCCAGGTTGACCAAATATGTGACCGGGTCTGGCAAATAGGCCCTCATCTCGACCAGAGTAATTTTTCAGTTTGTTACAGATTATTAAAGTACAGAATGTAAGCTTTCATATGATGTATCATTCAATGAAATTGGAAAATATTTGAAGGAGATATGACCATTTTAAAATGATTGTGCCGTTTTACCCAAAGCTGAGAAAATCCCATTTGAATGTTCACAACATTTCAACACCTAGAGCTGGCTAGCCTACTTTGACTTATAAATGTATACATTTCATTTGCCCAAATCAATAATCTGTTGGAATGAAAACCTTCTTCAACATTCAAACTGTTAATATGAAGAAAAAAAACGAAAATCACAAAAAGAAATCAAGTTTATTTTAGATTTTCGGCCTTTTCATTATAGGCGAGATGAGGACCATTTTGCTAGACCTGGTCACATATATGGTGATTCTTCTTGGGCTGAGATTCAGGAGGTTTATCCACAATGACTGTGTGGTGGTGGTGGTGGCAGATGACGGTGGTCAGTAGTATAGGCCTATCAAGAGTGGCATGGTCTTGGGCATGCCTTCACAGCTAACCTCACGTCCCCAGGCTCATATACAGTAACCTCGTTTCTATTACGATTTTTAGCCAGTGCCAACCGGTCTAGAGCCCCCTACTATAAAACTATATCCTGTAATATATCTGTACATACACACACATGCATGCACACAGACCCATAGACCAGGTCAGGGGCCTTGCAGTTAGTGTCCACCCTGAGATTGGGGGTTCGGGGTTCAATTCCCAGCTGAGTCATTTCAAAATGGCACCCAATTCCCTGCTTGGCTCTTAGTATCAGGCCGTTAGATTGGAGGTAAGTCCCTGCGACATACTGACGTACTGTACATACTGTACTGACATACTGTACATACTGACATACTGTACTGACATACTGGACATACTAACATACTGTACTGACGTCATGTCCAGGGAGGGTAGGCTTCGTCTGTGGCGCTAGTCGTGCATTTATTCGTGCCCCCGCCTGATTGGCCTACCGACACTGCAGGTCTTTGGTCCGTGGTTAGCAGACTTTCCTCCGAGGTGGATAGTCTGGTGACACCGACGCGAGGTTACTCTGTGGTGGGAAATAAATATTGCTCTGTGTTTGGCATTGCCTTGGGGGGTAATTGCGACCAAAGGTCGCAGTTAGCTATGGAATCGTGCAATCCCCGTCAGTGTGTCACACCCCAGGTGAGAGCACGTGACATCATCAGGGATGGAGCACGTGAGAGCACGTGACATCATCAGGGATGGAGATCCCTGATGTAATCAATATTGGCCAGCAACTCTACATCTGACCTCAAATCTCAAACCCTTAGAACTCCTTATATGAAGCTGACCTGTTCTGACGTTCCATATGTTGATCCTTCCCCATCCATCCTTCCTCTTCAATTTTTCCCTTTTGACTGATACCCGTCCATTCAAACTCTAGACGGGCCTGCCCCAAAGTTATTAGTGCAGCCGTGCCCGGCAGCCGGCGAATACTAGAGTTCTTAACAGGCCCGAAAATTAAGATCTTATCCCCCATGCCAAAGCGCCAGCACTTGCCCAGCAGTCTGCTGTCACCCATGCAGATATGTTGATCTGACCCCCCATTCCATACTTTAGCGGCAAAATAACGAGTTGTTTGGACAAATAGTGGCGGCAGTGGGTTTCGAACCTAGGAGGTCTGGATTCATAGTCTAATGAGCATTATACTAGCGAGTTGGCTGGCAGGATTGGTTTCCCAGCTGTAGTAGAAGGTGAGAATGCTTCGCCCCGCGGGCCCCCTACTACTACTTATTCTAGTAGTAGCGGGGCCAATCAGAGACTGGCGGGCGGGTCTTTACGCAACCCTATCGGTGCTGCGAATGACGCACCTTAGTCAAGACCATAGGGCGACTGTGGCTCAGGAGGTAGAGCAGGTCGTCCAATGATCCATGGGTCGGCGGTTCGAATCCCGGCTCCTCCTGTCTACATGTCGAAGTGTCCTTGGGCAAGACACTGAACCCCAAATTGCTCCCGATGTGCTGGTTGGTACCTTGCATGGCTTCCGTCGCCATCGGTGTATGAATGTGTGTGTGAATGGGTGAATGTAATGCACAATCTATGTAAAGCGCCTTGGATAAAGGTGCAATATAAATGCACCATTTACCATAACATGTCAGCTAGTAGTCAGATGCCAATCAGTAAGAGCGGGCCTCAAATGTGGACCATCAGAGAGGACCGAAGGAGATTAACTTTGTATTTTTTTAAAGAGAGATGTCGTCCGACAGCTTTTCAGCTGCTGCGTCAGAGAAGGAACAGGCAGACATGCTGAAGCAGCCTGTGATAAAGTTACACAGAATAGGTATGTGCATGTTTCCATGTCACATGAAACTTTTATTTCAACTTCAACAGAAAGCAGATGTTTAGAAATGTTGTCGGTACTTGGTTAAATAGCCTGGTGTGTATGTGCGTGCGTACAAATAGTATGTTTAGTAAGTAAATAGTCAGATGATTATAAACCTATATATATATATGTATAATGTATAATGTATAATGTCCCCCACCAGACTGTAATAGGCATTCTCTACTTTAATGCGAGTTGCCATTATCCCCATCAACAAGGGATCAACCGACCTCTGCACCTGATTCTTTCTCGTTTTCCAAATGGCCAACTAACTTAAAGGAGCATTCAGTGATTTGGGTGATTTGGAAAACCCCCCAGTCTGCCCCGGTATCAAGATGTGCACATGCACGCACTACAGTGGGGGGACACGCAACAGGCCAACAGCACGCACACCAAGGCCCGCCCCCGCTCGATCATGATTGGAGGAAGGCCCCTCTCTATCCTGATTGGATGAAGGCTGGGCCACCTATAGCCAAAAACGAAACCTACGGTTTTTTGACCGTGCAGTCATCAGGCAGGCCAGCAATGTTCCAACGGCCTATCTGTGCCTGGCAGTTGCTGCTACCATCCTAAATATAGACCATTTATCAGTTGGTAATAATACAACACAGCTTGCATTTTATTTTAAAAGATTTTATTCCTATTTTTTTCCTCTCTCCTCATTCCCCATCCCAGATATCTTTCCTGCCCAACTCAAACATATCTACAGCCGAAATAGTCATCTCAACCAACACCAGAGAATTCATACAGGAGAGAAGCCCTACCAATGTGACCAGTGTGGGACTAGGTTCAGCCAGAACATTAATCTCAACCAACACCAGATAATTCATACAGGCTTGAAGCCCTACGCCTGTGACCATTGTGGGACTAGGTTCAGCCAGAACATTAATCTCAAACAACACCAGAGAATTCATACAGGAGAGAAGCCCTACCACTGTGACCAGTGTGGGACTAGGTTCAGCATGAAAAGTACTCTCAACCGTCACCAGATAATTCATACAGGCTTGAAGCCCTACCAATGTAACCAGTGTGGCACTATAGGTTCAGCATGAAAGAATATCTGAAATGTCACCAGAAAATTCATACAGGAGAGAAGCCCTACCACTGTGACCACTGTGGGACTAGATTCAGCTAGATCAGTCATCTGAAAAAGCACCAGAGAATTCATACAGGAGAGAAGCCCTACCTACACCTGCGAGCAATGTGGGAGAAGCTTCAGCCAGAGCCATACTCTCAAAAATCCCCAGAGAATTCATACAGGAGTGAAGCCCTACCACTGTGACCAGTGTTGGACTAGGTTCAGGCATAGTGGCCGGTCATCTCAAACAACACCAGAGAACTCATACAGGACTCTCTGAAGACATTATGTAGTCAGAGAGCAGGTAATACTGGTGTAGCTGATCTACAAGCTCCCTCGTGACACCTTGTGAGCTTGCACATCAGCTATTTGCACTGGTTAAAACAACATTCTGACTATACAGTAAAGGTTTGCACACTGGTGCGTTTTTTTGCGAAAGCGGAGGAAAAAATGGCGCACCCGACATTCACTCGGATATTCGGGTCAGAAGACTCAGCAGTGTGCAAGTTCCATGCATGTATTAAATATGGCCTATTTTAGCCATGGTACATTATTTATATTTGATTGGGTTATTGGTTAATAAAGCCTAAAAGAAAAGCAGAAATGTAATTCGTATTACATTTCAATGGTACAAAAAAACATTTTAGTCGACTGAATCAACTATAGATTTAATCTCAACTCAAAGTTAAAAGTCAAAGTTTAGGTTTAAGTTACGTCTAGGTTTAGGGTTAGATAGGTTAAGGTTAGGTCTAGGCTCAGTTAGTGAGTTTAAGGTTTGGTTTAAGGCTTTAAGCTCAGTTTAGTGATGTTAAGGTTAGGTCAAACGTCTCCCTTGTGCCTGCGTCATGCACTGCATTTATATTTGACCTGCTTTTATAGACCCATGTATTTAAAGATTCGTGATCCCCCCCAAAAAAGAAATCACTCCCGTGTGAACTGAGTGGTGCAAGGTCTTATATAGTCTGATCAGCTATGTCAGTGACGTCACATACTAACCATAGCAACCATGCTCGTTCTTTTGGTACGAACAAACACGGGTACAAAGCCAGTTGTTGGAGTGGTTTGCACCACTCAAAAATACACAGGGAAGACATATTTGAATATTATAACCACACGGGGGTCAATATTAGAGTAATGTTAACTCCATAGACACATACAAAACAGAAAAAGTACAACAATCACAGCACTCCATCTTTAATGTACAGACACACTACACTACACACTTTTTCCCCTTTTTTGAGTGGTGTAAACCACTCCTACAACTGGCTTTGTTAGTTTACGTGTCTGTCTGTCTGTTTGTCTGTCTGTCTGTTCGTATCAAAAAATGAGCATGGTTGCTATGGTCACCCAGTTCACACGGGTGTGATTTCATTACGTCAGACATTACGTCAGACCACAGCTGATCAGTCTATATAAGACCTTACACCACTCAGTTCACACGGGTGTGATTTTTTTTAAGCACATATGAGTCCAGGTCTTGTACCTGTAATATATTTACTTATTAACAGGGGGGAGAAATGTCATAATGTTAGTCAGTGTGTCTCTAAATGTATTTGTCTGTACAGTATGTGTCCCAGAGGCTATACTCACGTGACAAAGAAGTCTGCCTTGCTCTTTGAGTTGCTGACAAACTGAAGATAATTCCCATTTGACAGGGAGTGCTGGTATTCCTCTTCTGTCAACCCAAGGGATGATCTCAGATGGGCAAACACTGGCCCTGCAAATGTCTGCATCTCAAAATCCTGCACACATAAAATCCAGTCAAATTATTATTTCTTTAAGATTCTTATTTTTTTATTCCTCTTGGAATAATGTGGGTGCATGGGTTTAAATTGCCATGTAGGACAATAAACAATGAATAATTAACATTTGAAAAGCAACTAAATATACCTTTGTGTTTATCATTTCACAGCAACTGAATTGTCCTGATGAGCATGAACTCATCTGGCTCTCATGGAATCATTTTGTAAATAATATTTGATGTATGTCTAAAAACAGCCAAACCTTCATTGTCAAAAACAAAAGAAACATTATAAAAAGTTCCTGTAATTGCTAATTTGCCAATGCCTAGATCATTTTACAGATTCAAAGTGTTGACTCACCTCATGAACTTGAGTCTCCTGTGCTTTGAAATGCTCTGCTGCAAGATCATGCTGGATAAAAATTCAAAAGTACATAGTGTAAATATATATATATATATATATAGAAAGCATTTTCCTTTCTACATTATGAACCACTACCTGATTATTACTAGAAATCTGTCAGTCCTTGTGCCTTTTATAGGCATATAGGGATCTCTGTATCTGTCAGTCGTTGTCTCTTTTATAACCTTATACAATTTTTATCCCACGATTTTGTAATCCATTTTTTCACCCAGTGTCAATTATGTAATTCTGGGCGCTACACTTCCTCTGCCAACCTGGGGGGGCAGCAGACTGACCTCATGCTCCCTTCTATGCATGAGGAGTCCAAGCTGCTTCTTTTCACCTGACAGGGGAGTTTCCCCGGCCGGACGTAGCGCGTGGAAGGAACACGTTATTCCGACAGTTCCTTTCCCCTCCATCAGGCGCCCCGGCTGGCCAGGGGAAGGTAGTTTAGAGACCAGGATTACTGCATGTTTTTGTGAGGGTACCTACCCTAGGCCCTAGGGGACTCGGGGAGAACATGCAAACTCTGTTGTCCCTTTTATGGCAATATACTGGATAGATAGGATAGGATCGATAGGTTTGGGCCTGATGCCATGATGATGACACATTGAGGTTGGACAACGCAGTTCATATTTGGGCGTAGCTGCATTGGGAAGTCCTTATATGGTTATGGCTGATCATGGTGACATGAGCTTGACATTGTGGTTCGTCCGCCTGCCCGTCCTCCCTTGAGGCAATTTGAATATAGGAAGATGTGTGGAAATATTGGGCCTTACTGCAATTAAGCGGGGAAAGCATTATATGTATATTTATTTAGCCCTTCGTTTGTAAAGGAAATGTACATATGAAATGAAAAATCACACCCGTGTGAACTGAGTGGTGCAACTCCCCTCTCCCCTCATGCCTCCCCCCCTCTCATTAGCAGGCAACAGTGCAGCACTATCTCTCTCTCTCTGTTTATGCCACTTTTGCCCCTACTGGTACTCATAGTAACATAGTCACATAGATAGGTTAACACGGACATTGCTGTTCCTTGGAGTGGTTGCACCACTCAAAAAGAAATACTTCTAAAAGAAAGGGTAGCCAGTGTTGTCAGGGGCTCACTGTTCCGGCTCACTGTTCACTGTGCCAGTCACGTATAGCCTATTGGTATTTGTATGTACATATGGTAGTGGCTCCCTCCAACTGTCATTTTGAGTTGTATGACGATTAGGAGAGATGAGGAGACGATTGAGCTATCCATGATTTTAACATGCATGGCACATCATTAGTGGATATACAGGTTTTGTAGAAATGTGTAAGGTGGCTGCAGTGTTGTCAGGGGCTGACTGTCTTTCAGCCAGGCTGGACTGGGACAAAAGATTTGACAATGGCATTTATTTGATCATTAATGGGCTCTCCCCAAATCCGCTTTAGTAATTAGAAAGGCATGTGGCATATATTGCTCTCCTAGACTAGTTTAAATTTACTGAGACACAGCCAGTCACACACGCTGCGCGTGCCCTCCTCAGCACACCATGAAGTGATTTGGCCAGGCCTTATTGTCAATAGCCATCAGGCTCGTCTACAACCAATACAACCATTTGAAGAAGTTAAGACATGATGTTATTTTTGGATTACTGACTCAGGCTTTGACTCTGGTGCACTTGCACATAGATGTACATTACAGACTACAGAACCTTAGGTACATATGATATTTTCATTCATTCACACATTCACTGTTGATATACTTAACTGTACATATTCTATTCTTGTTGAAGCATGTTGTTGACACTGTACATATATTCAATGGTGATAACTTAGGTATTCATTGGTACATTTAGAGCTGTATTTATTGACACATACACATGTACATATAGTACACATACTATATGCTAAACCATTTATTCAGAAACAGTGTACCCAATGCAGACATCTTCTGCGAGAACCTAAGCCTATAACTATTTTTTATTTTAGCCTATATTTTGGCTTGCTCCTGTATTTCACTCTCTGGCGTTGCTGCTGAGACAATAGAATTTCCCCCTGGGGAGTTAATAAAGGTTTATCTTATCTTACCGGGGCTGGGATGTCAATACTAGGCTGGAGAGCTGCGTGTAGGCCATTTTTCATCACTGAGGTGAGATGGTAAAACTCGTGTTCCAGGTTGATTTCAAAAACACCTTGTGAAAAGGTTGGCGAATGACACAGGGCTACATAAAGCAGACAGGTCCACACATACATTTTGGGTATTTTATTTACCTCCCAAAAGACAGTGCAAGACGGCGACGAATATAAAAATAAATAAGACTATGCCCTTTCTATTCACTGGTGTTGTCACCTGCAAATCCCAAGCCAAACTGAACTTCCCCATGAGGCCTCACCTGTAGCATGCCTGCCTTTCAGGTTTCAGGTTTTAAACAGGTTTATCCACCAAGCAAAATGAAACCAAGCTAATTTTCAATACATACAATGCCATGCATATTTCAGGCGTCAAGCAGATACAATAAAAATGCAAAATAACAGGAACAAACACCCCTCCTCCTCTACAGTGCTTGGCACCTTCCAATCAACAGGATTGCCAGCACAGAAGTGCAGAGGAGAGACAGATGAAGTGACCATTCCTATTACCATCACCCTATTAAATATACAGCAATGCTTAAAAACATTGAAATGAAGGGCGTTAAGACACCATGCCACACAAATGTCCATATACAAACCACAGTCACTTCTCAAGCCGCCCAGCCATGTTAATTAGTAATTGGAAAGCACCTGTGTGTGTGCGTGTGTGTGTGTGTGTGTGTGTGTGTGCGCGTGCGTGCGTGCGTGTGTTAGGCCCAAACCACACGAACAGCAGCTATCCAGCCTCTAGCTGCTGCTGATTGGCCAGGCTGTTTTGTGGCCGGGCATCAAGTCTGCCTGAGAGTTCCCAGATGGGAGCAGGAGGGGGGAACCCAGTGTACTCTCTGCTGCCCCATCTGGCGGAGTCAGGTTACACGAATGCAGCTCCTTGCAACTCAACAAAACAGTTTAAAGGACATGTTAGAGTTACACCAATGCAACTCCTTGCAACTGCCATTGGGGACATGCAACTATACTCGCAACCGTTTTGTTGCAAGGAGTTGCATGGCAAAAGTGCGTTTTGGGCTTTAGTCTATAGGGCACAGGGTGCCGTGTCGTGCCCTATAGACTAGTCTATAGGGCACGGGGTGCCGTGTCGTGCCCTATAGACTAGTCTATAGGGCACGGGGTGCCGTGTCGTGCCCTATAGACTAGTCTATAGGGCACGGGGTGCCGTGTCGTGCCCTATAGACTAGTCTATAGGGCACGGGGTGCCGTGTCGTGCCCTACAGACTAGTCTATAGGGCACGGGGTGCCCTATAGACTAGTCTATAGGGCACGGGGTGCCGTGTCGTGCCCTACAGGCATAGACTCTATCCTCGATTGCCATCTCGGATGACACCACCACCGCCTTCGTGTCCGCATTTTCCGGGCCCCGGAACCAACATTACCCCTTTTTCTTTGTCATATGTGTTATGTTGTATATGTTCATTTCAGCAACAATGCTTGACAGGATTGAACTATTAACCCAGGGGTTCTCAAACTTTTGTAAGGCCTCACTCACACTGTTGCAACATGCATACAACATTTGTCTTGTGTCTTGTCCGTGTTTAATGGCCGCCCCAATGCATTTCCAATGGAAGTCACATGGTTTGACAAAACATTTTTGTTTGATGCGGGGGAGGGGGGCACAACACGGCCATCAAACAAAAATGTTTTGTCAAACCATGTGACTTCCATTGGAAATGCATTAAACACGGACAAGACACAAGACAAATGTTGTATGCATGTTCCAACAGTGTGAGTGAGGCCTTACTCAAGGCCCACCTGGGTATGTGTCAAGATGGTATTATGTCAGACAGACACAACAGAAACCGTTGCCTAACAACACCGATGTGGCCTTGATACGCTATATTTAGGTGAGTTTGAAGTTACAATGTGTTTCTGATGTTAAACACAACATAAACCGTTGCCTAACATCACTAATTTGTGCATGTGATCCCCCTGGGGGGCCTTGATACGCCCATTTATGGGCATATTGGTCGGATCGGCAGTGTGGCGTAGGTGCGAGCCCGAATATAATTAAATGTGTTGAGTGTTCAGAGAGGATTTGGCAAATGTAACCGGTACATCAATCTCCCGCATCATTTGTCAATAAAGTACGGTATTTCCGAGATAATTATTTTAGCTAGAGATAAACGGATAAAATGGATTTGCACCTCACCATCTCTTAAAGTACTTAAAGTAGGATATTTATCTGAGATCAATACTGCTAACTTTGATTTGAATGAGCTTTTGCATCCATATCAGATCAAAATGAATTCCAGCAGTGACAAGTTTAATGACAATCGTCTGGCATGTTACCCAGAAGACCAGGGAAACGGTTTGGTTCACCTGGACGACAGCCTAACAAGCCTCCACTGGCTGCAGGACTTCTGCATTTCCAACAACGTCCCTGGGGGAAACTGCAGCAACTTCGATGACTCGAACATTAGACAACTCGGGTACCCCCAGGGCCGCCCGGGATACTCTCCGTCCAACCCAACGGCTGGAGACACAGCTGCCACTGGAGTGCCTCTAAACCATGGGAGCCCTACTACCTCCAGCAGCGATTCCACAGACAAAATGTATGGAATAAATTACGAAGAAACCGAGTACCTGCATATCCCTCTTCAACCCGGTTTTCCGGTGGAAGTTGACTACAAGACACACCCCAAAGTCAAACCGCCTCACTCCTACATCTCGCTCATCTGTATGGCCATGCAGGCCAGCAAACGGCCAAAAGTGACTGTCTCCAGTATTTATAATTGGATCACGGAAAACTTCTGTTATTACAGACATGCAGATCCCGGCTGGCGCAATTCCATTCGTCACAATCTGTCATCCAACAGTTGCTTTAACAAGTTGCCCAGGCAGAAGGATGAGCCCGGTAAAGGAGGCTTCTGGCAGATTGACCCCCAGCACGCCGACGTGTTGCAAAATCATGGCACCGTCAGGCGCAGGAGGATGTCCGCCAACTACTGCAATTGGTTGGCGGAGCTGCAAGGACACGACACCGTGGGCTACCACGTGTCCCAGAACGAATGTCCTTACCAAGGTGGCGTTGGGACAAGCACCAAAGGTGAACACCTCTCTGCCAAAAGCAGTGACAGCGAGAACGATGCCTGGAGTATGCCTCTACACCTCGGGAGCCATATTATCTCTGGCAGCGACTCCACAGGCATGCAGACACTCGCGAGTTATGGACAAACTGGACACCCACATGTGCCCCTACAGCCATGTCCACCGGTGGAGGGCCCGGCGTCCCTGGGCTCCGAGATGGAGATGGGGCTGCAGGGGAATCGCCAGCACCGTTACGTGGACCATCCTGGTGCGACCGTGGAGGGCCACATCCAAATGGGAGGCCCCCAAGTGCCCCAGCAGCAGCATTCACACCAGGATCCCTTACAACTGCAACAACAACACCACCAGCCACTGCACTATTTCGAGGAGGCATGCACGTTGTTTCCAGAACAGCCCATTAAGGAGAATCAGGTACACCCGTGGGGAGACATGAAGAAGCAGCAGGTAGTCCCCCTGATGTTAGATCAGGGCTTGGTCCTTCAGTGGAAACCAGTGGAGGCCTACCTGTAACAGGTGGGTCTTCAATTAATCTGACAATTAGTCCAAAACTCCAAATCCTATCCCAAGTTAAGTTAGTGAGAAAGAATTATGACGCAAGATCAAAGTGGTCGGCAATGTGAAAGCGTCAATAAGTGGTAGTTCTTTAGTGCCAGAATATATGACGTTTTTCAAAAATATAAAACATCTCTGATTCCTGATGAAGCCAGGCAAATTGACCTAATACTGTATAGTAGCCTACCATGAAAACATATTTTGTGTATAATAAGGTGCAACTAGAAATTACAGTAAGTGTTTTTGCCCCCAATGCAGGTCTTGGGTTTCAGCCGGTCGGTTATTTATGACATCACTGCTGTTATGTCAGTACTGTGACATCACGTCACATCAGGCATCTCCGTATTTGGGCAAGATTTCAGCCCAAGAAGCTCGACTTGGGCATGTTGAAGTGAAACAGTGTCATGCCGAGTCAGTAAATGAGAGGTAAGCATGTTCGCTAACATGTAGCTTTGTGTGCACATGCCTAAGGTGGGTGGATGCATGATGAGATCTGCTTCCATACGATTCACGATACCGTGTTCACGATACGATTTGCTCACAATTTCTTTTTTTTTTACTAAACGATATATTCCATCCAGGCCAATTGTGATTATTATCATCATTGCAATTATTTTAAGAATGGAAGGAATTAATAACTAAATAATAGCCCAATAATCACAGACACAGTCACAGACAACTTGCGCAAGTGGAGCACATCTCCTAAGGCATACATGGGCAACTGGCGGCCCGGGGGCCACATGCGGCCCCCACCTTCACTTAATGCGGCCCTCGGGTTAATATCAGAATATTGATATATTATTTATTTCAGCTGTTGCAATTCACAACATGCAAACATGACCCGCTTTAATTACTTCAGTCTAAATTAGTAGCTTAATGACTAGTATTAAAATGTTATTGTCTTTTTTTGATGTCCAATGTATTTGTATTTAGTTCATAAAGATACATAACTATAACTATATGCATTTAAATAAAAAGGTTACTTTTCAGGATTCCAATTCAAAAATAGCAAAAAATTATTCTGGATTTCAATTCAAATATAGCAAAAATAGCCAATCTACAAGCTCAAAACGCGTCGTACTGCGACGCGTTTTGAGCTTGTAGATCGGCTATGTTTGCTAGGAGAGAAATATGCATATGTGGCCCTCTGGAGCGAGTATGGAAATATAGTGGCTCTCTCCGTCTTCAAAGTTGCCCACCCCTGTCCTAAGGAATCACCCGTCACTATGCACTAACCACACCTAAAACCAAAGTTTAAAGAACACGTGCACAAGCCGCTGCCACACGGTCGAAAGAGCTGCGCACGTTCTCGGCTGCGCGTAGCTTAAAGCTTGAGTTTTTAGACAGCTGGTGGATGGAAATTAAGCTCCACCTCCGCGGAATTCTTGCGGGACGGCCAGATTCCCGGAAACGCTCTCCTCCGCTCAAGTCTTCCGCGGAGGTGGAGCTTCTTTTCCATCCACCAGCTGTCTAAAAACTCAGAATTTAAGCTGCGCGCAGTTTAAGAAGTGCGCAGCTTAAGACCGTTTTGCGCTATGGTGTGGAGACGGTGACAGAGCCACTGCTCTGCCTGGCAGCCTGGATGTTGAATCACACAGTGCGCAGCATGTTTCTCAGGCCCAAATACACCAGGCAGTGATTACCAGAATCATATTGATGCTCTGTATTTACAGTGCCATGTTTGATATCAGCGTTGTTTGTTTTAATCCGAGTTCCAGACAGTAGTTAAATAGTTGGCCTACGGGGATACGCCCATAATGCACACTCACTTTTGCCGTCTGCCGCACCCTGCGCGGCTTGTATTGCCCAACCAGTCTGGAATGCGCGGCACTTGACTCTTCAATTCCTGAATCACTAGTCTTCACTGTAGGCTACGAAAGGTAAGAGATCAAACAATTCTTACCTGACATATCTCAGATAAAACACGAGTCTTATTTACGTTTGAATTAGGCAAGGCGAAACACAAATTCTTGAATATATACTATATAGGGTGCTGGCGTGCTGCACACTACAGTGTGACTTTTTAGAACTAACCAAGGAAACAAGGCAACCAGGTAAGAGCTTTGTGAAGAATATACAAAGCAGGTGTGACCATGTAGCAGCTTGTTAATTCACTTTTTCCGTGTCCATTGGAAACGACAGATTTACGGATTTTGCCTGAGCCATAGTTACATTTACATATTGCATAGTAATGAACACTTTTCAATCAATTTTTGATGAAGTTTTGATGAATTGAACATGGTGGACCCTGTTGTAAACAAGTGTAATGCTTAATTGGGTCGTCCACTCACAGTTAACAGCCTTTGTATTGAGTTTGTGCTTGAAATGTACTGTAATTCTGCAAACTGTTAATACAATTTTCAATCAATCAATCCTGTCAAAAAAAAATCCGAACTGAAACAGATGACAAAGAAAAGGGGTGATGGTGGTGGTTCCGGGGCCCGGAAAATGCAGACGCGGAGGCGGTGGTGGCATCTGAGACAGCAATGCAGGATGTTGGGTGTTTTTGAAATCAACCCGGAACACGAGTTTTACCATCTCACCTCAGTGATGAAAAATGGCCTACACGCAGCTCTCCAGCCTAGTATTGACGTCCCAGCACCGGTAAGATAAAAAATAAACCTTTATTTAATATTGATCACAGTGGGGGAAGTTATTGTCTCAGCAGCAACACCAGAGAGTGAAACAGGAGCAAGAGCCAAAATAAAATAAAACAAAAGTTATAGGCTTAGGTTCTATACAGTCTATCAATAAATACTAAGTCTAATTGTACCAATGAATATCTAAGAAGTCTATCACCATTGAAATGTACAGTGTGCCTCAACAGTGAGTATCTAATATCTGGGTAATATACTGTGCATTGTGCAATCTATCAATAGTGAATGTGTGAATGAATATATGTACAGTATATCAACAGTGAATGTATGAATTGATATATGTACCTATGGTTCTGTAGTGTATATCTAAGTGCAAGTGCACCAGAGTCAATGCCGGAGTCAGTAATCCAAAATAACATTTTCAATTCGTAACTTTAGATGGGGGTTAAGCTTGGTTGTGGAGCCTGATGGCTATAAAAGCGCCCCTCAAAAATTAAAAAATTAAATACTTTTTGAATTTGTATCCAGCATGAACTTGCAGCAGAACATTTCAAAGCAGAGGAGACTCAAATTCATGAGGTGAGTGGTCATCATCTCTCAACAACAATTTGAATCTGTAAAATTGTCTTGGCAAATTAGCTATTATAGGAACTTTTATTGGGTTTTTTTTTAGAATGTTTGTTTTGTTTTTTTAACAATGAGGCCTTTTAGACATGCCTCAAATATTATTTACAGATAATGCTATTATAATAAATCCTATTCCAAGAGGCATAAAACAAAAATAAATAATAATCTTAAGAAATAATAATTTGACCGGATTTTCTGCGTGCAGGATTTTGAGATGCAGACATTTGCAGGGCCAGTGTTTGCCCATCTGAGATCATCCCTTGGGTTGACAGAGGAGGAATACCAGCACTCCCTGTCAAACGATCATTATCTTCAGTTTGTCAGCAACTCAAAGAGCAAGGCAGACTTCTTCATCACGTGAGTATAATTTTGCCGCCTACAGTACTGTACATACATGCATACAAATGCATGTATAAATGGTAAAAAAAAAAAAAAAAGGTAAATGGTGCATTTATATAGCGCTTTTATCCAAAGCGCTTTACATAGAAAAGCAATTATCTGCATTATAGTTACTACTGCTGCTGCTGCTTTTTCTTTGCCAAACAAGTTTTATCCTGAGGGCACTTTTGCTGTCATTTTATTGTATTTGTTCCAGTGTAAGTAATTTGTAGCTTGCAAACTATGCTTTCAAAGAAACGTCCACACTGCTGACAGTCTACCGAACACAGTATTCATATTATGCTCTCAATTCTGTATCCCTGGTTCTAGGAATAATAAGAGGTTCTTCTTAAAGACACAGAGCAAGCGGGAGGTGCAGTTCCTTCTGTCTAACCTGCAGGCATATATGGACCACTTGGAGAAATACCCCCATTCTCTAATAGTGAAGTTCCTAGGTAAGAGTCAAACGAATCCTACCAAATGTTGGGGATGTTCAAAATGGGTTTATATGGAGATGACCCAAAACATATATATATTTTTTACATTCCAGGTGTCCATATGATTGTTATTCCAAACGAAATAAAGGTACAACATTTGGATCTGTACACACCAACAAATACATGCATATGAATGAGCATTGCTTAAGTTTCTATGTCACCCTCTCTGTTTCAATCTGTTATAGAAGTACTTTATTGTGATGCAGAGTGTGTTTTACCCTGATGAGAGGATCAATATTAGGTATGTCTATTTTCATTGTTTGTGATGATTTTGACCTCTATTTTATAGATTGGACTATTCTAGCATATAAACTAAGTTATCTTAATGGTGAACATGCTGTTGATTATTCAGATATGACATTAAGGGCTGTGAGGTGGGCAGATGGACTGATCCTGCCAAGGGAAACCATATTATAAAGGTGCTGAAGGATAATAACTTTGAAGGAGAGCACATCACATTGGGTAAGAGCCTTGTTACCACGCACACGCACACACACACACCCCTTATACGGTAAAAACTAAATGATGTGCTTTGCATATGACCAGTGATCACATCACTCACTGAAAATAAAATGAAACGTGAATATGCCTACATTTGATATACACGTTATATTTGTCTTACTCTGTGTATGTATACCTATTGAGAGTGTGCTGATAATTATGTGTGCACTCTCAGAGTTAAAAATCTATAAATGAACAGTGGATTTTACTGTTCCGGGAGGTTTATTTTAAATGTCTGTGTTGCCAGGTCACCAGAAATCCTGGCTTGTAAACCAGGTGAAAATTGACACCACTTTTCTCCGTGGGCTCAACGTGCTGGATTACAGTCTCCTGTTGGCCAATCAGCCAATGCACCGAGACGAGCTGGAAGGGAGACACTCCCTCGCAAACATCATTATTCGCACTACAAAGTAGGTTCTTGTGTAAACATTATAGTTAAACATATATTATAACCTAAAACATGGTGTAGATGTTCTCCCATGTATTTCTGAGCGGTGCTTAACCGCTCCAATGACTGGCCACGTGTCTGTCTGTCTGTCTGTCTGTCTGTCGTACGAACAGCTACCGCTGGGTGACCTATACTGAGCACTATAACCATAGAAAATTTGAAAAAAAGAGATGTCTAATTGGCTGCTGCAGTTTGTTGGAGCGAAGTGTGTGTGCAAAAGCGGGCAGAAGTGCGCAGGAAGTGCGTTGCGTCACTGCCCAAGTGACATCTCTCATGCGAATGCTCCATGTCTCTCGCTGCCACTCAAGTCACGGTGACTACTGGCCAATCACAGGGCGTCTTTTCCGGGACTTCTGTTGTGCACGCTCAATCTTTACGATCATGCTTCCGCTGCTTCCAGTATGCTTCACAAGGAATCTCGGGAAAACACGCTTCAGAGCCGGAAGAGGCGTCTACCTTTATATAGATTTTGTTTTCAAAATGTGTCTCTAGTGCAGTGCATGGTAAAAATAAATAGTATTTTTTTAATTCTAACTCTGATGGGACATCTTTTTTTTTTTAAGATTTTCTTTTTTTTTTGCCTTTATTGATAGATACAAGTGAAGAATGACAGGAAAAAGGGAGAGAGAGAAGGGGGGAGACATGCAGCAATGGTCATCAGGAACGGGACTCGAATACGCAACGCGCTGTCAGGCCAAAGCCTATAATGTGGCATGTGCCTGGACCACTATAGGCCAGCAGGCCATCTAAATAAATTGCAGTTGAAGCCAATACCACTCTGCTGAGACGCAGAGCAGCATTGGGGGTAAAATATGTCACCTTCTATTTATTGTGCTTATATTGTTGTCTCACCTATATCCCCTGGTTCTTTTCTGTAGGTCCCTGGATCTGGATGACAGTCCCACTGAGGCACATGCTCCCTGCACCATTCCTTTACTGGATGACCACTCAGGGCAGCAGCCACCAGATACTACAGACTGTGGGTCAGACCAACGCCAGCACGCACGAGGAGAGACTACTGGTGATGCAACCCCCCTCCAAGAGATCAACTGCCAGGCAACTGGGACCAGCACTGAAATGGAATTGCAAGAATTCCATAACAAGCACCGTCGCCTGCTGCCAAATTTTGAAAACGCAATTCACGTCTTGGACGGGCCTCAGCACCGTTACTTTGTTGGCATCATAGACATTTTCACTGTTTATGGTCTGAAAAAAAGGCTTGAGAATCTGTGGAAAAGGGTTCGCTTTCCTGGCAGAGCTTTCTCCACTGTCAGCCCCCCTGCCTATTCACAGAGGTTCTGCCAGTGGGTACAGAACCACACCCAGTAATACGAAGAGAAAAGATCAATAGGAAGGGAGAGGAGAATGCAAAAACAGCATAGATGGATGTAAATATTTCACCAAGTATTGTGTTAAGCCTAGCCTATTTATGTTAATATGTATTTAGATGGTGATACTTGTGTTTATTTATGCATGCTTATTTAGCTCAACCAGAAGGGTCATACTGTCTAAAGTACATCATTATTATTTTATATAACTTTGCTTGACTATTATGCAATTACTTTAACTTGATTAAAGATACTGTTTACTATAGAGCTACATTCAAAAGGCTGTGTTATGTTTGCAGACAAGCTGAGTGAGAACTCCCCCAAATACCATGAGTCATTCTTGCAGCCTATAACTGTTACTGTATACACAAATGAATCTAATGCAATACTGCAAATAAACCTCTGTTCCTTCATGAATATTCATTTGCAATTTCTCATGAACATACACATTATAAAAAAGTAAGTAAAACTAGTTACTTTTATAATTTAGTAACTAGTAAAGTAAGTTAAGTAACTAGTTATTTTTTGAGAGCAGTAACTTTACTTTTTTTAAGTAGCTTGCCCAACTTGGAGCATACATACACAAACTCAACTAAGCTGCAAGACCCATGCGCCATGCGAGCTCATGCTCGTTAGGCATATACCTTGTTCGTTGTATAACGATAAAACATGATATAAAATACAATACCAACTGGTAGTATATTATTTAGTTAATATCATCAGACTTAGATTGGCTCAGATCTATTGACTTCTACTAAGCTACCTGGTCCTGTGCATATTTTGTAGACTAAATGACAGTGGCCGTCACCATGTCTGTCCAAATTAATATTAAGAAAATCACACTTGTGTGAAGTGAGGGGCGCTCTTATCATCATATATCATACATATTACATACATTGATTGATTGATTGATTGAAAATGTTATTAACAGTTTGCAGAATTACAGTACATTTCAAGCACAAACTCAATACAAAGGCTGTTAACTGTGAGTGGACGACCCAATTAAGCATTACACTTGTTTACAACAGGGTCCACCATGTTCAATTCATCAAAACATTTAGAGACGTACAAATAGACACTTCTATATAGACAAAGAACAGAACAGGAATTCATCATAATGGAGGTAAAAAGGGAAAAGAAACATATACAGTGAGGGGAAAAGGGGGGGGGGGAGGATTCAGATTTTACGGGGGCCAGTTTCGAATTGCAGCCATCCGTAGGTGCCCTTTGAGAGCGGTTTTGAAGGAGTCAAGGGATTCGCATGTCTTAATGACTGTTGGTAGGGCGTTCCACATTTTGGTGGCATAGTAGCGAAAATAATTTAGTCCCTTGTTTGTGCCGAATCTGGGTTGTAAATGGTTCGTTGCACTCCCTCTGGTGTTGTGGGTGTGGACTTCGTTAACATTAAGGAAGTATCTAGACAGGTACATGGGTATCTTGGTGGAGTATCGAATCTTGTGGACCAGACCCATTGCAAGATGCTGTACTCTGTCGACAACCCTAAGCCATGCCAGTCTGTCAAAGTGGGCAGGGGTGAGGTGGGTTCGGGGGGTGAGGCCAAGTAGGAGCCTGACCAGTTTGTTTTGGGAAGTCTGGAGCCTAGTTTTAAGGGCCTTTGAGGTGCTGTGGTACCAGGAGGTGCATGCATAGTCAAAGAAGCCTTGTACGAGGGCTCCTGTTAAGGTCTTCAAGGTGTTTTTGTCGACCAGTGAGGAGATCCTGTAAAGGAATCTTGTTCTTTGGTTGACTTTTTTGATTACGTTGGTGGCCATTTTATCACCGGAAAGATTAGCCTCCAGGATGGAACCTAGGTAGGTAATTTCATCTTTACATCATCACATTCCGCCAATCACAATTTCCATCCTCACGTTCCTGTCATTACTGCCAATCACAATTGGTGTCCTCACTTTTTATCCTCAATACGTATATTGCTCAGCCAATCACATCATTGCTATGGGGTCCTCAGCCAATCAAATCATTGCTATGTGGTACACACAAACACACAAAGCTGGGCATAGGAGGGGCTAGCACCCCTCAAAAATGACCTTAAAATATAGAGCAGGCCGAGTCATTCAGGGGAAACCTTGTTTCTTAGCTCCAGGTCTACCGGTCCAGGCACCTTGGCCGGTAGTCCGAGTCTGGCAGTGTGCCGTGGGTTCGACTCCCGATCCCGACGGCCTTTACTGCATGTCACTCCCCCATTTCCTGTCAGCCTACTGTCTGTCCCTCTATAAAAAATATAAAATAAAGGCGAAAGCCACAAAAAAAACATAAAAAAAGAAAAAAACACCATGTGTCACGTATATAGGCCTGTGATAGGCCTATAACTGCCTTTGAAATAACATTGATGGAGCACGGTGGCAGCCTTCAGGAACGCCAGGAATGACAATCACCTTGGTTCTAATTACATTGCTACTGTGACTGTCACCACCATGTTGAAACAAAGCGCCCTGTTCTCATTAACCCACCCACCCACTTGTCACTGGCTTGCACCTCAGTAAACCCGCAGCATGTTTCCAACGGTCATCGCCATCATAGCCTTATCAGCTTATTCCGAGTGCGTTTCCTCGTCTCACTCCCAAAAGAAAACGGGTTGCTTCAAAGTCAACAACTGCAAATGCATCATGAAGGACGGCTCGGGGGTGATCAACCTGAAGGCCATGGGCGACCCCGAAGGCTTCCTGGGGCGTTGGAAGCCTGTGGCAACAGACTTCACACCACCCAACGAGGAGATCCTCTTCTCCTTCAGCCCTTGCCTGGCCTTCTCGGAGCCGGACGACCTCGTGGAGCCGGACTGTAGTGATGTTGCTGCTTGCCTCATTGTCAGGTGCGGCATGTGCATTTCTTTTTAGCTACATTGCATAATTACATGAGGCATAATATAAGCTTTGATTGATTGACTGATTGATTGAATACTTTGCCTACTGGGCACTTTTATGAAGGGGGCCCTGGGGAACTGGGCCCTTGAAGTGGGTGCCGCAGAGGGTGCAGGATGTGGCCACAGTGCCCAGTTCTCCCCCAAACCCCAGGACCAGTTATCTCAATAAAGGACAGAGCCTTTATTCTCAGTTCTCTGGCTACTACCCTTTTATATTTCTCCACCCTGCCTTGTGGCAATATAAAGGGAACCTAAAATTCATCCTAAACCATATGACACTGTCTCCATCTGCTGGCCATTCTACATACTGCATCTTACTAATTTATTTCTTTGGAACAGGTATAGGGTCAAAGTCAACAGATACATTAGCCGCTACATGAACTATGGAAGTCATGAGGGGAATGAGTTTCACTACAACGACAGTACAAAGACGTTGTCTGTCTCGTATTTTGGTAAGCTACGAATACAACTGCTCCCTTTCACTTCACAGTGGTAGGTCATTAGTGATTCCAACTGTTGCCGTGTGCATATTACGTTCTCTCCCTGTCATTTAGTCCCTTCTGCCAATCTGCAGCAGCCACTTGACTCAGTGGACACAAAGCAATGGCAAGTGGGTGTCACAGTAGGCCTATGACGGAAGAGGGAGAAATGTACCTCACTACTAATTAGTCTAGTAGCCAGCCCATAGAGCCCCATTGTGAACCCGGACATGTTGAGTACACCAAGGTTTTATGTTAGAAATGTTGAGTATGGGTCCCCAGCATGTAGAAACTGCCGGATGCTAACTTGCATATGTTGAGCAATTTTCATAATTGGCATAATATACCATTTTCATAATTGGCATAATATACCATACCATTAACAACCTATAGAAGTCAAATTTGCATCATGCTTTATGTAGCATGTGATGTGTCAAACTAGGGGGTTTTCATGATGCTGAATCCATTTCAAACATTAATTTTGCAAAAAAATACTCATTGGGCTAAAAACGGCCAATGCCGTCATAACAAATGTGATGATGTCAGCACATTTGGGCAAGTGGGCATGGCTGTTTTAAGCCCAATGAGTGTTTTTTTTGCAAAACTAATGCTTGGAATGGATTCAGCATCATGAAAACCCCCTAGTTTGACACATCACATGCTAGATAAAGCATGATGAAAATTTTAATATTTTGCCTTCTATAGGTTGTTAATATGTTAATACGCAATGCCTCCCTACTTGGCACTCGGTTGGATTGGGGGGGGGGGGGGGGGGGGGGGCGGGGGGTCAAATCAACTAATCAAATGGTCAAATGCGGAGAAAAAATGTCACTGCGGTAACGTGAGACAAATCGTACGACTTTGGCTTTGACCAACTTGTTAAGACTAATCTCTCTCAGCCCTAGCTCACGCTCACGTGGGCATGGCTGTTTTAAGCCCAATGAGTGTTTTTTTTTTGCAAAACTAATGCTTGGAATGGATTCAGCATCATGAAAACCCCCTAGTTTGACACATCACATGCTAGATAAAGCATGATAAAAATTTGAATATTTTGCCTTCTATAGGTTGTTAATAATATGGTCACATATTTTGCCAGTTATGAAAATTGCTCAACATATGCAAGTTAGCATCCGGCAGTTTCTACATGCTGGGGACCCATACTCAACATTTCTAACATAAAACCTTGGTGTACTCAACATGTCCGGGTTCACTTTTTGGCTACTAGACTAAATACTGGCATCATGAATTGCTAATTCTCTACTATAGCACAACAGTCTAACCAGACAGTGGCCTTGTGGTTAGAGTGTCCGCCCTGAAACTGGGAGGTCGGGGGTTCGATCCCCGGCCGGGTCATACAAAAGACTGTAAAAATGGGACGCAATGCCTCCCTACTTGGCACTCGGTTGGATTGAGGGGGGGTCAAATCAAATGGTCAAATGCGGAGAACAAATTTCACTGCGGTAACGTGTGACAAATCGTACGACTTTGGCTTTGACCAACTTGTTAAGACTAATCTCTCTCAGCCCTAGCTCACGCTCACGGTGACCGGCCACGGACCGTGGTGCACTATCACTGCAGTCCAAATACATCCGTGTCCTTCATTCAAGCCCTGAGCCTGAAGACAGACGAGCCCCTAGAGGTCTGGGTGGAGAGCCCCTGTGCTTGTGCAAACGCCTGTGCCATGGGGGACCTCGGTCCCGGCACCATCTTCCTCATCCTGCTTTCCCTCAGTGCTGCTGCCTACTTCATCCTTGGTAAAAATAATAATAATAACAAAAAAAAACCCACCATTTTCATCTTTTGATCTGCGCACTTGAAAATCATTTAATAATTTTGCATGAGTAAAATTGTGGATGGTTTGATATTTTTCTACTGCGTTAGTGAGGTGAGGTGAGGGTGGCATGTGGCTCAGCCAATCAAGAGCACATACCTCATGGGGTTATAGCCCCTCATTGCAACATCCTGCGGTTAACTTTCGGCCGATGGCCGACGGATGCCTTTACTTCCTCAACACTATAAAATAAAAAGGAAGAATGACTAGAGAAAGATGACATCTACAACTTCCACTTTCTGCTTGGCAGGCACCTGCGCTCTGAGGCCCTTCCGGACCAGCAGCGGGGTGCAGATCGCTCCAGAGGAGAGCGTGTGGTGCATGCTCTGTTATCTCTTTACCGAGAGAAAGGCAGGCAGGAGGAGGAAGAGGCACTGCTCCAGAGATGACACACTTTGAGATGTGGTAGTGAAAGCATAGCATCATAAATGAGGTCTCAGAGAAACTGGGGCAGGTATGTTTGCCTTGCTCATCAATAAATTATTTGAATTTTTCACCAAAGACGGAGTGCCTTGGATTCCCTTTTTTCTTTTCAAGTCTGCAACTTACACCTTTGACAAGCAGTACAACAAGGAAAGATACCCTTTGTCTATGGGGCAGGGAAAGATACCCTTTGTCTATGGGGCAGGTATGTGTCAAGAGTCAGGACGTTGTTGTTTATAACCCTTTGTCTATGGGGAAGGTATGTGTCAAGAGTCAGGACGTTGTTGTTTATAACCCTTTGTCTATGGGGAAGGTATGTGTCAAGAGTCAGGACGTTGTTGTTTATAACCCTTTGTCTATGGGGCAGGTATGTGTCAAGAGTCAGGACGTTGTTGTTTATAACCCTTTGTCTATGGGGCAGGTATGTGTCAAGAGTCAGGACGTTGTTGTTTATAACCCTTTGTCTATGGGGAAGGTATGTGTCAAGAGTCAGGACGTTGTTGTTTATAACCCTTTGTCTATGGGGAAGGTATGTGTCAAGAGTCAGGACGTTGTTGTTTATAACCCTTTGTCTATGGGGAAGGTATGTGTCAAGAGTCAGGACGTTGTTGTTTATAACCCTTTGTCTATGGGGCAGGTATGTGTCAAGAGTCAGGACGTTGTTGTTTATAACCCTTTGTCTATGGGGCAGGTATGTGTCAAGAGTCAGGACGTTGTTGTTTATAACCCTTTGTCTATGGGGCAGGTATGTGTCAAGAGTCAGGACGTTGTTTATAACCCTTTGTCTATGGGGCAGGTATGTGTCAAGAGTCAGGACGTTGTTGTTTATAAGGATACGAGTATGGACTATGACACCAGTAATCAGCCGAGTCAACACAATCTTTATTTTCACTCTGAAAACACTCAACCACGTGATAAGATTTTTTTTAAAACGCATCTATGTTGTATTGTTTGGCTTCATGAAAGGACAATGGAAGACACCTGAATGCGGTTATTAAGGAAAACTAAGATTAAAACGAATGGCTGTGTCTGATTCAAAACTATAGTAACTCTGGTTGAATATTGCACTGTTGCCTGTGTTCTCCAGTCAATTTGCATATTATATTACATGGGCATATCTCACTGAACTCACTGTACGTTTTCTTTTATTCATTATTTTATTTCAATAGCGACTGTGAGAGAGACAGAAAAGGCTTCAGACAGTCCGGCCAGCTGGGAGTCGAAACGGTTGAATGAAGAAAGCATTACTTTCGCCCTAATAAAAAAAAGAATACAAATAAAATAAAAACATGATCCACCAAAATGACATTATTACTCCTTTATTGTTCAGAAGACATTTTTGGAGAATGGCAAAACATATCTTAGAGCAACTAAGTGGTCATTGTACAGAAAGAGCGCGTACAAGTCATTTTAGCTCAAATTTGTCATTAAGCAAACTTTGTTAGAATAGAATTATTTATTAGACTTATTAATATAGAAAATGTTAATTTCTGTGCAGGGTGTAGGGTTGTGTGCATAGCTTAAAACCCTCTTAAAACAAAAAGAAAAACCTAATAACCATAAATAACGTTTTTAAAGTTATTGAGGGGCGGTGAGCACCACCAGACCCCCAAATATATCAGTGGTTTATCCAAGTGATAGATTGAAAAGAACTAACCCAACTCCATGTGATTAATAAAAAGGAACATTTCACAAAATACAAGAGCGTACGTAGTGTAGTCAACAAGTGATAATCGTTCCACAATGTGCTGCACACAGAATTTACAGAGATTTTTTGCCAAACAAATGTGTTTTCAGCCCCCCCCCCCCCTTAGCTAGTCCTTTAACCAATTAAGCTATATTTTATACTTTTAATGTCTTTAGGGAAAATAAAAAAATAAGACAAATTGCCGATCTACAAGCTCAAAACATGTTGCATCGCCTATAATGACATGCCCAAAATAGGGATGCCAGGTTGGAAGTGGTTAAAGGGGCATTCCACTCATTTTCAACATTTTACTATGTCATTAATATACCTTAGAGCTGTTGTGTGGAAATAATAACAAAGTCCCCCCCATTCTGTGTTTCCTAGAACTGTAATTATGAAAAGAATTTTTTCAGACCTCTACTTCTAGGAAACACAGAATGGGGGGGACTTTGTTATTATTTCCACACAACAGCTCTAAGGTATATTAATGACATAGTAAAATGTTGAAAATGAGTGGAATGCCCCTTTAATAAGGTACTGAATGTTGAACAGATTTTCCCTTACAAGTGAAAAAGCTGCTAAAGGGCTGGGATGGTTTCCGTTCCCAGTACATTCTAGTTCCACAGAACACCAACTCGTTTCAAAACCATTCTTGAAACAAGTGCAAGTATCAAAAAAAAATAACAGCTCCACACATGTTTTTCACTTGTGCACAGAAACCTTAAATGCTTCAAGACAACATTAGAGAACATCACTTAAAAAGGTGTTGTAATTTTTGTCCAAATATCTTAGTAAAATTCAATATATTCCACTAACAAAACAAAAAAAGAATACACAAACCAGCCCGCTGGTTGACCTTGCATTACAATCCTTCATGAGTTTTAGGTTTGGAACCATTGAGCAGTGTAGAAACTTAGTTAAAATCGATAGAAGATTCATCCCTTTTCTGCCTCTTTGGTGTTTGTTGATCAAGAGATAGGTGTAAACAATACAAGTGGTCCGTCTAAATGAAGGAGGAAAAAAAAATAACATCCTCGTGGGTTCTG
Organism: Electrona antarctica; assembly: GCF_951216825.1. Classification (NCBI taxonomy): domain Eukaryota; kingdom Metazoa; phylum Chordata; class Actinopteri; order Myctophiformes; family Myctophidae; genus Electrona; species Electrona antarctica. Next base: position 51,846,567 of record NC_136793.1, read on the forward strand.
GAAAACACCAAAGGGCCAAGAACGATAGCCTCAGGCTATAGCCAGACTGATAACGTAGATTCACTCTCGCTTCCTCCCCGGGAGGAGGCGTCAGTGAAACCATGCCGTGTGTCTGGCCAAAGCCAGGCTACAAGAACGACATACCAAACAGCAGGCCATTGCTCCACAAGATGGCGACAAGGAGTATTAATTCAAATTGTGACCAAAAAACCCCCAGAAACAACATGTTCTCTCGTCACCATGAACAGCACTCGACCACAGTTAATCTGGTGCATGAACATGAAGGTCATTCAAGAGACACACACACACACACACACACACACACACACACACACACACACACACACACACACACACACACACACACACACACACACACACACACACACACACACACACACACACACACACACACACACACACACACACACACACACACACACACACACACACACACACACACACACACACACACACACACACACACACACACATTAGAGGCACTAAGTGAATAATGCTTGGTTCCCTAATCAACAGGGAGGGCCATTCAGGCACACACAGCGCAGCTTTTCTCAAACTTGTCACAGACAATTTTAGAGCCACTAAAAACAGAGTATGACAAAAACCAGTGGTACTTAACTGCAGTTGCACTTCGCTAGCCTACTTCTACATTGTGTGTATCTCACCGATTGCTGAATGAAAAGGTTTGTAGTCGAAAAGCAGAATAAAGCCTATAAAAAGACAAAGATCCCGAACCTGGTCTTGTTACTACACCTTAGCACACGCACATAATACATTGCAATGAATGCAGTCATTAGGAATCTTCTGCATGTCTGCAGATGCTCTGAATTACCATTGGACACTATGACACACAAGAGTACATGTAATGTAGTACAACATATTTCACATAAAGTGCAACTGTGAAAAGACAGCTTACAAGCGGTCAGGGTGGAGAGAGTTTCCGACCGGAGCCAGGGTGAGCTAGCGGCGTCTCCTCTCGTGGGCCACAGTCCAGCTGGGGCTCTGGGAGAAAAAGCGTGGAGACAGAAGACAAGACAGTCTGCAGGCGGGCTGCGCGAGCACTGCGGGGACGTGTGGCCTAATGGCTCTCTATCACCACAGGCTCATACACACCAGCACCAGACACCCTGAAAGAATGAGGACAAAACAAGACTTTAGGAGTCTAAAAGCCCCAGATAGCAAACCCCTTGGAGGCCTGGCTGCTTCTTACACAACTGGATGTTTGAGCCAAAGGGAGGAGCTAGAGGAAAGGCCATTGGGGGGGGGGGCGGGGGGGGTCACCAAAACCAGTAGGTTCAATCCCGCAATCTACTAGATTAGATTATGAAACATCTCGCGGGCAAGGTGATATTTTGTTCTAAGGAACATGGATGTGCTCAGCTGTAGTTTAATCGCATTCTGCCCATTCGATTTTGAGATATCAAGTGGAAATCCTGGCCTAATGCCAGTATAGGCCATCGCCTGTGGTTTTTGAGTGAAATGTTGGACGGACAGACAGACGGACGGACGGACGGAACCGCCGGCCATGCTTCGAGCCCCACCAGCCACCACTATCGGGGATAAAAAAAAATAGATGTAAAGAAGACATTCATGTGTATGAGCAATTCAGTAATGGGGGCAGTAGTGTGTGTGTGAGTATGTGTGTATGTGTGTATGTGTGTATGTGTGTATGTGTGTGTGTGTGTGTGTGTGTGCACGATTAAGGGAGACAAGGAGACCACAGAAAAGAGACAACAACAGACACATGACTACATATGATCACCTGTTTCCAAGTGTGATGCCGCTGAGTGCAGTGGTTCCGTCCCGGCTAACAAACAGACGAAGGTTGCTGTCTGTGAACGAGTGACAGACACATTTAGAAAACACTTAACATACTGGTGACGAAGACGGACACAAAACTAGAGCTATGGTAGTGACGCGGTAGCCCAGTCAGTGCCCGCAAGAGTGGTTGACATGCAGTAGCCCCGCCTTGGATCACACAGATGCCCTTGCTGGCCTCCCTGAACCCTCTCCTTTGTCTCTTTCTCTATTCCGCCTCCCTTCTAAGCTTTCCTAATGTTGTCAGTAAAGAGGAAACACTAAGGGCAGAAGTCTAGTCTCACTCCATGTGAGAGAGAGAGAGAGGAGAGAGAGAGAGAGAGAGAGAGAGAGAGAGAGAGAGAGAGAAAAGCAAAGCAATTAAGTGAGTTGAGTAGACAGAGTTGACAAAATGACATTATTTAACAAATCTATTGGAATTTGACTTTAACCCATTTTGGGCGGGAATTATGTTATGCTTTAGCTATTGAAAAATAGCAGATCTACAAGCTCATAGCGCGGCACTCGGTGCCGCGCTATGAGCTTGTAGGTCTGCTATTTCTTTTAAATCGAAGAACGACTGACATAGAAACACTTTTTCAGAAAACTGTCATTTTCAAACAGACATTTTTAGAATGGGTTAAGGTTGGTGCAGTGACAAACTGACAACTTACACAGCATACCGCACAACATGACAGGACAAGACATTATTGTCAAAGTTTACACAAGTACCAGCTTGGTTGAATGCTTGATTCTGATTGGCCAATCGCAGAATTCAGCTGTGTGTTATTTCTTGATAAACAGACCCGACGCCTAATCAAACCCTCGGAGCACCTGCTGTGCCCCGCTGATTTACTGCCGTTTCCAACATGACAGCCGTCATGTGAACAGACACACAATGTCATTTACAGCTAAACATTGCTCGCACAACATTTGAGCGAGGAATGGACGATGCAGTACCCGAAAATGGATTCATTCTACTTGATCAACTCACTTCCTTGTTTTCCTAGACAGCTGGGCAGACGCCGGGCCAGCGCGACACTTATGGAATACTTTCATTACCAAGCAAGGAAATACCTTGTTTTGTTGTGTTTTGGGTCAATTTATTAATTTATGTATTAAGTAGCCATGTAATAAACGGGATAAATGACCTTCAGTGTCACTGTCGGTGATGCATCTATAAACAATGACCACTCAGCCATACATTATCCCTTACATATAAACATTCATTACTCTATAGTTGTACGTACCTTCAGTGTTGTTGATGTCTGCAAAGTTTTGGCTCTGGACAATCTTCTCCACAATATCATCGGCATCCATGCGAGTGTCATCTACCCAAGAGGGCTGACTCTCCACTGAGTCCTGCTTCCTCCTAAAACACCATGATTTAAAACAGAGGAATTGGTGACCGCAATGCCATGTTCAACTCATCTCTGCGTTTCACAAGGACGGGTCTAAATGTCATGATTGGGTATGCATATATTCGTCATTCCAATCATTGTGATGTCACCAACAGCTGGTATGATGTATAGATTGAAATTGTGATGAAGCAGTGGGACATAGTTAATTAGTTATCATAACAAATGAGGGATGCACCGATGTATCGGACACATATCGATATTGGCCGATATTTGCCCCTTATCGGTCAATATCGGTAACGGCAAATAAAACTGACATTAAACGATGGCAGTAACCGAAATGTATCGTTGTCGTTAATAAGCATACATTTTGCGTTGGCTATGTGTGTGTGTTGGTTGTCTGCAGCCTACCAAGCTGAACATTTATCTATTGTATTGAAGATATATTCGTTTTCCCTGGCACAAAAGGGGGAAAATAAAAACAACAAAAACTAAATAAACATATTGGTATCAGTATCGGCAAAATTTGATATTTTAAACATCGGTATCGGCCAATAATCTCCATATCGGTGCATCCCTATTAAAAATAAATAATAATCTAATATATTATAAATGCATTACAACACAACAATGGTTGGTTATCACTGAGGACCTACACCATTCACAAATCAGTTAAAACCACAAGTCAATGAAAAGGCATTTTAAATATCTAAACATGTCCACTGGTTCAGTACAACACAACATACTGTATATAGACACCTCTGTTATTCAAGCCACAACTGCAGTTCGGTCATAGACTCATACTTTCTGTTGTACTGAACATTTGAGAATGTTCCTGTATCCATTTTGTCTTGTTGTAGCCATTTTGCAGTAATTGTCTGTATGTTCTTTGAACTTGAAAAACAAATTTCTGTGCAAACAAACTATAGTATATTATCTTACAGTCAGAAGAAGAAAGCTATCTTTTATTTCCCGTGTATAGTGTATGTATGAATTCCTGTTCTGTTCTTTGACTATATAGAAGTGTCTATTTGTACGTCTCTAAATGTTTTGATGAATTGAACACGGTGGACCCTCTTGTAAACAAGTGTAATGCTTAATTGGGTCGTCCACTCACAGTTAACAGTCTTTGTATTGAGTTTGTGCTTGTAATGTACTGTAATTCTGCAAACTGTTAATAAATATTTCAATCAATCAATCAATGTATATGTATAGTGCATACTAGTGTTCACTGTTCACACACAGTGGCTGGCAGATTGCAACATTTCCAATTCACTGCAATTAGCTCACAATTTACGGGCCAAGATGATATTTTCAACAACATAAGACCTCCAGGGACAGCCTTGCGGCTCAACCGGTTGTCGTCAACTTCCCTCGTTCAACTTCAGCTATGAAACCTACAGTATGTTGCATATCGTCATGTCTCCACTCTGCCCTCCCTTCGTCCTGTCCCGTCTGTATACTGTACCATCTTGTCATCCAAGCTGACCAGGATTACAAAACATTATGTTCTAGTAAATAAATAATCAAATAAGAATAAAAACAGTGGTCGAATACCTACAAAGTTACCCACCGACCAACCACAGCTGAAATCTATCAGCATTTGGATTGGTGCCGATACAGCTCAAGTCGACTCCCTTCTGGCACATTGTACTTTGTTTTTCCACTGCAGATAGTGGCCCTTTTAATGTTGCCGTTTGTCATATCAACGCCCAAACCCATTGCACAGGAGAGTACTAAAGAACATTATACAACAGGTAGGTCTGACCGAGCAATCCCAAATGAGCATGAGAGCACTCCTAGCCGTTCTCAAGTGAAAGATTTTGGGAACGGCCTAAACACAATATAGGCTAAATATTACTCCTCGGGCTTGAAGTTAACCCATTTTGGGCGGGAACCCCTTTTGGTGTTTTAAACATTGTTATAATTTAGCTATTGAAAAATAGCAGATCTACAAGCTCATAGCGCGCCACCGAGTGGCGCGCTACGAGCTTGTAGGTCTGCTATTTTTGAAAAATCATGAAAATATTTATTTCAGAAAACTGGAGGATTTAGAAGATTTTTTTTTAATTTTGAGGTCAGTCCTAAATGGGTTAAACAGTAAAATACCCAGTGTTTCTGACTGTGTACTAGAAGCTCCACCATCTCCAACATCCTCATCAGCTGACGGTGTGTAAGTAAGTAAGTGACACGGCGCTGCCAAAGTAGGCTAGTCGGCTAATGATAGCAGTTTGCATTTTTGTTGTTTTTTTTATTTCTAGCAAATACCTGAGATTGAGCCAACAACACTCAAGTTTTGTTTCTCCATGTCTGGAATTGATTCAGTTTGGGGGAAAGTTGGCTGGCACAGAGTCCTGACACTGTACACGGTACTACTTTTGCCCGATGGAAAACCAAAAATAGGCGCGTCAAGTCGGTACCATGCGGTAGAAGATTGCCAAAAGTGTGTGTCTTGTAAAGCAGTGGTTCCCAGACTCTTCAGGTCGAGACATTATACATTTGCCCGGGATAAAAACAAGTGCACAAGGTGTCACTACTTCTTAATTCTTTTTTTGTTTGTTTTAAAATTCATAAAATTCTTTAAAAATCAGTTTTAAAAAATATATGTATTTTTAAATGTAGGAAAAGAAAATGGGATTTTTACTCAAGTCGTGACCCATAAAAACTGATTCGTGACCCACAAATGGCTCCCGACCCAGTGTTTAGCAACCAGTGTTGTAATGTAAAGCATTGATATTGGCACACTGTGAAACACGAATGAAAGCTCCGTCGGGGGTCTTTCTTTACCTGGACAGTCTGTTGGGGGGTAAGACAGGCCGCGGGGGGCGCGGAGGCCTTTCTGGACGAGGCGTGTCCTTCTCACCCTCCGTGGGGCTCTCGGCCAGCACAGTCTGGCTCCCAGAAGCACTGCTTCCTGTGGAGGTGTTCCTGCGATGTGTGAGGTCAGAAAGACTGGAAGAACAGGAGTGCTCCGTGCTGTAGCCTAGAATTATTGTTGTAAAAAAAAAAAAAAAAAGGAAAAGAAAAAGGGGATTTTAGCTTTAGAATAATCTGAAAAGCACTTCAGCCGTAGATTGTATTATTATAGGGCTAGCTGTAGCAGGCAGTAGCGTATGCAGAAATGACAAGTTAGCCATTAATATCTTTACGTAACATACTGTAGTAGCAGCACTGTGCTTCAAATGGGCTTTCAGTAATAGCTTAGCAACAGCAGGAGCCACACGTCAAAAAAAGTCAAAACTCCAGTATTTGGCTGGGCATTATATACAGATTTGTGGGCACGAACAGAAAGTGATAGTAAGTGCCTGTAGTGGTCAAAGTAATATTTAACAACAAAGTAGCGCGCACGCACACGCACACATGTACGTCAACAGAGTGATTTTTGCAAGATCATGCATGAGTCTCCGTTACGTATTTATGACTCCGGCATAATGTATGTCAAGACAAAAAGACAGCTGGATGTCACGGGGCTAGGGCCTTTTGTACCAGAGGCCATAGGGCATAAACTAATAAAAAACAATATTTGTAGGTTAACAAACCAGTACAAACGTTTAAAAGGGGCACAGGGGTTTCAGGTGACATATGACACTATTCTATAAGGTTTATATGATTGTCAAAGTCCAAGACATGTTGTTGAGCAGCAACTGTTACTGCAACTCCAGTTTTTAAGCTATTTAATGTTTCCATAGAACATGACAATGCATTTTTTACTTTGCACGCCCCTTTCCTTTAGCATTGTAATTATTGCCAATACCAGCAATCATGATACAAAAGTCAGAAACGTCTTCATTTGGAAATTGTATTAAAAAAAAAGGAAGGGGGAAAAAAAGGCAGACATACAAGTATGGACTCATTAGTGTGGTTTCTATATATATCTATCAAAAATAGCAGACCTACAAGCTCGTAGCGCGCCACTCGGTGGCGCGCTATGAGCTTGTAGATCTGCTATTTTTCAATAGCTAAATTATAACTTTTGGTGTTTAAAACACCAAAAGGGGTTCCCGCCCAAAATGACATGGCAGACATACAAGTATGGACTCATTAGTGTGGTTTCTATACCTGATATTCTGCTGTGCTGGCTGGCGTAGCTGGAGTTACGAGAGTGGCCTGATTGGAAGACATCTCCCGCACTGCACTGGTTCACCTCAGATTCTTCTGGAAGACCTGATGGCCAAAAAGTCATTTGATAAATCACACACCTTTACTACGCCCAACCACCATATCTCTCATAATTATTGTAGGACTAACTTCCATAAGATTTCTGTGCTAAACGGACGGTTTTGCAAAGCCGTACCTGAGCTGATGATGGAGGGTCTGGGCTTGGCGCCCTTACCCAGGGAGACCCCTCCAGCAGGCCCCGGCTCTGCTGTCCCCTCCCCCTTACAGTCCAGCTGCAGGGTGTGGTCTTTGCCGGGGAATGAGATGAACTTGGCTGTGCTGGGGGGTCTGCAAAACGAAGGAAAAAAAACTCAGATCATTAATGAACAAGGATATAAAAGAAAACAATACATGAGTCTGATCTGATGTGGTATGGAAAAAAAGAGCATAACATTAAATCAGGGTTCCCACAACTTTTTAACAACTTTTATGTGTGCAATCATTGCCCCTAGGCAGACTCGAGCGAAGGTGTCACAACATAGACGCTTGTAGATCCATTCTTTTTGACACCTATACATACACATCAGGCCACACGTACATTCATGTAATGCTAGACATATTTTGAGTTGTTTTCATGAACAGAATCAATAGCCAAAAATCTAACATTTTCCAAAAACATTCAGTTCATTCCAAACCAAATTCCACGCCTGGAAATTGAATTTCCAGGAATTTCATGACCATGGGAACCCCGTTAAATTAAGGGAAGGGAATGCACGACCCAACAACTCACGTTTTAAAACACGGATCTCCAGACAGGAGGGTCATCCCGATGATCACCTTCAAGAATCGTAGAGCACAAATTAGACCATATTCAGGAAGACACATAATACTTCTTCCGAAGTGATTTGACGCATTGTAAGCTTGTAGATCTGTTATTTTCACAGAATGTTTGTTGCTTGTTTTTAACAAATGCTTGCCCATCATGACATGATCAGAATAGGGATGCTAGGAGGATTCATGTGGTTAAGAAAGTGGTCTTAATTCCTCCTAAAAAAGGAGGAATTAAATCCCATTTACAATTTAGGCATTTATCTCTCTCTCTCTCTCTCTCTGGTCTACATAACATTCTATTTAAATGACATTTTAGCCATTTCATGCAAGTGCCCGTAGCAAGTCCTACGGGCTAAGGTGGAGTGTTAATTTATGCGTTCGCAATGAACATGCAGAACTTGAGCTATATAAAATAGTCGCTGTCAAAACATGTTCATACTAGTGTATATTAACAACAAAGACATCTTATTCATCGTTTAACAGTGCTAGCCATTGTTTTCACGAGCATCGCTCTTATCTTTGTTTTGAGGCAGAGTTGCAAAACTCCAGGCTGTGCTGGTAGCCTGCCACAGAAACAGAGCCTTGTACTGGTAGCCTGCCACAGAAACAGAGCCTTGTACTGGTAGCCTGCCACAGAAACAGAGCCTTGTACTGGTAGCCTGCCACAGAAACAGAGCCTTGTACTGGTAACCTGCCACAGAAACAGAGCCTTGTACTGGTAACCTGCCACAGAAACAGAGCCTTGTACTGGTAACCTGCCACAGAAACAGAGCCTTGTACTGGTAACCTGCCACAGAAACAGAGCCTTGTACTGGTAACCTGCCACAGAAACAGAGCCTTGTACTGGTAACCTGCCACAGAAACAGAGCCTTGCCTTCAGTATGGAGTTGTCCTGCCGTGTGTTCTTTGTGTCATAGCCTTCCAGCAGGCAGCAGCGCACAGTGGAGCCGGAGCCAGCAAACTCCGCCATGTTGAGGTCAGTGAAGCCCAACTGTGGAAGAAGAAAAGAGGATTTTTACTGTAAACCAAGTGGTTCTCAAAAATGTTCTGCAACGGGCAAAACAAAAAGGGAAAGTTAACATCTCGAAGCACACCTGAATTCATAGTGAAAGTAGCAGATCTGCATTAAGCTTACAATGTGTTACATCGCTATCGTTGCCTTTTTTTTGGTCAAACATATTTGTTTTTATTTAAAATATTCACCTACAAAATAGGGACAGCACTCAGCAGGTTGAAACTGGTTAAAATACGTTTGAGGTTATATTATATGCCTCTGTATTGGGAAATGAGTGTGCACAAACAAAACAAAGTACCGGTTTATATTAAGTAAATAAAATAAATACATATTTTCTTGTCGTATGAAATGTGCTATATAAATAAATGTGACTTAACTATGGTTGTATAAAGTATATTGCAATAGAAATGTGTTGTGTAGTCGTCACAAAATCCCAATTTGTCTCACTGCAACACCGGTGCGTAAAACGTACAATATGAAAATAACCGCTTTTCATGTGGAAATGAATCACGACGTTCACTTGAAAATCTGTTATTTCCGTCGTACGACGAAGTATGAATTAGGCTTAACCGAGTCATTCTAGACCTGCTAATGCAGGGGTTTAAAGCCTTTTTTTAGGCAGGTGCCCTTTGGGTCATTTCTGTCGGGCCCTGTCATTTAAAGCACAAGAAAATGACATATCTTTTCTCTCATCCTAGACTAGACTTCTGATGTTTACTGTATGAAACAAGCCCAAAAACAATGTTTCATTCCTCAGCAGGGATGGAAATAAGTTGGAGGCCATCGATATTGTCCTTTTCTTTTTGCTGAGGTTTGCGTGATCTGCGCAAAAGGACAGTTAACCCATTTTGGGCGGGAACCCCTTTGTGTTTTAGACATTGTTATAATTTAGCTATTGAAAAATAGCAGATCTACAAGCTCATAGCGCGCCACCGAGTGGCGCGCTACGAGCTTGTAGGTCTGCTATTTTTGAAAAATCGTGAAAATATTTATTTCAGAAAACTGGAGGATTTAGAAGGATTTTTTTTAATTTTGAGGTCAGGCCTAAATGGGTCAAATGATAAGGGACAATATCGGTGGCACCCAACTGTAAGTTGACGTCCAACTGCGCAGTCTAACAGGCAGACAGATGGCTTTTGTAGAGGGCTCCAAAAAGTTGCTGGCATTTTTGTTTAATTCGTTCATATTTCAAAAGACGGCTAGATATCATTACAAGAATGTACATGTATAAAGGGTTTATTATCTTTCTAGATTCACACAAGTGGTGGGAAGGAAGTGCAAAGAAGCAAAATAAATACTTAAAATGTTTGATATCTGTGTAGGAAGGAAACAGGATGCTAATATAATAACGCTATTAAGATTTTCTCAACTTGAGCAATGAAAAAAAGAAAAGGACAATTTGCTGCCATGTAACAAAACATTTTGTCCAACTATTGTGTGTACAGTGATTCACAGCCGAGCTATTCAGAAATTGATCTGATGATAACCTCCTCATTGACAAAAACAAACGGTAGCGCCCTGTCACTTGAGAAGTGCACTCCTCAGAACTTCTTCTCACTACTGCAAATGCAGTTTTTTGAGGGGCACAGCCACTCCAAGGAACAGCAATGCGTGTCCCCATGTCTGTCTGTCTGTTTAGAGTACCAACAGGTGACAAAGTGGCGCTGTTGAGCTTCACACTGTGCACACACACACACACACACACACACACACAGGTGCATGATGGGAAGCTGAGTTTTTTAGCAGCCATTACGAGATTTCGGGTGTGACAGTACAGTACAGTAGAGGTAACTACTGGTAACTGTCATTTCTCGACCGATTCGGACGCGGGGCGTGCCGGCGGAACCAGGCCAGCCCCCTGCGCACGCACGCGCACACACGCGCACACACACACACACACACACACACACACAGTAACTATAACAATAAAAGTATAGTTGCGCCACTCAGTTCACACAGGTGTGATTGTTTTCCCTACTAATTGCACGACAATGATTTCCTCTCTCCAGGTTTCCTTCTCTTTCCAAACTAACAGTGTAAAGAGGTGTGTGTACTTAAGGAAGCCAACTTCCAAGGAGGAAAGCAGTGGTATATATTTAGCTGAAGGAAATCTAAATCCAGAATGAGAGAAAGGAGGAAATGGTTCCTGCTGGAGCAACAACCTAGTAAGTCGGCATCAACAAAACGTCATTTTCGTGAGATCTTAAATCGTGTCTCGATCCGTCACATGATGCGATCTGACAAAACACACTCACACTTTCTTGGAATTCATCTGCGTGATGTTTTTGCAGATTCCCCCAACAAAGATCAAATGTTTGAGGTGGCCAAGTTCAGGATTTATATGGATGGCAACATGATTATGTATTTTTCTCAAACCGGAGGTGGAAAAACGCTAATATTTAGATGGTATGACATTAAATGTTAACAGGACTTAAGTACATCCTTTAACGGTTTCTATCTGTTTATGAACGTGCAGTCTTGTGCTTTCCAGGGGGAGAAACAAGCTCTTACCTTCGTGTACGTTTTCCCTCCTTTGAGTTCCTGCAGTGAAAAAAAAAAAAAAACAGGAAAAGAGATGATGAAACTGGAGTGCTGTGACTGATCCACCCTCCAATTATATAGGCTTCGAATTACAGGGGTCAAATTACAGGGCCATGACCACGCTCAACGCTCATGGTCCCTCATGGGTGGGTCAAGCATAGCAGCACTACAGTACGCTAGGGGTTCCATTCACACTGTGGCCAGTTGGCCACCCATACTAAAAGAGTCCTGTAAAAGGTCACCCACACACACCGAGCGCGTTTTTCGGGTTTCTAGCTTTTCCGAAAGACGCGTCCAGTGTGCAACCACCTTAACCCGTTTTGGGCGGGAAGCCCTTTTGGTGTTAGCATTCTGTTATGCTTTAGCTATTGAAAAATAGCAGATCTACAAGCTCGTAGGTCTGCTATTTTTGAAAAATCCAAGAAACGACTGACATAGAAACTTTTTCAGAAAACTGTCTGGATGTAGAAGACATTTTTAGAATCTGATCTCAGGTCAAAATGGGTTAAGTCTCTGTTTCCCAAACAGTGGGTCGGGATCCATTTGTGGGTCACAGACCAATTTGTATGGGTCACGACTCGAGTAAATTTAAAGAATTGCATACATTTAAAAACAACCAAGATGTAGTGAAAATAGCTGATCGACGATATCGCAACGCGGCGCGTTGTGTGTGCTTGTAGATCTGCCACTTTCAAAGGTCTGGGTCCCGGGCAAACGTCTAATCTCTCTTTTGGGTCTCGCCCAACAAAAAAAAAAGTGTGGGAACCACTGCGTGTATTAAAGCCACTAGTAAATGCTTGACAGTTTCAGTCTTCTGGGAAGTACCTCATTTATTTCTATTTTGTAGATTATCCAGACCTGTGTAGCAACTTTGGGCTTTAGTAATGATAATACTAATATAGCTGTGTGAGTTTGACCCAGACAAGATAGCACATGCAGGAAACAGTGGAATGTGGCGTTAACAGACACATAAATCCAGCCCTCTGCTCAGGAGACTGCAGCCATACTAACCCTTGCTTGGGGGAAAGTCGACTTCATTAACTTGGATTTTATGGAACCCATAGTGTAGTTGTTAAGACTCTTTAAACACCACCCACCCATTTTGGGCGGGAACCCCTTTTGGTGTTAGCATTATGTTATGCTTTAGCTATTGAAAAATAGCAGATCTACAAGCTCATAGCGCGCCACCGAGTGGCGCGCTACGAGCTTGTAGGTCTGCTATTTTTGAAAAATCGAAGAACCACTGACATAGAAACATAGCATAGCAAAAACATAAGAGCAACTAAAATGTATGGACAGCCAACTAGTGCTGCACGATTCTTGCTCAAATTTAAGAAATGCAGTGGCGTGCACAGATAGACACTAGGGGGTGCTAGAGCACCCCCTGCCCTTTTGGCAATGTGCCCTTTTGAAAAAAAAAGCTCGAGTGGCGCGCTACAAGCTCGTAGCGCGCCACTCGGTGGCGCGCTATGAGCTTGTAGATCTGCTATTTTTCAATAGCTAAAGCATAACATAATGCTAACACCAAAAGGGGTTCCCGCCCAAAATGGGTTAAGGCAACTGGCCGGTTCCACGCGCTGCACAAGGTGCCCTTTTTTAACTTGAGCACCTGCCCCTCTAAATGTCTGTGCACGCCACTGAAGAAATGAGATCGCGTAGGTGTCTGAATCTAGATGATAGATCGCAATCTTTTTTGCGGTTAATCGTGCAGCACTGTTCCCTGCTCTGTCGCACTCGGTTTCGATAAAGCAAAATGCTGAGTGGAACGGATTGGGGGGAAAAGGGAAACGATTACGAAGGTCTCTCTCACCTTCCTGACAGATACCCTGCAGACAGAGGGGTCCAGGACCCCCGTGTGAGGGTTGGCACTCATCTTGCACACAAAGGTGAACCGTTTCCTCCAGCGGACACAGTTCTCCTGAACCTCCTCTCTGTGGGTGGAAAGAGAAGAGAAAAAAAAAAGAAGCAAAGCATGATCACAATCACAATCCCGCTTGGTTGGACACACAAAGGCCTCACTCAGACCTTTACTGCATTGCTGTATGCTTGTTGGATGAATGTTGTGTAGTGTCATGGCCGCCCCAATGCATTTCCAATGGGAGTCACATGGTTTGACACAACATTTGTGTTGTATGAGGGGGAGGGGCGCAGTCGAAACACAGCCGAAAGCCATACAACAGCTTGTAGTCCAAAATGTGGACTACAAACCATGTGACTTCCATTGGAAATGCATTGGGGCGGCCATGACACTACACAACATTCATCCAACAAGCATACAGCAATGCAGTAAAGGTCTGAGTGAGGCCAAAGTCACAAACTGTAAAGCCCTGAGTTAGGGCTGGGTAAATACGAAATAATTATAACCTACTGATATTTAGAAACTTGTTTTTTTTTTTACATCAACAAATCAACATGAAAAAGGACTAATAGGCCATATATAAATGGCTTCTATTAGAGATGTACCGATACAGATACTGGTACCGGTATACTTGGGCCCGATACCACGCTCAAGTACTTGTACTCGGTACCGGAAACAGATACTCTGACCCGAGTACCAAAACAATTTGTTTTTGGCTTTTCTGCCTTTATTGATAGATACAAGTGAAGATTGACAGGAAAGAGGGAGAGAGAGAGAGAGAGAGAGAGAGAAGGGGAGAGACACACAGCAAAGGTCGTCATGAGCGGCACTCGAACACGCGACACACTGTCAGGCCAGAGCCTATATGTGGCATGCGCCTGGACCACTAGGCCACCGGGCGCCCCGCAAAACAGTTCATTGACACTATGATGTTAGACAATACTAGAATGTGTCTGAATAGAACAAAACGTTTTATTGCTAATATAAGCAAAATAAAGAGAACATTTTGGAATTTGATATTTTCTCAAAATTGTTTCATGCTATTTATTTGTTGTAAGGTAACAGTATCATTACAACTACAAGGCATGAGAATGAAATGAAACTGGACAAAAAGGGAGAAAAATAAGTGGTTACTCAACAAAAACTAAAAGTACTTGTATCGGTACTCGGTATCGGCGAGTACTAAAAATGAAGTACTTCTCTAGCTTCTATCAAACATCACAAAACAGAATAGACAAATCATTTGATAATCAGTTACGATGGATGATTTGTTTCTGCTCAACAAACATTTGTAACAGTAAACAAATCAACCCCAGTTAAGATATGATTTGGTAGAACATTTGATGCTTCATGGCATGCACCCTTTCCATTTCATACTCCATGCTTTCTTGAGACTCATTTCAGAATTCCACTTGTTAAATGACAGTTTTAACATGTTAAAACATGTTAAATGACAGTTTAACATGTTAAAACATGTTAAATGACAGTGGTCAACTACATACAACATGGAGGTATGTGTGCGCTTTTCATTTTTCCTAACTTGACTTTTGTACAATTCTTAACTCAAGTACTTTTTGGACAACATGTTATTTCAGAGATGCCGTTACTGGGTCATAGTCCCATCATCAATTTGTCCCAGGCTGAGTGCTGACTGACTCAGTTCATCAATGGAATTCAGGCGGAACATTTCTATGATATAAAAGCATTTAATCCAGAAAAACATCAACATGGCCGATTAGATTCTGCATCTGCTGCATAGACTAGTCAACAAGAGAGATTCGGTTTTTGTAGGGCTTCAATTTGACTTTTGCCTGTGACAGTCTCTCTAAATCTAAACCTTTTAGTTTCACCACTTTTCAACCTACCTTCATATAATTGGTCCTCACTAATGTTCATGATTAAATTACCACCATTTTCTTTCTACTCGGTCTGTGTCTCATAGGAGGGCTGTGGGCAGTTCAGAAACCCGGCAACCAGTGACATCATCGTTAACTCATTCATATATATATATATATATATATATATATATATATATATATATATATATATATATATATATATATATATATATTTCTTTTTTTTTTTTCTTTTTTTTTTTATTATTATTATTATTGTGAGAATGATGGCTTCCATTTTCGCATTGCAACTTTTCAGGAATAGAAAGCCTGCAGTTTCTATTAGCTTGGATTCCCCATCGATGATGTCACTGGTGGACGGGTTTCTGAACTGCCCACAGCCCTCCTATGAGACACAGACGGAGTAGAAAAAGATTTGTGAGGACCAATTACCGTATATGAAGATAGGTTGAAAAGTGGTGAAGTGGTCCGTTAAGACCCAAACGAGAAATCAGACGTGAAAATAGCAGATCTACAACCTTCGTACTACACTTTAAAATCTTTTGAAATGTATTACTCGTGAGTGATCCATAAAAACTGGTCCACGTCCCAAAGATGGGTCACGAGTCACGACCCACTGTTAGAGAAACAGTGCTCTAAATAACTAAACTGCTAACTAACCTATTATGTAGCCCTCTGGCCTAGCGGTCCAGGCGCATACCACATGATATACAGTAGTATACAGCCTAAATACTGTAGGCTCTAATGCATCCTGATCCCGACGGCCTATGCTGCGTGTCATTCCCCGTCTCTCTCTCGCTCTACTATACCGTCAATAAAGGCCAAAAATATCTTTAAAAAAAATATATATATATATATATATATATATATATATATATATATATATACACACACACACACATGCCACAGCGCCATAACTGTTTTTATTTTTTCTCTTGAACACCCTAGAGAGGACATTCGGCAAAGCTAGGTAATCTCCAATCTGACAATGCGTCACAACGTCACAGCGTTGTGAGCTTGTAGAATTGCCTATTTTCAGCGACCGATATTTAGTTGTAGAGACAAATGAGGAGGGGGCGTAGTAGAGGCCTGGGGGACTTCGGAAAACTAAATATAAGCATATAGACACTAGGCAGTACACCTATCGAGGAGATAGTTCACAATGCCTTGCCTGGCGGCTGCATGAGAGAGAGAGAGAAAAGTGTTTGCATTGCAAATGTGCCACAGGAAAATAAGGTAACTGTCCATAACCTGGGGAATGGTTTCGGTGTGCACAACCACAGGTTCAACAACGGAAACATGCTCCGTTCGGATGGAATCTGGCTCTCCATCCATTTGAACAAAGATTCTCACGTTAACACAAACTCAACATCAAAGGCAGTCAAATTGGTTCCAATTGAGGTCAATCACCACTGCACTAATTAGTACGATCCACAACAGGTGTACCATCTCCAACAGGCAAGGTCTAGTAATTATGCACAGTAAATTAACAACAATTGCACTGAAGCCAGCATGGCCAAACAATTGACATAAACTTAAATTGTACTTTCTTTGAAAGTGGACACACTGGTGGTGTATAGACAGTATACCTGTCACTAGGACTGCGTAGTGCGTACTACTGAGGCTTCCAAAATGTTCTTCCATGGCATGCCTGGAATGGGGACGCTGGGGTTCATGTGGTTTAGCCTCACTTTTCAACTAAGTACTAAAGTTAGCTCCCTACAAAAAATGCAACGGCAAACTTGTGACTTTCTGCAATCATTCATTTTGGAAGAGTAGGTGACACTCTTTCCCCTCTGCATTCCATGGCAGACATCTCATTTTGGAGCTAAGCCCTTTCATTTATTCCCGTCCCCCCCATACCATGCTAGGGAGTGGTAAAAAACCATCTGCACAGTCAAATGTTTCTGGAGAGACTCCAAAATAGTTCCACTACACATCACGGTCACTACTTAACTGTATGTCCTACGTCATATGTGGCTCTTTAAAGGGTATTTGGAGCATTTGAAACACAAGAAGTACATTTTCATTGAAATATAATTGCTTGTAATATAGCCTGGTTTAGCATTAGCATTACAATTCTGATGTACTTGCAATGACGCTACATAGATGTACAGTATGTAACTTTGCTCAGATACAAGTTGTACATATATAACTATGATTACCAATTGAATTAGAGTTTGTAGAGTTTGATAATTGGTGATTTTAAATTAAGTCATACAACGTAATAATAATGCACTAATAAAGCAATAATGCACAAATATACTCGTAGTGTAAGCTAGTGCCAGCTACCCGATGATTCCCCAGTCCCCATTTAAGAACTTTCAACTCTACTTTCAATTCAAACTCTTAACAATATCTTGCATGTCCCCAAAAAACACCATAAACCCTTTCATCCTGTCTTTCCATCATTCTGCCATTCGGGAAGGAGTATATGAATTGGTATAATCATTGCAACATATGAGCTTTGCATGTTAAATAAGATATCTCATATTCAAAATGTTCTCTTCTCAAGCTCTCATAAGTTGCACCATGTGCTACAAAAACACATCTGAAAATATATTTAATTTTTTTTATACAAAACAATATGTCTGCAGTCAAAATGTGTCTATAGTGGACATTAATGGTTAAAGAACATTCCAGCTCTCCTTTTGTAAATGTCACTTCTTCCTGAATGCTGAATATCAAATGTTGTAATAACAAAATAATTAAACTGCACAATCCCTGCACTTGCCTCACTTGCGCACGCGCGCACACACACACACACACACACACACACACACACACACACACACACACACACACACACACACACACACACACACACACACACACACACACACACACACACACACACACACACACACACACACACACACACACACACACACACACACACACACACACACACACACACACACACACACACACACACACACACACACACACACACACACACACACACACACACACACTATCAGAAATTCCATGCCTTTCAACACCCTCCTTTAGTCAGTAACAAGGAGCGTTCCTCGGCCACATTCCAAAGTCCAGATGGCTTTATTCAGTAGCCATGGCAACCTCACACGCCTCAAAATCCCCGGCAACTCTCAGCCAGGAACGCAGCCGAGAGAGAGAGAGAGAGAGACAGACCACCGAATTTGAGCAAGACGAGGAGGTGAGGGGGTGCAACGTTTAACAACAACCTCTTTGTGGAGCCTTCAAAAGACTACTCTGAGGGACGGCCAAGGGATTCTCAGTAACTCCAGGCCACAGTGAGAGACCAGACAGACCTGAGGGATTCTGACCCTGCAAAGAGGCAACACTGGTGAGGCCTTCAATCAAGAACTAGGCCTACATGAACAACATTAACCAGCCAAAAAACTAATAAAATACTCCTGACACTGGATTCGCCAACTGAATGCACCTACCGAATTTCAGTGACAAAATACTTCAAAACTTTATACCGAAAAACTAAGTCTGTCACGCAATGCTGAAGTTGAAAGACAAACCTTTTGTCAGTTTCACCTCCAAAAACCAGCAGGGTCAAGAATCACAAAGTAAACCAGAAACACGGACCATAACATACCATGTTTTCCCACAGACTGGACTGGGAAAGGTTAGTTTCCATCTATTTTGTAAATGCACTTGTTCATTAACTACATATAATTAGCAAGTTACTTAAACACGATTATATGTTTGAATAAAATATTAACGGCTATATACTCAAGACTGTATGATCATAAATCTGGATTCACACAAATTAGTTCAGTAAACAATGTAGTTAAGGCTATCACCCATTATCAGGTCACTGACTCTCTGACCCTTGCATTCCTGACTATTGGTTTGTTCTAAAGTTTGTGGTCTAGGACAGTGGTTCTCAACCAGTGGTCCGGGGACCACCAGTGGTCCTTGAGGGGGTTCCAGGTGGTCCCCAGCTACATGATGGGAGAGTTGGTAACCATGGTTTCATTTTACTCTTTAACCCATTTTGGGCGGGGACCCCTTTTGGTGTTAGCATTATGTTATGCTTTAAAGCTATTGAAAAATAGCAGATCTACAAGCTCATAGCACGCCACCGAGTGGCGCGCTACGAGCTTGTAGGTCTGCTATTTTACGACTGACATAGAAACATAGCTTTTTCAGAAAACTGTCAGGATGTAGAAGACATTTTTAGAATCTGATCTCAGGTCAGAATGGGTTAAAGAGTTAAATTATTGTTAAACATCTGCATTAATTTACAAGAAGTCTACACAATTATTAGAATGTAGAAGAATTGTTATTTTGATTAACATTTGCCTGTTATCAATCTCTCCTATGGTACCACATCCACAAAATCTAATTCGACGACCACAAATTATTCAAAGTTTTGGGTCTGAGGCTAAATCTCATCAAATGGTGGTCCGTGGCTCAAGTGCAGAATAAATAATAGGACTCGATATGAAAATGGTTGAAAACCGCAGGTCTAGGACAGCGGTTCTCAAAGGACCCCCAAATTGATATTTACTTGGCCGCGAACCCCCATCTGAAAATGTTTAATGCCAGGGACCCCCGGAAGAGAAAGTTTGCCTTATAATTATAAACACTTTCAATATTTTTCAAAACATTTCAAAATGTTCCAACATGTGAATGGATAAAGTGGTTAAAATGGATTGATTTCTTTTATTCACAGTTTGTAGAATGGGTACATTTCAAACAAAAGCCATAAAAAGTCATAAGTCAATACAAAAACTGCTACGAGGATGAAACCAGAAAAAGCACTAAGACTTGTTTACATCAGGGTCCTCCATTTTCAATTCATCAGAAATGATTGTGATCCCATCTATATTAACTAATTATAGTTAATATAGTACACCTTGGGGTTAATACAAGTACTTTGAGAACCACTGGTCTAGCAATTCAAAACGCATTATATAATCACAGAAAGTCCCTCTTGAAACTGAAAGAAGAGCTTCAGCTAAGTGCCTAAAATGTGACGTGCCTATGCTGCCGCCCCATACGGTACCCCAGCTTGTGATGACTAACTGTGTCAGCAATGCACGAGTATGAAATCCTTATCTCCCATCCTGCCTCGGTGGTTCCTCGGGGCCTGGTTGGTCCACACGCACACGCACACGCACACACACACACACACACAGAAAGACAAACAGCAGCCTGCCCATGTCACCGTGTCAAAGGGTAAGAGGGGCTGATAATAAACAGCCTGGGAGGCAAAATGCTGAGGAAGCAGCCAGATCCTGCTGGCTAGGGGGGCTAGAACATCAAGCTGGGGTGACGTAGCACTAACGAGTTACATTTGCCAATCATGTCATGTTGAACGGTTGGAAGACCACATGGGTTTTGATTCCTGCCATTGTGCAACAATATCAATTTGTGTCCCGTTCTGTCCTGTCGAATGCTCGTACCGGCTTCTCCCTCATTTTGAGCTGGTTTATATCCGAATGTTCGCCAAATCCTTTTAATATAAATGCCCTCCTCTATGTATTAGGAGTAGGACTAGACAAATGTATATACACATCTAAGGCTTCGACATTGCTCTGTTTATGCAGCTGCTCTCATCTCTCTTTGCAGCTATCCAAGTTCATATATTAAGCATGCTGCAGCACTCTCATGCAGTCAGAAACCAGAACTTAACTTTAGTAACATGACCCAAAAGTAGAAACATCCTTGATACTTGCCTGTGGCTCACAAATTCCCCTGAAATGAACTTTGAGGTTGTATGAAACGCTGTACTACTGGACCTTTGTGGTTCACCGAGGTGCCACCGTTTCCTTTCGGCCATCTTGGAAGATAGAACTTTGAGGAAAACGTTGTAGGATTCAAAGACATCTTCCTTAATCTCATAAATCAAGGGAGAAATAATTGGATTTTAGGGATATTCCTTCCTACTTCTGCTGTGCCAAATCATGTGAAATTCTGTTCAGAGGGAACCGTTACCCGCTTAAACAGAACAGTCCTTTGGATCAGGGGTTCTCAACGTTTTTGGCCGGGGACCCCCGGAAATGCTTTGGCAATGTCTCGGGACCCCCGCCCCGCCCCCTCCCGACCCCCAATATAAATTGACTGCTACAATAACCTTAAACCATTTTGGGCGGGAACCCCTTTGTGTTTTAAGCATTGTTATAATTTAGCTATTGAAAAATAGCAGATCTACAAGCTCATAGCGCGCCACCGAGTGGCGCGCTACGAGCTTGTAGGTCTGCTATTTTTGAAAAATCGTGAAAAAATTAAAAAGATTCTTTTTTTTTTTTAAATAATTTGGGGACCCCCTAAAATAATTTGGCGACCCCCCCGAGGGGTCGCGACCCACGGGTTGAGAACCCCTGCTTTGGATTACCTGGACATTGACCAGAGTTATACACATACAGGGCAAAGCATCTCACCTCCGCCAAATACAAAAGTCTGCAAAAAAGTGTGATGAAAACAGGAAACAGCTGTCGCGAAGCCGCTGGTCCCTTTCAACCTCGCACACGTTTTCATTTGTCTCTCTGGAGTCCTTCCTTTGCACTCGGCCTACAGCTCATCTCTTCCATTCACCCTCCCTAAGTCTCAACCCCTCCGACATTCAAAGAGTTTCCTTCCAAAATAAGATATCCACCACTGGAAAAAAATGTGAGGCCTTCTCCTACAAAACCCTTGATAGCACAAAACTGAAAACAAATAAATAGGGATTTGATGAACGGATAACGTAAAGCGTTGTAGCACAATACTGTATCTTTAATTTCATACAGTATGCTCTCTTAGGGATAATTAACCATTTATATACTTAATAGTGTGACAATTTGTGATCTACAAGCTCACAACGCATCACATGCGATGCGTTAGCTTGAAGATCAGCTATTCGATATTTTTGAGGGGCAATAGCCCCTCCTATGCCTAGCTTTCAGGGTTTGTGTAAACAAACATTGAAGACAAAATGATGACGTATGATGATAAGAGCGCCCCTCACTTCACACGGGTGTGATTCGAACTTCTATTCGATATTTTTGAAGGGCTATAGCCACCCCTATATTCAGTGTGGGGGGTCTGGTATTCCGGGGACGCCCCCGGGGCGGGGACCCCCACGCGGTAACTCTGTCATTTCTCGACCGTTTCGGACGTGGGAAGGCTCGTCAGAACCGGGCCAGGCCCCTGGGCGGCGCGTTCCTGGGGGTCTGGATGTTCCGGGGACCCCCACACGGCCATTTCTACTAGAGTTGTTTCGATACTGATATCAGTTACTTGGGCCGATAGTACTCAAGTACTCGTAACCGGCCCTGATACTTTGACCCAAGTACCAAAACATCCAATTGACACTAGGCTGAACGTATGCAACGGGAGCAAGTCTGACCCAACACTGCAACAAAAAAAGCCGATCTACAAGCATAAATGACAACTGACAAGTGTAGATTGCTCTATGAGAAAAAGGGGGTCAAATAAGTGGTTACTCAACAAAAATAAAGTAATCGGTATCGGCGAGTACTAAAAATGAAGTACTCGTACTCTGTCTGAAAAAAATGGTATAGTCATTTCACAAAGATTTTTTCCAAAAATAATCAAAGTACAGTACAGAGCACAGTACACTACAATACAGTACAGAGCACAGTAACTAACTATAACAATAAATGTATAGTTGCACCACTCAGTACACACACACACACACACACACACACACACACACACACACACACACACACACACACACACACACACACACACACACACACACACACACACACACACACACACACACACACACACACACACACACACACACACACACACACACACACACACACACACACACACACACACACACACACACACACACACACACACACACTTCTGGACAGAATCAATCACTTTATCCATTCGTGCTCAGGGCCTGAGCAGCTGTGTGTGCAAACCCTTGTTCACTTCACGTGGAAACATGCTCAGCCTGTCTGTGCCTACATCACCATGGCCAAATCTGATCCAGAGCAGGAAATGGATACAATCAGGCCACGTTGCCACATCAAACGGCCAAGTCAGACTCACTGCAGTCCAGTGTTGTTTTCGTCGACTAAAACTAAGACGAAAAATGTTCGTCGACTACCTTTTTTCACTGACGAAAACTAAATGGAAACTAAATGAAAACTAAGCTATGATGACTAAAACTAAGACTAAATATATTGACAATTTCGTCAACAAATAAAAACTAGACTAAAATGTTAGGGAGGGAATAGTGGACAAGAGATCCAGTATAAGTCATTTACACTTGGTTGCATGCTGAAAATAGCAGATCTACAAGCTCACAACGCGTCGCAGCGCGACGCGTTGTGAGCTTGTAGATCTGCTATTTTCAGCAAGTATAAAATCTGTCATTACGACAGCATCAAGGCCCACCAAAATACATTTTAGTCGACTAAATCAACTGTAGATTTAGTCGACTAAAATCTTATGACATTTAGTCGACTAAAACTAGACTAACACAAAAACATTCCAGGTGACTAAAATGTGACTAAAACTAAATTAAAACTATTCAAGAGACTATGACTAAAACAAAAATCAAAATTTGCTGCCAAAAACAACACTGCTGCAGTCTCTTCAAGCTAGTTAAAGCCAGACTCAAATGCAAACAAAATGGCTGATAAAGGCTAAGAGTATAGGACGACTCATCATGCACTACTAGAACTACGTTTCCCCCTGCCAAAACCCTATAGGGGCTGTAGCATATGTACTGTATATACAGTATGGCCCCTAGTTCAGTGCAGAAGAAAATAGATTAAGTGTGAGTCAGTCAGAATGAATGTGATTTCGACAAGACATTTTTTTTATTGAAAGCCAGGGCTGGGAATTGCTGGATTGCTTTCAAAACATCTACTCTACAAGATCCAATATTCTTCTGTCCTGTTCTTATTTACAACAATATTTTGTACCCAACCCTCTCTTAAATGTGTATTACCTCAACAGAAATTACCCTAAAGTCAAAAACACAAATTCTCCACATAAGTCCAATGTTATACTTGGGGACTATTTGGAAATTGTAGATTGAGCTTGCAGATATTTTCAAACTTTTGACAAATCTCGAAAAATGTGGGACATTGCTGGATGGAATTGGTGGCATGGTTGAATAGTTAAAGAGATTTGATTGTCTACTTTCTAATGCTTCAACATCTATACAGATGCCAAATGGGTTTTAGTGCTGATGGCTATTGTTTTTCCAACACCAGGCCCTAGTTAAAGAGCTTTTATGGGTGGAGAGAGAGAGAGAGAGAGAGAGAGAGAGAGCAAGTGTTGGAACAGTCACATTTACAGCATGTGATCTGTTCCGATTACGCACAGCCTTTAGAGCCAATGGGGACTCTTGGGTTTTCAGGCCTGAAAGAGCACGGTCCGCTGGTTCAACTCTAATGTTACGTCTCAAATGTTCCAAACGCACAACAAGGCAAGGCACAGACGACCGGACAAAACAAAGAGGTTGTTTGTGTGCATCATCCTCACTCTGGACGATGACATAATGTTAATCTCTGTCCCAGCATAGAGGGACCACTTCGTGCCGGTCTCCGTGTCCCTCGTGTGAGGAGCCCTTGTTATGCACATCTACACCAGGGGTTCTCAACGTTTTTGGCCGGGGACCCCCGGAAATGCTTTGGCAATGTCTCGGGACCCCCGCCCCGCCCCCTCCCGACCCCCAATATAAATTGACTGCTACAATAACCTTAAACCATTTTGGGCGGGAACCCCTTTTGGTGTTTTAAGCATTGTTATAATTTAGCTATTGAAAAATAGCAGATCTACAAGCTCATAGCGCGCCACCGAGTGGCGCGCTACGAGCTTGTAGGTCTGCTATTTTTTTTAAATCGTGAAAATAAAATTAAAAAAATATATATATATATTTTTTTTGAAAATAATTTGGGGACCCCCTAAAATAATTTGGCGACCCCCCGAGGGGTCGCGACCCACGGGTTGAGAACCCCTGATCTACACAGACAGTCAGAGCCAGGGAGACTGTACACGGCAGCTCAGCCGAGAGGAATCTGAGCCGTTATATAACAGCCACAACACAGAGATGGACTTGAACTCGCAGCAGCTTGTTGGAACTAGCCTCTAGTTGATCTGATCACGGTCCTCTTAATGAGGACAGGAAGAGGAGGGAGGCAGCATTCTTTTAAATGTGCATGTATTCCTCTCTGATGATGATGATGATGATGACAACAGGCAACAAAAAATAACAAGAAAATAGAAACATCCGCTGACAAGCATCACACTGAGGTTTTGCATCATGATATGCCAGTTTGTTTGCTCTCCCTTTTCAAAGGCCATAAGCGGTCTCGCTTCGGGACACATTTGTGTGCTCAGGGAGGTCGATTTGCGTCATTTGTTCTGCTCCAGACAAAGAAGATCTCCCTTTTGGTGAAGGCCCAGAGGAACAGTTCTCTCATGTATATAGGGGTTCTTTAGCTTGCATCTTGGCAGTTAAAGAGGCTTGTCTGAACATGTAGGGCAATTTAGGTGTGGCAAAGAGCTGCAGGAATGAAAAACAAGCCTATGCAGTCATTTTTTTTTAGACAGAACAGAAGACATATCACCTTGCCATTCTCAAACTACGTTCCCTCTCGAGGTCAGCACACAAAAGTCACACACACCCTGCGGAACTTTCTTGCGAAGAATACAAGATCACTACCTGACCTCCTCTTTGCAACCAGTCTGACACTTCTTTCTGGACGAAGGTGGTGACAATGATTCATTGGCAGTTAAGTGCCAAGTACAGTACCTGGCCTACAACAAGGCACTATCCCAGATTGCGTCACAAGTTGAGGTTTACCTATATAGGCCGGGGTTCATGTCTGGCTGTGTCAGAGTCGCGAGAGAAAGATAGAATAGTAGAATACAGTAGATTAGTCCCCACTCCTTTGGGGTGTTTTTTGTCACATTATGTACATAATACATAGGTCATAATGTGTGTGTATATATACACACACACACACACACACACACACACACACACACACACACACACACACAAATATATAGATGAAATTCGTACCTCTGGGTTTTACCCACCCTATAACAACTAGGAGCAGTCACCTGGCATGGGAATCGTACCTGGGACCACCAGGGGCTCTGGCTCCCCAGGCGGGCTCACTAACCACTCAGCTACAACTCTCTACAGATAAAACTGTAGAGAGGTACTGCACACTGGAGGAGGGAGAGGCAATGCCACCACACACACACAGCATGTTGTGCAGAAGTGTCACGAATCACGATGAGACACTCACAGTTGCTCCCATGCCAGTCAAGTGATCATGCCTCATCATCGTGAACCTGCCCCAGGCCAGCCAATGCACATGTGCAAACAAGCCATGACAGATCCTGGAGTGTCTTCTGGTGTGACCAAAATAGCATTGTTTTGCACACAATCCACTCACTCCATCACAATCTACCCTCGGGATCAACAGAAAGGGGACAAAAGCGCCTTGTGTTCAAGTTATAGGAAGAGAAATGGTTGTATGTGACGTGCATGAGAAGCTATAGGCCACAGTAAACACTAAGCAGCTGAAGGCTTCAGGCCATCTCTGCCATCCTTGTGACCTAGTGTTCACTTATCTATCCAATCCAAATGACAATCAGTACAGTAGGTGTATCAGCAAGATTGTATTGTACTTACCAATTCCGTCTAGTCTAGTAAGTGGAGTAAAGAGCAGATTGATACTAGATTTTGATTGTTGTGATATGATTTCAAAGGAGGTGGGCAGGTGGCATGGCATAATTGTCTAAATTCTAAACCCCTAAACTCTGCGCCAAGTCCTGCCAACAAAGAGTCATTACTCATAAGGCCACTTCACCACACAATGCAATTACATCAAATTAATTTCGATTAAGTAATTTTACTCATCTATATTAAATCATAATAAAAACGAATTAAACCCCCATGTATATGCTGTATACATGTACAGTTTAAGATATTGTCTGTTTACTGTAATGATTGATGTGCATCAGACTGTCAAACAGAATACAAACAAACGTTTGCAATTTTTCCAAAATTGCGACATTTCTAGTTGTAATTTGTAACAGAATGCTGCAGTATAGTTATTTGTGATGGGTGTGTTTTTGTCTTTTTTTTTTTTACCTCGAAGAAGTTGCAACAAAATCACCGTCCAACAACCGCATCTTGCAGAACAAAACTCCGTTGACGAAAGGCACTGCGGTTAGCTCTTCCAACGTCAAATGCGTCTGGAACTTAAATTTCTTCTTTTTCACGAAAAAAGCCATCACTGTTTGCTTGTTACACACCAAGCGAATCGAGGTAACACGTACCGACGAAAGCGTACGAACAAAAAAAAATGTGAAAACTGGAATGCCCCAGTTGTTACTGCATATCGTCAGCCCGAACAACTCCTCTTCATAGATGATTCCACCGCACCGACATCTGTAAACAAATTCAAACAGAAAAAGAAAGAAAAAAACTACATTCCAGATTTCCAAAAGAACTGTATGAAGAAGAAGAGTTGTCACTTTCAAAAAAGGATTAGAAGAAAGTCGTAGAGACCTACCTGAAGACGTGTAGTACCCATCCAAACTTCGGTGAAAGTACATATGTCAGGAGAGCAAACCATGGCAGAGGGAATCACTTCTACAAATGACAGAGCTGAAGAAGAGAAGACTGAGCCGTCCCTTTCTCTGGTCTAGAACTTTGGACCCACGGTTTTACACTACACATTGTATACAACAACGCCCCCGTGTGGCCACACAAGGCGCACAGCGTGGAATAGCTGCACAACAAGTGCAGTACAAAGGTCTGCCGTTAGAGGGCGGGAGACTTTTATTTTTTACGTCCCGTGGTAAAACGCAGAGAGCCTAGAAAGTTCGACACCTTTAATTGGAGCTTGAATAGACACATTTTCACAGCAAACGTTTTGGTGGTTAACACACATGTTGTGAAGTTTAATGTCAAGTTGTTAACATGAATTGTGCCCGGGTGGGTGTTGGCCTGCCCTATATTGTGCGAATTTGTGCCACACATGGAATCTCCTGTAGCCTACAGTTGACTTCATGCTGGCACACAGAAAACACAAATAAATTAATATCATTATTACCATCAGCTGTGTTTACCTAAATCGAGCTGGATCCCTTGAAGGGGGCCAGCCAGGGCCCCAAAAGGCCCTGGCTGGCCCAGGGGGAATAATGAACCAAAAAGTCTCACATATAGACATATAGGCCTATAAGGTGCATTTTATGCAAGTAAATTAGGCCAGTCGGCTACTTGGGGCCCAGAGCAGCCCCTGAAAGCTTATTCAAGTCGGTCAGTCTCAATCACCTGTTCAGGAATGGTGGAAAAAGTAGTCACTTTTTTGCTTAACTTTTCCCTAAGCCAGGCTCCCCTAAATTATGCAGACCGCAATGAAATATTGTTAACATTACAACTATAAAGTACAGCACATATATGTTACCATACACTTACAAAAAAACATTGAACCCATCATCAGAATTTAAGATGTCATCCTCGCAGTAGCAAAATGGTGGCATCAGGCATTCAATCATGTAAACGTTTGAATGTATAACCAAAAATGTTCCAAGTAAAGTAAAGTATATAAACCATTAGTCATCATAAACTTTGTTCTTTATATACTAAATATTATCAATCTTAAGGTGGTTGGACACTGGACGCGTTTTTCGGAAAACCGATGGAGAAACGCCGCTATATCCGAAAAACGCGCTCGGTGTGTTTAGTCTTTAGTCTGTATTGTGTGTTGTTCTATGGAGTTCTGTTTTACATCTACAATTATTATAAAATATTAGTCAATTTAAACAAAGAAATAAGAAAATACATTCAAGCACAACATTTACGTACATTTCTCTTTATTAATATCATTGTTAAGATTATTCAAAATTACAATTTTAATAAACAAAAGAAAAAGCAATTACAAATGCACCACCCATGGAAACATCATTCACCATCAGTTTTTTTTTAAAAATAAGTGTTTTTTCTTTTTTTAAACATGAATCATTTGGAGGCACACGTTTCATTGAAATGAATAAAGTGCAGCAATCAGCAAATGTTTATGCATCATGTACACTGCATAGGGTCCGACAGGCGGACCCCGGACCAGTCCATTTGGAAATCAGCATCATTTAACTGCATATAAGTGAATTCTGTGGTAGCGATAACCCCCATAGCAACATGTGCTGCATTTCAAAATAAGTTTAAAAAGAAATGCTGTGATTCTTCTAAACCATTTGTGAAGTACAAGAGCAGGTTCAGAGTCAAAGAACAGACACCAGTCACACCACCACCCACAAACTGGCAGCCCTGGTGGCCTACGCAGTCGCTTCTGTGCAGTGTTATCCATAATGTTACCATGGTGACGTTATGGGGGATATTATTTAATATTTACACTTTTTTTTTCTCCTTTTTTTTTTCTTTTTTTAGAATTGGCAGCAACATGGAGGACATTCACAGACAGACAAGCAACACTGTCTTATCTGTCCAAAAGAGACAACCACTGTCCTAGACAAACAATACAGTCTGTCAAACCGAGACAAAAAAAAACAAAACTCCATCCGTCTGACCAGTGAAACTCCTGTTGTACAGAAGTATAGTTCATCAAGTCATATTTATGGCATTATTGTGATGCAACCTGAACCCATTCACAACCTCTGACCTTGATAACACACACACACACACACACACTCACGCAAGCAGTTAGTGGCGTGTCATGATGAATTGTGTGGGACAGGACAGCTCAACCTGCGTTTGACCGAACACAACACAGATTGGAACTAATGAACATTCACAACTACAGGGTCGGGGAGGATAGATTACAAAAATAGAGCTCTGTTATCCCATTTCTGACATCGGTATCTTTCAGGGAAGAGGTCACAGACGTGAAGATAACGTTAACACGATGTTACAATACTGCTGGAATTCAACGAAATGTTTGTTTGGTAAAATAACGCATGACACTCAACACGCAGATATGTCAAAACAAAAGGTTCTCTACAATGAATATAAAATATTTTGGATAAACGGTCATTCCACTGCAAAAACCCAAATTTGTATCATCAGATGCTAATCTCTATGATGTCAGACCAATAACTGTTTACACTAAACAGTTTATACTTTAATATTCATAATTAAAACATCAAAAGGTAAAAAATAAAAAAAATCTATCTTGTTCACAGCCACCCAGACAGGCTGTTATTACAACACACTATGATGTAATCATGAATTAGTGTAATTAACATTGTTATCCAGGATAGAAAAGATATGTAAACGACTGCCTGTTTTTGGTGGTCAACCTTTTGCTGGGTTTTCATGGTTAATATTCAGAACTTTGCATACACAACGCTGGTTGCATGTTGCTCAGTCTAGATTTAAACAGAATCATCCAGTTTTCATTAAACGGGGGCCCATGCATATAGATGTTCTGATAAGAGTTAAGGTCGGACGCATACTCCACTTTTAGGACCACCGCGGTGGTTGGCAAAACTACAACCAAGACGTCACGTCACGCTGCGGTGATAAGCGACTCACCGCTCACCCAACACATCTCTGTTTTTAGTTTGTTATCATCTCAAAACTGGAGTATGCGTCCCGCTTTACAGAGTAAAATCATGGTCATGTCAACAACAAGACCAGTTAAACCAGCTACGTGTGGAAGAGAAACTGACCTCAGTAACAAACTGTGTACAGAGTAACGACTAATTTATACTCCATCACAGGACGGTGTTGCTTACCAACAAGAACAGACCGACAGTACTGTACATGTTAGCAACATGTTGATAGCTTGTAGATCAGTCCTGTCGTGTGACCGAGTACTATACATTGAGCTTGACAGAACTGTCAGTCGGACAAAACCCAACACACAGACAAGTGGTTAGTCTCAAAAGCACAAACGAAAGGCGGTGAAAATAAAATAAAAAAATACACAGGACAGCTACAATGAGCGACAGAAAGCAACTGGAACAAACCACACAGCTGCTTTATAGATCGCAAAGATAACCGGCATCACAAGAGAATAAAGCCTGAGCTATACTTGGTTGTGTCTGTACACTGTGACACACACCAAAAATCGCAGATCTACAACCTCGACATATTGTGGCGCGATACGTTCGGAGATCTGCCATTTTTTTGTGCATCACACCAGCGTGCAAATACGTATAGATCTCTCATAAGGGAATTGATTGAGACAACGTCCGATGCAAACAACTGGTAGAACCATATCCATCTGATTTCTGACTAAATCTTTAATTATATTCTAAATTAGCCAATTCTCCGATGGTGAAAAGATCATGTCAACATGTTAAAGTGATGGCAATTGAAATGTATATTTTCATGCAGATTTATTCTGTATGAGAAGCATGTGCGTTGGTGTGGTTAACATGTACGTGCACGATAAAGTAAAAAGGAAAGAAATCAACCACATCTCAGGTCCAACCCAGACTGCGCATGTGTGTGTGTGTGTGTGTGTGTGTGTGTGCGTGTGTGTGTGTGCACATTCGTTTGGAATGTCTTGGTTTGATGTTTAGGTCCTACTCACTCACATTTCAAATGTCTGACAAAATGAAAGGCAAGTTAATAAAGTAAAAGATGAAAATATGGCACAATGACCTGCTTTATATCAATAATAATCAATATTGTACTTTCCTGACCTTTTCATGTATAATATTTTAGGAACCGAGGAACCTAACAGTAACCAGAGAACAGCGGCTTCATTGCACAGTAACAGATACATACCAGATGACTGATCCCCGCACTGCATTGTACAGTGGCGTGCACAGACATTTAGAGGGGCAGGTGCTCAAGTAAAAAAAGGGCACCTTGTGCAGCGCGTGGAACCGGCCGGTTGCCTTAATCTATTTTGGGCGGGAACCCCTTTTGGTGTTAGCATTATGTTATGCTTTAGCTATTGAAAAATAGCAGATCTACAAGCTCATAGCGCGCCACTGTAGGTCTGCTATTTTTGAAAAATCAAAACAAAGAAAGAAAAAAAAAGTTTTTTTTTCTTTTTTTTCAAAAGGGCACATTGCCAAAAGGGCAGGGGGTGCTCTAGCACCCCCTAGTGTCTATCTGTGCACGCCACTGGCATTGTAACGGTAACAGGAAGAGTGCGCACAAAAGGAAAAGAGGGCACATCTATGTAAAATTGTCTATTTTCCCCAAAATGTTACAAAAAGAAAATATTTGGAAAATGGTCTCAAGTAATGTAAAGTATATTTGATTAGAACATGCTTGAACCGGTTTATCCACATGGGCATAAGTACGGTAAGTAGCCTAAGTCAAGTAAAGACAAAGTTGAAAGATAAATGTAGGTCTTATAATGATGTACCGTGCATGTTCAAATGTATACTTGACTTCAGACTATATTAAAAAAAAAAACATTTTGGACAAAATAACCAATTTTAGATCAAGGTGCCCCCTGCCCATTCTTCCTTAGTGGCCACTGTTCTTGTATCCATTATAACTGAACTGGGAGCTCTTGAGTTTCCTTAACCTGGCGTCCTCCTGTCCTGGAGGGAGGGAATAATAAGCACTTTGAGGCGCCAAGCAAGATCAGTCAAAAACCTCCATAAAAATAAAACATTATTCAAAACATAAAGCTACAATGAGTCCAGAAAAACAGACCACATTTCAAGTATTTGAGCAATTAAAAAGACAGATGCATCTTAATAACCTGGTTTAGGGGGTTGTTGTGGTGGGGGCTCAGGTAGTTAAATCAAATGCACCTAAAAGCACTTCAAAAACAGACAAAATATTTTCTTTGCTAAAATATTCTCTGCTCTCTCCTTTTAACACATAAACACACGAGGAAGGAAGAACTGTGAGGAGAAGATGGTGAAGTTCACAGCCCCGCGACCAGCTCACACTGCGAGTCAATCTCATCCACTGGCATCCATGTCGGCTCCACAGACCTGCTCCAATGGCCGTTGGCCAAGCAACCAGTGGTCTTACGGTAAGAGCCGAGTTGTACTCGTTTAAGAGGTACAAGCGCACACCACGCCAGTCACTGTGAGGTGCCGGCCATAGCGGTGAAACAAGGATCGCCGCACGCTTCCAGCTTGTGACGCCCAACGTTTATTGAAGGACAGAGAACACGAAGAATGCACCAACATTTTCAGACAGCCTAAAACTTCTACCAGGCATGTAGAAGATAAAAACATAAAACTCTGGTAGAGTCATGCCATGGTTCATTATATTGAACTCAGGTTCAACTGCTGCTACTTGGAGAACTCGGCCTCTCACACCACTGCTTGTGTCTGAGGGGCTTCATCTGATGAGCTCTCTTCAGGGACCCTGAAAAAGCCGTCTCGAAACATTGATACATTTTATTGTTCTCCATCCTTAAAATAAAGGTTGTAGCGTTGCAAGCTACGAGTGCGTAGCTATTGTAGTTTTTAGGCCTCGTTGTGCAAGACAACTCCTCACTTCAGGTTCTGCTGTGGGGGGTGGGGGGGGCTAGTGACAACAGCAAGAACATTTACTCTCTCCTGGTGAAACTCCTCACCGTCAGTTGGTTCCATGTGTATTTTGAGTGCGTTGTGAGTTTGTATATCGGCTATTGTCTTTCCTTTAAAAAAAAGGGGGGGAAAAAGGAATAAAAGCCATTTCCCATTAGGGTGGCACTGGGCTATTCCAGGGGGTCCTTGGCATGGAAAAGGTTGGGAAACCCCGGGTCTACTACACCATCCACAGGACATCGGAGGTTAGTTGTGACAGATACCTCAGCTGGGGTCGAGGGAGTTGGTGACAATGAAAAAATTAAAATAGGAAAAATCTAATAACGTCCAGACTCAGACCTGCGGCATTGAAGACACACAGTCGGTACATTGCTCTGGACTACAAGGTAGCAATGCTACCTAGCGCTTGTTACTGAACATGCGAATCACGGCCTGAAGAAACAACGAAAACCTTAACAGCAGCACCCCCAGCAGACCAACAGCAGGAACTACAGGGGGAAAAGTAAAATACTTCCTGCTGTGTGTCTCGGGAGGAGTGCTGCTGAGGAACATGCACTAAACATGGTTCCAAATGACATGAACAGAACCTCTGGTTCCACAGAGAGAGAGCGAGAGAGATGTATGGAAGGAGGAACAGTGGGGGAATTCTGTGCGATTGGTCTCCCAAGCTGTCACAAGCTGCTGTCCTGTAGAAGTGGCTCGATGTCCTCCGTGTCGCTGGTGATCGTGACCATGGGGTTGGCGCTCTGAGCATGTGTGGCGGAGGCGTTGCTAGACTTGCGGGCGGAGCACGTGGTCTTGATGAGGTCTTGATGGTGATCTGGGATGAAGCAGGCGACCAGTATGGCACATAGGACGCTACAGGCTCCGAACAAGAAGGGAGGACCAGGAATCACTGACTTCTAGAGTTAGACAGAGTAGGAGAAGATGTGATTTGTGAACATGTTGGAGGATTTAAAATAGTTCGTCCATAGACCATCTGTCTCTCTCCTTGATATGAGAAATCTCGTCTTGACTTGTGTGCGTTCCTGCACTCGTGTTGAGTGGAGGTCTACCCGGTAGACCTCCACTCAACACGAGTGCTACAATAACCTTAAACCATTTTGGGCGGGAACCCCTTTTGGTGTTGTGTGTAGCATATTTATGTAGTCAAGTCAGTGTACCTGCATACGTGTTCTATAGCTTTGTGCAGTGCATAGGCATTAAGCAACTAGTCGACTAGTTTACTAGTCGACTAGTAAATCCACTAGTCGACCTTGTTGGTACTAGTTCACTAGTTGATAAGAAAAGAAAAAAAAAAGTGTATTTTTTCCCCCCGATTTTGTAGGCCTCAAGATCAGGTAGATTATAGTTATAGTCACCAATGTAGACAGTTTTTAAATGTACAAATATATATATATATTTTTTAACATAATAGGTGGTTAAACAACTAGTCGACTAGTCGACTAGTAAACTAGCAACTAGTCAACTAGTAAAAATGACTAGAAGTGAATGCCCTAGTGCATACTGTGTGTTGTGTAGTTGTGAGCGTACCGGTGTGATGGGTCGGGTCGGTGTTACTGGCTGTGGTTGGACTGGGTTCAACAGAGTTGGTTCGTTGAGTTCCACATTAAACAGGAAGAAAATGAATCCGTAGAGAGCTGGTCCCAAGCCATTACACAGCCCTCTGATGCCAGTTACCATTCCCTGGACCACACCTGCGTGCACACACACACACACACACACACACACACACAGAGTTAATTTTATGTAACAAATTAGAGAGTAGAAAGTTGGCGGCTGAAAACACACAACAATTAACCCATTTAGGCCTGACTACAGATGTAATTATAACGACGTCTGGGGACGTCCTGGGCAAAAATAGTAACAGAGAAACCTTCATGCAAATAAAGCACAATTAATTGAAACAATTGAAGATTGTGAGCGCTAAGTCAGATAGACAGAACGACCGACCGACCGACCGACCGACCGACAGACAGACAGACAGACAGACGTGTAGTTAGTTACCCTGCTGCTCAGGAGAGGCGCATCTAGAAACCAGAGCAGAGACGGCTGGGAATGTGATGGACGACATGGCCGCTACTGTACCTGCTGCCCACATCATCCTAACACAAAACATACACAATTTAATTTATAGTCATTGTTCAACATTGATCAAGAGCAGATACTGTGTTCGATCATAATATCAACACATGTGTCGGAGGGGGGGGGGGGGAATAATTAAAAATATTTTTTTTCTTCAGAAATAAATTGTTCTCCCCCAAATGGAACATTCCATGCATTTATTGGTACAATTTGGTAGTCCTACCAGCAGGTGGCACACTAAGACTAGAAGAGCATCATTCCCATATATACAATATTATTGTCATGTTAATTTCAATCTTTAATCGCCCAGTTCTGCTTGTCCATTTGATTTGCCCACAATGTAGGAGGTGCTATATACCAAATGTTGCACTGAAATATCTGCTGAATACTTCGTCAATTATACTTAAAATAAATACATTTTGACATGGGTCACACAAGCTTGTAGAATGGCCATTTTCTTAGTATGTACAGCAAAGAATAAAATAGAGCTTAATTGGTTAACACGACAGGAATGGAGGAATACAAGAACGCTCATCCAAAAACATGCTCGCCCCAGGTCAAATCCGGCAATCTCAGAACGGTCGCCAGCAGGTATTCCTAAACTTGACCTCAGTGAAACTATGCCTACACCTAACCTTATTCCTAAACTTGACCCCAGTGAAACTATGCCTACACCTAACCTTATTCCTAAACAAAACCTCAGTAAAACTATGCCTACACCTAACCTTATTCCTAAACAAAACCTCAGTAAAACTATGCCTACACCTAACCTTATTCCTAAACTTGACCTCAGTAAAACTATGCCTACACCTAACCTTATTCCTAAACAAAACCTCAGTAAAACTATGCCTACACCTAACCTTATTCCTAAACAAAACCTCAGTAAAACTATGCCTACACCTAACCTTATTCCTAAACAAATCAAACGTTCAAACAATTTAATTTTTGCGTGTTGGGCGTCAACTCCCCTTCCACAGGAAATGGTCGAGCATTTGACACTGTTCACAATCAACGTACACTACAGTGACGACAACACACTCAAGCTCCATGTCCGCCACCCACAGATCTTTAGCGTTCACATGTGCGCACGCGCGCGCGCACACACACACACACACACACACACACACACACACACACACACACACACACACACACACACACACACACACACACACACACACACACACACACACACACACACACACACACACACACACACACACACACACACACACACACACACACACACACACACACACACACACACACACACACACACACACACACACACACACACACACACACACACACACACACACACACACACACACACACACACACACACACACACACACACACACACACACACACACACACACACACACACACACACACACACACACAAAAAGAGACTACTAACCATGGTTCTGATCCAAAACCATACCAGGCCAGCTGGAAGATCTGGAAGCCAAGACCCAACATAACTGTTTTCTTATTACCTATAGTTCTCATTAGAATACTGAATATCACCGTCTGAGAGAGAGACCGACAGAGAGAGAGAGACCGAGAGAGACCGACAGAGAGAGAGAGACCGACAGAGAGAGAGAGAGAGAGAGAGAGAGAGAGAGAGAGAGAGACCGACAGAGAGAGAGAGAGAGAGAGAGAGAGAGAGACCGACAGAGGGAGAGAGAGAGAGAGACCGACAGAGGGGGAGAGAGTCATTATTACGTTTGCATGTAAAGTCTTTACAAAGTTCTTAGTAACTAGTACTACTAGTTTCAAAAAAGCTATTTACTGAATTTTGGTTGCACCACTGAAACTTAAGGAACTAGTAAATCTTTAGAAACATCTGTGTAGCTACATCTAATCATATAGCAATCCGCGACATAAACAGGAATTAATTGCACCATTATGAGCTTTAACAGAAAATAGTGTTTCAACTCAACACAGTGTAATTTCCTATTGGTGAAATATTAGAACACTTTGCCCAATTTCACATCTGGTTTTAGAAGTTATGTAGGGCTAGGAAATCTGGTCTAAGCTTGCATAAACTCTTTTTATTTGTTATGCCTGCCAAACACTGATTGTAAAAGTGCACAGTGGAAACTAAAGGTGGCCTTACACTAGCCGATAATCGGGCATTTTTGACGCTCGGGGGGTGCCCGACTCAATCGGGCACCCCCCGCGCGCGATCGGGATCGGCCCGATCAACATCAAGAATGTTTGATATTTGCTCGGCCCCCGCTCCGATTATCCTGTAGTGTGTGGTGCTGTCAGATTTCAAATGCCCGATTATCGGCTAGTGTAAGGCCACCTTTAAGCTCACACTAAAACAATTCGTATTTACTGTAAATTCTTGCTCCTTTCTAGCTGGTTATGCTTACGCACCATGTGCATATAGTGAGTGAACTATTGTGATGTTGTTTTGTTTAAAGCCAAGTTGTGAATTAGAACAGTGTTTGTGGGCTACAACATAGCAATATAATATGTTATAATATAACTGCTAATATTAAATTAAGTCAAAACCATATCAAATAATGTTAGCAAACAGAAATGTCCTCTAATAACTAGAACATCTGCGGTGAGTGGATAGACGCTCCTCTCAATCTTTTTTTTTTGCAGGAAGAGTGGTGTTCAAAGCAGCTGCATAAAGGGGGCGAAAAGGAGACAAAGGGACTCCCCCAAAAAAATGCCAATAAGAGAGTCGTTTTCATCCCTGATTAACATGTACGGTTTCAAACATTTTGATGACAGGTTGATTATGGTTATTTTATATTATATATGTGCAGAGGTTTCGTTCCCAACCACTGTAGAGCCTTGCACACTATGACTGGAATTTAGACATGTATTTATTAGACAGTAGATGTAAATATTTAGCTAAATAAATAAATAAAACAGGTTACTGTTAATGTTGTCAGTTTGATGCCCTGAAGAAGACCGTTGGATTCTTGTCAATAAATATACAGCATCGCGGCTACGCGTGTGCGGCCTTTTTCTTATTTGTCCTTCTTTACTGCCTTAGGCCAGCACCTCACCAACACTGGTGTGCGCCCTTTCCTGTTTTGTCTGTCCGTTTGAAACCATCCATAAAAGTAGAGTAT
This sequence comes from Electrona antarctica, assembly GCF_951216825.1. Classification (NCBI taxonomy): domain Eukaryota; kingdom Metazoa; phylum Chordata; class Actinopteri; order Myctophiformes; family Myctophidae; genus Electrona; species Electrona antarctica. Next base: position 51,885,548 of record NC_136793.1, read on the forward strand.
GTTGAGGTTAAAAAGAACAGTTCATACCTGGGCTATAATTGACAGGATTCCGACCATGGCGATGAAGGCAGCGATCGCAGCAGGTGAGAACTCTATCACCTAGTACACATACAAAAAGAAAAAGAATATGTACTGGAGACTGTTATGTTGCCAATAGAGTAAGACCACCGATGTCCTGACGTCACTCGCTCATCCGCTGGGTCAGGGAAGAAATTTCTCTATGGAGAATAACATCGGATCATCTTTCGTCTCGTATAAGAATTGTGGTCCAAAAACAAACACATTGTCCGGGTGCTATTGTCATTGAAGTGGCTCTGTATCGTTTACGATAGTCAGTCGCTCATATTTTAATACAGTACGTTTTTAACGTTAGCGTTTTCTCGCCGTCAGTTGATGCTTCATATCCATTCGAGTCAATCCGTCGTGCTATTTTTATTTTTGGAACACAGTTCTTATATGACGTGATAATAAACACCTCTATTGGAATTCAGAATGGGGGGGGAAAGAAACGTGACCTGGGTATGATGTGTAATTACGTTAGATTTCAGTGCTCTATAGTCTATATGAACGCTAAACCTGTCTATGTATAGCTTACCTGTCTTAGGTATAAGAAGAAGCTTGAGTATTGCCCAGCCTCAGGTAGGTATGAAAGGAACACTGTGACACAGATGAGGAGAACCGTGGAGTCTTTCCCCACACGACGCAGAGACTATGAACACACAAACACAGACAACACAGTTTTATTTCTCTATCCACACCCAAGGCAATAGGCCTATCTCACAGCATTTCCCCGCCCCCTTTTGGGGCTAGTGGTGTTATTTCTTTTGCGGTCCATAGGCTTCCATGTTAAAAGAGGTATTTTCACAAGCCACAAACTACCGTTTTGTAAAGGTAAGGTTTATTCTACTTATTTGAGTTGTTATACCATTGTGTTTTCTTCATATTATTATCGGTCTTTGACATTTTAACATTAGGAAATGTACTTAGATTCTCCAGAGAAAAAAAGTGTAAATGCCTAATGTTAAATGACACCACTATCTACCGGAAGTGGGCGTGGAAAGGGGGCTGTGAGATAGGCCTATGACAGGGGAAACACTGAACTTACTTTTCATTTCAAGGGCCTCCAGTTCAGTATGGTTTATGCCACGGACCCTCGTAACTCTACCAAATTTGCCGGAAGGGTCCATTTGCACACTCACTCTCAGAGTTAGACCCGTTAAGGCTCCATCTGGTTCCTAGCTCAAACACTTAGATGGAGACCCCTCAGACCCCACTTTGAGAAGCGTACATCTAGTTTGCGTCCGAGCATAGACAATGGCAACGCCCCGCCTGCCTCTGATTGGCCTGCCGACACTGTCCGTCTTGACTGTCCTACGCTATGCTGGATAGTCTGATGCGAGGTTACTCCGTGGTGGAAAATAATAATAAGTACGGTATGATACAAGAGAACTGTAAGTTTTATTTTTGTAGCAGATCAGGCAAACTAATATTGTTTATGCCGTTTGCTTTGATGGAGTAATTGATTGAACATGTACGCCGTAATATGATTTGATTTGGGTGTGTGGTTCTAAATAAAGTGTTTGTGTTGATTATTGTGTAATTTATTTGTATGTGTAAACATTATTGTACTGTAAAAATGTCTATTTTCACTTTTTAGTATAATAGAATTAGTTTACTATAATTAGATTAATACACGATAATCAACACTAACACTTTATTTAGAACACACCCAAATCAAATCATAGTACAACGTTGAACGTACACGTGTGTTCAATCAATTATTCAATCAAAGCAAACGGCATGAACAATAGTAGTTTTCCTCTTCTACAAAGTTAAAACGTACAAGTTAAAGGACCACTTCACCACTTTTCAACTTCTCTTCCTATAATTGGTCCTAACTAATGTTCATGATAAAATACCACCATTTTTTCCTACTCAGTCTGTGTCTCATAGGAAGGCTGTGGGCAGTTCAGAAAACCGTCCACCAGTGACATCATCGATGGTGAATCCAAGCTAATAGAAACGGCAGGCTTTCTTTTCCTGAAAAGTTGCAATGCAAAAGTTGAAGCCATCGTTCTCACGATAATAAAAATCTAAACATATTTTAAAACAAATCTTGTTTAAAAAAAAATCTGCCTAATGATGATGTCACTGGTGGACGGGTGTCCGAACTGCCCAAAGCCCTCCTATGAGACACAGACTGAGTAGGAAAAAATTGTGGTGTTTTATCATGAACATTAGTGAGGACCAATTATATGAAGAGATGTTGAAAAGTCGTGAAGTGGTCCTTTAAGGCTGCATTCTGTCGCGCGTGCCAAGCTGTCATTCTCTTGTATTATTTCTCACCACGGAGTAACCTCGCATCTCGGAGGACAGTCAAGAGCGGCAGTGTCGGTAGGCCAATCAGAGGCAGGTGGGGCGTTACCATGCCTATGCTCGGACGCAAACTAGATATACGCCTTTGAGAACCATTGGTATTGACGATATGCACACGGCTGCCATCTTGCCAGCAAGGTGCTAAGTACTGTAGGTGCAACTTCTCATAGATGGCCCATTCATCCAAACAGAGAAGTCCTATCTAATTGTATTAAATAACGTCAAATGTGCAAATTCAAAACAGGTGGTACGCATGGGCTGTTGAGTGATAGTCAACGAGCACTTCCAAACTCCAGCACTTAGAAAAAAAATCATCTGCAAGGAATTTCTTCACAGGGAGTAGCTCATAACATGTCTAAATTGGATTTTAATTAAACAAACAAATTGCAGATAGAAAAAGGATAATTCAAGCTTTCCGTACAGCTGCAATTTTGGTGAGTTTGACGTTATTTAATACAATTAGATAGGACTTTTCTGTTTGGATGAATGGGCCATCTATGGGAAGTTGCACATAGTTAGCACATTGCTGGCAAGATGGCAGCCGTGTGCATATCGTCAATAGGGGTTGAAGTCCATATGCATTCACATCAAAAGGAATTCATTTGGGGGGTTAGTAGTAACATGAACAGGGGTTAGGGATAAAAGGTCCTGTAAACTCACAGCAAATGGGTCAGCCTGTTCCCAGGAAGGGAGTCCCCAGGTGGCCAGTCTCATCTTGTCCGGCAGTGACTCGGGGACCACGAAAAACACAAAGGCGATGTCCACCACGGCAATCACCGTGGCAATGAGCACCACCAGGCTGTCACCGTAGTTGGCCGACAGGTACGCCCCGATGGCCGGACTGGTCACCAGGCTGGCCGCAAAGGTAGCGGACACCTAGAATAATAATTAGAAGGACAATCTTTGACACATATACTGGTGTACGTATATGTAGTAGAGCCCGACATCAGCTCACCTGGAGAAAGTAAAATTAGATCCCTTCTGAACAATTTAGTCGACCAAATATCTAAAACCTGTTTTTTTTGTCTTACTCCTAGTGTAAAGTTTGACAGCCAATTCTGATTTAGTCTTAGTCTTTTGAACACACCATTTAGTTTTAATCCTATTTAGTCATCTGAAATTGTTTAGTCTTAGTCGACTTCTTCTTTTCGGCTTTTCCCTTCAGGGGTCGCCTCCTCTTCTCTCACACCAACTAACTTCATGTCCTCTTTCACTACATCCATAACTCTTCTTTGGATTTCCTCTAGGCCTCCTGCCTGGCAGTTACAAGTTACAACCTCATCTTAGTTCTAACCTAGTCTTAGTCGACTCAAATATCAAAAACCTTAGTCTTTTAGTTTGAATTAAAATTAACACTGGATGAAGAGGTGAGTCTTCAGATTATGGCGGGAGATTGGGAGTTGAGTCTGCAGTTCAGCAATGGGGAGTTCGTTCCACAGTTTGGGAGCCAGAAGGGAGAAGAGTCTGGGACGTGTGGAGCGTTATCCCGGATGTTTTAGGGAAGGTTCTGGGCTAAAGGCTAAACGGGGCGAAAGGCTATGGCTAAACAGGGCTAAAGTCTCCATAACATAACATAATACACCGTTACTAAAACTAGAGGTAATGGCATATTTACCAGTCCATAAGCCGTACTCCTCTCATGTTCCTCTGTGATATCAGCCACGTAGGCAAAGATGACTGAGAAGGTCACGGCAAAGACCCCTGATACAGCGATCAAAGCGAAATACCACCTATACACACACACGAAGAGACACAGGTTAAGTAGATTACTCAGAGAGATCACCACAAACACAAATTAACATGTTCATTCTTTTCCTCTTCTTATTGGTACAGTAGCCCATGAAAAGCTACAATGCTTTTCCTCTACTAAAGTGTTCTATCTAGCCAGCTTTGCAGACGATTGCAACGATTTGCAGACTTGAACTAATGCGTGATATCTGTATATCAAATTGTTATCTGGAGAATTGATCTATCGAATTTTGTATCGTGATAAAACTTCTGATTCACACCTGAAATACAGCATTTCATTTTGAGACGTCATAGAACCCCACCTTAACACATTTTGTGCCCAAGACGTCTGTGGACGTCTTTGGTATTACCGCACGGGCAGAGTCCAAGACGTCTGTGGACGTCTTTGAAAAAAAAAAAATATATATATATATATATATATATATAATACGTGGTGCCAAAGTTTGTGTTTTCGCCAATGAGAATGCATTTGGCGTTTAAATTAAATAACTCAGAAACTATAAAACATTTCAAAGTAAAAAGTTCCAGCATGTGTCTCCACAGTCAATTATAAAAAATGTGAATGGATTTTCTAGGTGAAAGTGATTTTTGGGCAGTTTTGCGTGGGCTCTAAAAGTGTTTTAATCTGTTACAAGTTACAGAGCCAAAGTGTTGCTTCGTTCATCGTAATTCATCACAATGTACACATTCAACACAGGCATCGTACTTTTCCAGTGATTCACGATTTCAATTTCGGTTTCAAAAAGACAAAGCATGTAAAGAAGGCAATGGGCACTCAATTGATGACTTTCTTGTTCCGGGAAAAAGTACAGTGCCTGTTTTTAATCACTATGCTGTTCAAAGCAACGCTGTGGCTCTGTAATTTGTCTTAACAGTTTTTGCTGTCCGGTGTGCCAAAGGAGGCAGACATGTTTTGGCATGCTTAGCAGTCGTGTCCCTTCCTCTTTGTTTTGACTCCTAACTTTTCCGCTATGCTTCGCATCTGTTCAAGTGATAGCTACATAGTAGGTAGGTGTAAATACCTACTACTGTACATTAACAGACTGTTTGTTTGTTTATTCATTAGTACCTACCTACCTATGCTGCTACCAACATCTATGCATTCTACTGCTCGTTTTGCATTGGATTGATGCCATCACGACAATTTTGTTGTACTCGTGTTCAATGACAAAAAAACAGTGTACAAAAATGCTAACGCACACCAAAGTCCTTGTGGCGGTGCCGGCACACGGGAGAAAACTGTAGAGTAAATCTTGAAAAAACAAGAGGGTGGCCGGCGGCCGCACACGCCAATAGCCAGAGTGCCAATATTTTATTAGGACAGCAGGTAAGACAAAAATAAATCAATGACAAAATACAATCATCCATCCTGTTGTTCTTCTTTTTCGTTACAACTAGCTGCATCACTGTTACTTTCTATATCAGTCCTTTGTTTCAAAACTGCTGTATCGCCAGCCATGATTTTCCCTGAAGGATCAATAAAAGGTCTATCTATCCAGATCTATCCATCTTATGACTTGTGGATACGTACGAGCGGTTTTCTCACTCGCTAGATGGAACACTGTAGTTTTGTTCCTTTCAGAGGCTATATTGACCTTAAGAAACAAATACAAATATGCCAGAGTTGTTTGTAAAGTACAGGTCGAAAGACATCTAAGTTTAACCAATAACGGGCTAAGTATGAAGCAGCTTTTCCCTGCACGGCATGGGTATTGTAGATCAGTTTAAACACAGGCCTCATTCCTCTACATACACGTAGCAAACAGGACAGTTTAACGATCACATCATCACCGTTGACAACTGGCCCACTGGAAGTCAATCGCAAGACAATGCTATATATGTGGACTAGGACTGACTTGTGTACTGACTCGTTTCACCGATTGACTGGTTTACCCGCTGTCTGACTGATTCTCCGGCTATTTAACAGACTGGCTGCTTCACAGACTGGCTGCGTCACTGCATGGATAAGCCTGCTTCCTGAAGGCTGATCTTTGCCCCCAGGTCTCTCATATGAGAAGCATGTGACTGAACAGCACACAGCATTTCTGTTGGCACCACTGTTCACCACCACAGCTTCATTAGCACCTAACCGCCTCACCCACTGACTGACTCTCGACTCTCTCTTTGGTTCATTGACTTAGGCAAGACACAAAGCTGGAAAACAATATCAATAAAATATGTTAACCCATTTAGAACTGAGCACTTTTAAGAACACCTTCTACGTTTTCTGAAAAACTACTTTTCAGGATTCAAATTCAAAAGCATCAAAAGCAGCAGATCTACAAGCTCAAATGTTGCAGATATGCTTTTGTGTGACGCTGTAATTGTAGTACGATCAAGTTAGGCCATTCATTTATAAAACAATCACACCCGTGTGAAGTGAGGGGAGCTCTTATCATCATACATCATCTTATTCCGGCCAATCAAAATTGGTGTCCTCACTTTTCTGTCCTCAATTGATTGATTGATTGCAGACTTACCCACAAGCGTCTGCAACTGCTATTAAACATTTATTATATCACGCGATGAGAAAACATTGCTGTTCCGTTCCGTTTTGTTTTTTGCTTTGAAAAATGCTGTATTAGGGTGTATCTCGAGTCGACGACACTGCAAATGAGGGTAACCTCAATGTCTTTTGAGAATAAATAAAGGTTTGAATGAATGAATGAATGAATGAATGAATGCATTTTTATTCTCAATTCCAATCTGGCCAATCACTTTTGGCGTACTCAATTTTCTGTCCTCACTTTTTAACCAATACGTCCATTGCTATGGGGTGCTCAGCCAATCAAATCATCGCTATGGGGTACACACGCGCGCACACACAACGCTGGGCATAGGAGGGGCTAGCGCCCCTCAAAAACACTACGGAGATAAGAGGTTTCTGCGCGACATCAACGATATCTAAATGCAGTGGTGGAAAGTAACTAAGTACTTTTACTTAAGTACTGTACTTAAGTACAATTTTGAGGTATTTGTACTTTACTTGAGTATTTCCAATTTCCAATACTTTTACTTCTACTCCACTACATCTCAGAGTCACAATTTGTACTTTTACTCCACTACAATTATTTGAAAACCTTAGTTACTAGTTACTTTGGAGATTAAAATTTTGATTAGAAAACATACATTAACCACTTCAACCCTATACATTTCGGCCATTTGAAAATAGCCGATCTACAAGCTCACAATGCGTCGCGTTGCGACGCATTGTGAGCTTGTAGATCTGCTATTTTCAAAAGATTTTGTACACCGTTTGAACTTGTGAAGTGGGACATTCTGCAATATGAGTACTTTTACTTTTAGTACTTTAAGTACATTTTGATGCCGATACTTTTGTACTTTTACTCAAGTACATTTTCAATTCCATACTTTTACTTGTAACGAAGTAGTTCTAAATTGCAGTATTGGTACTTTTACTTAAGTAAAACAATTGAGTACTTTTTCCACCACTGTCTAAATGACAGATGAAAGGTATAACAACATATAGGCTTTACACACCTAAATGGGAACGGGTTAATATTTAATAATCATGTTAGGTCTCTCACACACACACACACGTCTCACCAGGGGCTGAGTCTCATCAGAGGGATGGGAGCGCATGTGAAGAAGACCGTTATGAGGAGGAAGGATTTCCTGCCCCACACATCTGACATCGCACCAATCAGAGGAGCTGACAGGAATGACAGCAGACCCTGCGCACACACACACACACACACACACACACACACACACACACACACACACACACACACACACACACACACACACACACACACACACACACACACACACACACACACACACACACACACACACACACACACACACACACACACACACACACACACACACACACACACACACACACACAGCTTTACTAAAGCAGTGTAAAACCCTGCAGGGATAACCTCGTAAATTATTCTGAATGAATTATCATTCATTATATCAGACCTTATGTTCAACTTTATCGTTCACAGTTCAATGAGTAGGGGCTGCTTAATTCACATGGATTTCATTTTTCAATCCCCTTGTATTCACTATTTGTTTAAACAAACATTTTAAATGAATTAATAAACGTAATATAAATGATTTAAATATTACATGTTCATTGTTCCTAAAACAATACTGTCCTACTCTAGCAGTTCTACATGCTGGTTCTCTTTTTCAAAGCAACCGGCGGCAGTTCTGACTACATGCACGTTAATTAGTTGTGGAAGAAGTGCTTGGTTCAAATCAATTATGGGACGCACGCTGCACTGCCTACCAAAGCAAGGTAGTGCCAAATCTGCCGATGGGCACCACTAGTGAAGGACTCAAAAGTTAAATCGATTGATTAGGTCTACTCTCTGGTGGTGCATGAAACACCCTAGACCAGGGTACCCCAATAGGCGGCCCGCGGGCCATTTGCGGCCCGCGGAGCGCCCCCTTGCGGCCCGCGGAAGATTTTTTTTTTTTTGGGGGGGGGGGGGGTTCCAGATATAAATGGCATTAAATGGGGGTCAGCAGCCTATGCATGTCAAACTGGGCATCCTTTTCAAATGGGGTCCTGCCCTGAAAATGAATTTTCAGGGCAAGACCTCGACCTCACGCGTGCGGACTCGGCCCCCAGCCTGGTACCCTAGTCAAAATATGGCCCTCGAGGAACATTAATTGGGGAACCCTGCCCTAGACCCTATACGGCCCAGAGTTATCTTCCTGGATAGAAAGACGCCACAAATTAAAATCTATACAGTATTAACTTCAAACGCACAGGATAGGTGTCTTTTTGTATTACACTACAGTGTAATACAACTAATACAGATCTATATACACATATAGATCCCAGTTAAGTTTCACTTCAGTGTTGAAGGGCTTGGCTTATACAATAAATGAAAAGCTTTGTTTGCTCTGAAACCATGGCTGGAAACAAGGAGAAGAGACCACTTCCAAACAGATATACTGTAGAATGACAAAATGACTAACTTTATGTAAACTCTGTTCAACCCGTTGTGTGTCTGCTCCCTGCATTCAAGTAGGTCAGTTAGTTGTGCAACATGCACTACACCTCAATTATGCTGTTGGTGTGACCAAGGCTTGTGATGATGTGCACTGCAATGTTACATCTATAAATATGACATCAACCTGCGGTTAGCTGCGGATAACAGACAACAAGTGTACACGTTTACAAAAAATACCTAAATGTCCATCCCTACACCTTGGTGATTCATGTCTTCGGAAAGATAGAAGTCATCCTTTAGGTCACATACTGTAATAGTATTCACACTAGTCACACAGCATCATTAAAGGCTGATCTCAAAGTTCTCATGATTTAGATAGCAGGTGCCTCACAATTCTTCACGATGATGCGATTGTAACATTAACAAGGTGTCAATCCATTTAGAATTGAGACACGCTTATCCAGAGCAACTTACAAAAGCACAAGATCAGAGTAAGTGGCATGCAGTGTTGTTTTTGGCAGCAAATTTAGATTTTAGTTTTAGTCAGTCTCTTCAATAGTTTTAGTTTCAGTCATATTTTAGTCACCTGGAATGTTTTAGTGTTAGTCTAGTTTTAGTCGACTAAATATCATAAGATTTTAGTCGACTCAATCTACAGTTGATTTAGTCGACTAAAGTGTATTTTGGTGGGCCTTGATGCCATCGTAATGACTGTTTTTACACTTGCTGAAAATAGCCGATCTACAAGCTCACAACACGTCGCGCATCGGCTATTTTCAGCATGCATCCAAGTGTAAAATGACTTATACTGGATCTCTTGTCCACTAGTCCCTTCCTAACCTTTTAGTCTAGTCTTTATTTGTTGACGAAATTGTCAGTATATTTAGTCTTGGCTTTAGACATCATAGCTTAGGTTACATTTAGTTTACATTTAGTTTTCGTCAGTGAAAAAAAGGTAGTCGCCGAACATTTTTCGTCTTAGTTTTAGTCAGCTGTTCCTTACCTTCACTCCCTGAACCAATCCATTCATCAGAAAAGTGTGATGAGGAAAGGTCTCATGGAGAACCTGGAGGAATAGAGTGAGGAAGAGAGGAGATGGTAGAGGAGCAGAGGATAGTAGAAGAGATTTAATTCCCATATTTCATGGGTTGCTTACAAGATAAGTGGTGTAACGAATTACAACGCAAACACACATAAAACAGGGTTTTTATGTCTGTCACTGTCACTGTCACACACACACACAGTAAAAATGTATGTGTTTTACTGACTGTCAACATGGGGGTGGTCAGCAGCCCCCAGGCGAAGAACTCCAGGAAGATTACAACGACCGCATGACTGACCCTGGCTCTGCTACCTCCAGACTAGAGAGAGAGAGAGAGAGAGAGAGAGAGAGAGAGAGAGACATCAGAGACATATACTTTCCACGGATTACAATCACCCAAAGAGAGTTTGAAAACATGACTAATGACAAAAAACTCCCATATCTGTTGGGTGAAGTACAACAATGTGCAAACACAGCAGCAAGATTTGTGAGCTGCTGTGACAGAAGGATGTCAAATGGAATACAAGCACCTTAAGGAATACAAACCATATGTGTACACTGTTTATCAAAAGTATAAAACTAACGTATTCTATATGGTTGTATATTGTATAACTATCTCTGACAGAAAATGCTTTTTATAGTTTCACAAGATAGTATTACCCAAAGTGCTAATATAACACAACTCTGTTTACACCTTTATTTAATTCCTATTTATATCCAATATTTATTTGTAAATACATTGTTCTGTTTTGATTGTCTTGTTCCACTTCTGCTTTGGCAATGTAAATGTACGTTTTCTCATGCCAATAAAGCTCGATTGAATTGAATTGAATTGAATTGAATTGAAGAGAGAGAGAGAGTTAGTTAAAACAGGAAGATGGAGAGAGAGAGAGGTGTTGCAAGAAAGAGGTGGAGAGGAAGGGATGGAGGGAATAAGTAGGAAGAGAGAGGATGACAGGTGCAGAGGGGAGGGGGAGAAGTAAGAGAGAGAGAGAGAGAGAGAGAGAGAGAGAGAGAGAGAAAGTGAAGGACATGATGGAGAGAACAGGAAGTATAACCACCGACATTATTAATTCATGCATGTGGGTTGTAACTTGTAAGCTGGGAAGTGGAAACCAGTCCATTGTCTCACTCTGGTCATTTCAGTCCATACTTATTATGAGTATGTGACCTCTGGCTCAGATGTTTTCACTGATATGGGTCTGATTTCAGTACAGCAGAAGAGAATAGAGGTTTGTGTTGAATGGAAACTGAAAGCAGAGGTTTGTGTTGAATGGAAACTGAAAGCTGAACAGAAAACAGTAAAACTAGCCGAGTGCCGTCTCTCTCTGTAATGCTACCGTAAGTACCGTTTTATGTTTGCCTGTTGTAGGCCTATTAATAGTTTAATAGTGAGTGACCACACACACACCGTATGATATCAGCCATCTTAGTGGAGCCACATTGTGGCAAAAATATTCACTGAAGATTGGAGATCGAGTGTCTACCTAATAGTAGTACCTAATACAATATACAATATAAAAAACAATAATAAATACCTGAGAAACGTGCTAATTATTATGTTATATTATTATTCTATTAAATCTAACTTTATCTAAAAATACTAAATTGGGAGGTTGACAGGGTGTTGCATAACGGTAGATATGATGTTGTCTGCTGTGCTGTCTAGTCATTCAGTCAGTCAGTCAGTCAGTCAACTGTCAAATTATTTGGTTCCGGTTCCTCAACTCCACTTTGAATCAGCAATAATAAAAACAAAAATAAGAATAACAATAATGGAAGCGATAATTAAATGGTAACAAAGACTATATAGCAGCGATAATAAAGAGATTCACAGTACCACTCAGAGTGCAGTTAGTTAATCAAGTCAGTTGATAACTATAGCATTACTAGCTGGTTATTAGCTAGATCTGGTCCATAGCTCGAGCTAGTTATTAGCCAGTCATAGATAGATTGTATAATGTATATATAACATATAAGGATGCAATTTGACATAGCTCTGTTTACTCAATGCTGTACCCCCACTTCCAACTATACTTTCCCCATTTTCAACCGTTTTTATTATATTTTGATACTTGCTTTGGCAACGTAAACGTAGGCCTATGTTTTCTCATGCCAATAAAGCTCCTTTGAATTGATAGGATAGCCATAAGTGTGTTAGGTGAATTATATAATAAAAAGGTGCAAATGCAAACATGCAACTATAGCTAGTCACTCATTCATTCAGTCAGTCTGTCAACTGTCAAATTACTTGGTTCCGGTTCCATCCTAATAATAGCAGAGATAATAAACAGTAACAAACACTACATTTCATTAAACAATGAAAGAAAGAATGACAATACAGTAAGAAAGAGACTAGCTCGGCTGGTCCATCGCATCGCCACAGTACACACAGCAGTTATAGTTAGTTAGTATCAAGTCAGCTGATTAACTAGCATTACTACTAGTAATTTACTAGCTGGGTTATTTACTATTAGCCAGTCGTCGATAGAATAGTTAATAATAGTGTGTAATAGCGGATCAGTGCTGTTAGCCAACATGCAGAATAACAATATAAAAAACTGCTGTCAAAACACTGAACACATCCGTATAGTATAGGCTACTGTTGTGTACGCGGGGTAGGTTAGCATACATTAGCCGTGCGTGCTAATGACTTACAGCTCCACGGACCAACATGATGTCATTGGAGTCTTCCTGGACCATCTCACATCTTTGATTCTTCACGCTGATGTTCACATGAAGTCCATGATGTTGTGCGCGTGTGTGCGGGCGTGCCGATTCTTCCAGCGTGCTGTTGATTCTATTCTGTCGTGTCGTGTGAGTGTCAGCTAGCCCCGGGATCGGATGATGAGTGCTAAAGTTGTTAGCCTGCTGCCTGCCTGGGCTTTGGGGATTCTTCTAAATTCCTCTGCTGTGATTCGCGTCGACCTGCTGGTGTGTGTTGAAGTGCCACAGCACACACAAGGTGCGCGCGTTTCGCGATGCAGCGTAGCCCGGCCGACCCTGCGTGGTGCTAGGGTGCGTTCGGATATGCGCACCTTGTTCTTTTGGTTTCTAAAACCGTTTAATTGTATGTTTTATTTTTTGCATAGTAGTATAGGCTACTGTATATTTGTATATCAATCAATCAATCAATCAATCAATCAATCAATCAATCAATCAATCAATCAATCAATCATATCATAGTTTCGTTCTCATGTATATATTGTGTGTGTGTTTGTGCGTGTGTGTGCGTGCGTGTGTGTGTACGTGTGCGTGTGCGTGTGTGTGAAAAAAGCCTCTATTTCGGTGAGGTCCTGTCCTGTATGAAAAACGTTGAAGACAGTCGCACACACACACACACACACACACACACACACACACAAATAAAATAAAATAAAATAAAATAAAATAAAATAAAATAAAATAAAATAAAATAAAATAAAATAAAATAAAATAAAATAAAATAAAATAAAATAAAATAAAATAAAATAAAATAAAATAAAATAAAATAAAATAAAATAAAATAAAATAAAATAAAATAAAATAAAATAAAATAAAATAAAATAAAATAAAATAAAATAAAATAAAATAAAATAAAATAAAATAAAATAAAATAAAATAAAATAAAATAAAATAAAACAAAACAAAACAAAACAAAACAAAACAAAACGCCAAAAATACAGTCAAGACATTACGCTTGTCCTCTTGACTTGAACTGTAGAGCACTGCCCACTCGCGCTGTAAACAGGTATTAAAGGAACACACCCGACCGGTGTTTTTTTTTCTTTTTCCTCCAGGCACGCGGCACCGCCCATCACTACGCAACAGGAAGTGAAATGGAGAACTGTGAAAAGGCTCCCTGAGCCCTGAACCCTCATTGACTTTAGTGACGTCAGCTGTAAGTGCTTGAGGGTGAGAGGCTGCAAGGGCTCCAAATTGTTGTGAAAGGAATGGGACAGCACTTTGAAGATGAGTCTGCCATTCATGACACTTTGCATCACTTTATAAAAACTGTCCTTATTCACAGCCAGTGCCTACATGCTTGGCCTATTTATATCATGTCTATTTTAGTATTTAAGCTGATCGTTTTATTATTAGTTTCATAAATACACTTTCCTGTGTGATAGGGGTTGTAATATTCATATATAATAATATTCATTATAAATTGCATTTCCCATCATGTTTCCCTTATTATTATTGACATTGTTATTAAATATATAGCCTATCCTTCCATTCCGTCTCCCTAGCTTTGAGAACAGTGAGAAAGCACTATTGTGTTTGTTGACATTCTAACCACGATACATAACTAATTTGCATACTTAAATGGCTTTCCGATTTCAAATGGGACATCCCTCAAGCCCTCGGAGACTTCACATGAAGGCGCAGCTAACTCAGTGAGGGCTCATTGAGTCAGCAAGGGAGCGGATTGGGATTGGGCCTCAGTGTTCTGAGTTCACTAGTTCAGATTGTTCAGTTCACTTCTTACCAAATTCACCTCAGCAAGTGTGTAATAAAGACAAACAAACAAAAGAAGAAAGAAATGCATTTACAATTAGGATATAGCCTATAGTAGCCTTTACAAATATGTTTATTTATTCATTTATTTAGTATGTCACTAAATGTTCTGATGAATTGAAAATGGAGGACGCCAATGTAAACAAGCCATTGTTTACAAATAATCCCCCCCCTTCATTTTCCATATTGTACAATGTTCTGATGAATTGAAAATGGAGGACCCTGATGTAAACAAGTCTTAGTACTTTTCTAGTTTCATCCTCATAGCAGTTTTTGTATTGACTTTGACTATGCATGCACCTCCTGGTACCACAGCACCTCTAAGGCCCTTAAAACAAGGCTCCAGACTTCCCAAAACAAACTGGTCAGGCTACTTACTACTTGGCCTCACTCCCCGAACCCACCTCACCCCTGCCCACTTTGACAGGCTGGAATGGCTTAGGGTTGACGACAGAGTACAGCATCTTGCAATGGGTCTGGTCCACAAGATTCGCTACACCACCAAGATACCCATGTCATCATCATCATTTTTCGACCGCAGTCGAGATCATGGATTTCACAATGCCACGCCAGACTTCCCGGTCCTTCATTGCCATCCCCAGTTCCTGCTTAGTACTTACTGATGCATGTGTCCCTAGCGATGACATCAGGGAACGCCAGAGGGAGTTCAACAAACCATGTGCAAACCAGATTTGGCACAAACAAGGGACTAAATTAATTTTGCTCCTATGCCACCAAAAGGTGGAACGCCCCCTACCAACAGTCATTAAGACATGCGAATGCATGCACCTCCTGGTACCACAGCACCTCAAAGGCCCTTAAAACTAGGCTCCAGACTTCCCAAAACAAACTGGTCAGGCTCCTACTTGGCCTCACCCCCCAAACCCACCTCACCCCTGCCCACTTTGACAGGCTGGAATGGTTTAGGGTCGACGACAGAGTACAGCATCTTGCAATGGGTCTGGTCCACAAGATTCGATACACCACCAAGATACCCATGTACCTGTCTAGATACTTCCTTAATGTTAACGAAGTCCACACCCACAACACCAGAGGGAGTGCAACGAACCATGTACAACCCAGATTCGGCACAAACAAGGGACTAAATTATTTTCGCTCCTATGCCACCAAAATGTGGAACGCCCTACCAACAGTCATTAAGACATGCGAATCCCTTGACTCCTTCAAAACTGCTCTCAAACGGCACCTACGGACGGCTGCAATTTGAAACTGGCCCCCGTAAAAATCTGAATCCCCCCCACCGCCCACCAATTTTTCCCCTCACTGTATATGTTTCTTTTCCCTTTTTACCTCCTTTATGATGAATTCCTGTTCTGTTCTGTTCTTTGACTATATAGAAGTGTCTATTTGTACGTCTCTAAATGTTTTGATGAATTGAACAAGGTGGACCCTCTTGTAAACAAGTGTAATGCTTAATTGGGTTGTCCACTCACAGTTAACAGTCTTTGTATTGAGTTTGTGCTTGAAATGTACTGTAATTCTGCAAACTGTTAATACATATTTCAATCAATCAATCCCTTGACTCCTTCAAAACTGCTCTCAAAGGGCACCTATACAGACGACTGCAACCCACCCCCTTTCCCCCTCACTGTACGTTTCTTTTCCCTTTTCCCTTCCTCTATGATGATTTCCTGTTTTGACTATAGATGTGTATATTCGTACGTCTCTAAATGTTTTGATGAATTGAAAATGGTGGGCCCTATTGTAAACAAGTGTAATGCTTTATGGTGTCGTCCACTCACAGCTTAACAGTTATTGTATTGTAATTCTGCAAACTGTTAATAAATCCATCAATCAAAAAACAAATTTCAATTAATCAATTTTGTGCTGCTGGCTTTTCTCGGTATTTCAATCCCCTTAGCAGACCTCTTGGGGCGTCGAATGGGGTGCTCGGTTCGAATCCCGGCTCCTCCTGTCTACATGTCGAAGTGTCCTTGGGCAAGACACTGAACCCCAAATTGCTCCCGATGTGCTGGTTGGTACCTTGCATGGCTTCCGCCACAATCGGTGTATGAATGGGTGAATGTAATGCACAATCTATGTAAAGCGCCTTGGATAAAAGGTGCTATATAAATGCACCATTTACCTTATATTGAACTGTGCTTTCCTCAAACTGTGCTTAGTCTACAAACTGTTAATAACATTTTCAATCAATCAATCGATATTTAATACAGAGAGATGATAGTAATGTAGGGGTAAGTAAAGATACTGGAAGACTCGGGGGTGTCCTCACCAGATGTAGAATGACTCGATAAGGCCTGTTGATCAAGCTTAGACAGTTATTTAGCACACATTAGACATACAGAAAAGCAGGTTTTAGGCAGCAATCGGACAGAGTATAGGCTATCCACTCGATAACGTAGGAGAGCCCAGCAGATCCTAAAATATAGCCTTTTATACAGGGTGTCTGTTCCAAATAATGTCATCAGATGGATTTCCAAATATTCCTCTGATAGTCTAATGGCAATTAACAGACTCCTTGTTTATTCAACATGTTAGGATTGAAAAAACATGCAATTTGCAATATCTCTTCCAAAATTAACATCTGGTGTGACATGGCAAAAACAAAACCTAGCCATAGATATGTACCAAGGATTAGCTGTACTTTAACAGAGCAGGCCCCGGTCAGGAGTACTTACTATGATGTAGGCCTGCTATTACTTTTAATGAGTTGGAAACCATGTACTGAGCCATAATGATTGCTTTTTTTTCTACTACAACAATCAAAATGAAACAAACAGAATCAGAATTAGCTTTATTGTTACATCACAGTTTTACAGGTACAAAAGTGGGTGAAATTTCCCATCCCATGAGAGTTCCCATCGTGTCATTTTTCCAAGAAAACAAGAAAGGGGAACAGGTGGTGGCGGTGTGTATGTGGGGGGGGGGGGGGGGGGGGGGGGGGGAGATCAAGGCAAGAAGGAAGAAAGTTTGACATTTCTGTATGTCATTAGGAATGCCTTATTCTAACATGGGAAGTTTGGAAAATTCTTAGTGAATCGGGCCCATTGTGTTTTTTTCTTCTTTTTCTTTTCTTTTTTGTGTAGCAAATTTCCGCCAATTTAGTCATTATGCCAATTCAATCCTCCGCACATATTTCTGTGTTGCTACTTATGCTTAGCCCCAACGGGACTGAAAAGGTTGAGAACCACTGATCTGACTTGAGTGGGGATTCGACCCCTGACCTCCCCGCCTCAGGGTGGACATCCTTAGCCTGGCTTGGCCAGACTAATATAATCTGCCTGCTGAAGGCTTCCTTTTTGTGACTGGCAAATTTGTCTGGGACATGCTAGCCACAATGCCACTGAGCTGGTTCATCTCTCTCTCTCTCACTCACTCACACACTCACACACTCACACACTCACACACACACACACACACAGCTGCACTCAGGTTGCACAAAAAAAGGGTACCTCCTCACCACCTCAGCATTCGGCTTGGCGGCTTCGTGTCTATACAAAAACTAAATCAAAATCTGTGTTCATCGGAGGGGAGCCGGGTAGGAAGGGTGATCTTTGTCAATGGGTAATGTTGAGCAGGGGGAGTAAGACAGAGGCGCCATGTTCCTCCCAGTGGGTCTTCACACTGGCAGGTGAGCCAGTAGTGACTAGCAAGATTTTAGGGCGACCGCTCTTCGCCGGGCTTTGGGGTGACCGTACCGTCTTCGCGGTTTGGGGCGAGTTGGAATTGGGGCGAGCAGTTTGGTATTCCTCACCACACCACCAGCAGCAGCAACCTGTATACGAGATGGCAAGCACAATAAAGCATACACTTTGAGTCCAAACAGAAAACATCGATGACAAGACAGGCTGACTGACTCAGTGTCATTTGAGTTGCATGGCGATAAGATGGGAATCAAGTTACAGTATGATCACTCCCTCGGCATCAACATGGTTGGTAAGATACGCCAGGGGTTCTCAACCCGTGGGTCGCGACCCCTCGGGGGGTCGCCAAATTATTTTAGGGGGTCCCCAAATTATTTTAGGGGGTCCCCAAATAAAAAAAAAATAAGATATATTTTTTTAATTTGACGATTTTTCAAAAATAGCAGACCTACAAGCTCGTAGCGCGCCACTCGGTGGCGCGCTATGAGCTTGTAGATCTGCTATTTTTCAATAGCTAAATTGTAGCAGTCAATTTATATTGGGGGTCGGGAGGGGGCGAGGCGGGGGTCCCGAGACATTGCCAAAGCATTTCCGGGGGTCCCCGGCCAAAAACGTTGAGAACCCCTGAGATACGCAATGAATGCACCTAAACAAGTGCCGAGTATGACATCTTGGGGTGAGCACGGGTTGCCTCCAGATAGCATATGGAGATACACTGCATGCTGCCAGCTAAAAGTTCTAATGACATGAACGAAAATGTACGTGCTTATGTCGTCCATCAGAAACGCAATGATACAGAGTGAATGCATAAAAGTGAAAACATTAGATTGAAATGACTAAAAGTAAGTGGTAAATGCTAGTTAGAAAGACAATACAATACAAATCTGCTCACCTCTTTCATCAGGTTTGCTTTTATTTCCTCTATTTCCTTCGCTACTTCCTTCAGGTGTGCTACTTGCTGTTCACGACTTGTATTCTTTAGCCAACTTACTGAAAAGGGATTATTATTATTATTGACAGCAGATTGCTGTCCAGTTTGGCCCTCAATCAGTGACAGGTCTGAGCTTAGGATCATTAAAATGTCCTGTTCCTTTGCTGCTAGCCGCTTCTTTAGATATTCATAGTTGTGTTTAGGGTCAATGTTTGCTAGAGCTATCCACCGCCTAACCCTAACCAGCTCACAAAGTTGTTGTTGTAAAGAACACCCTTTTACTGAACGAAGAACACGTCTATAGACCGGTGCAATGTGGTCAATGTACTTTGCGCCTACTTCCAACTGCTGTCCTTGTATGCTTCTCTGACTTTCTTTTTGTCCAGCCATTTTCATTTCTTCCGCTTGGAATTCCGCTTTGGTGAGCGTATTGATGGCGGATTGCTGTCCAGTTTGGCCCTCAATCAGTGACAGGTCTGAGTTCGGATTTAGGATCATTAAAATGTCCTGTTCCTTTGCTGCTATCTGCTTCCGTAGCCACTCAGAGTTGTGTTTAGGGTCACCGTTTGCTTGAGCTATCCACCTTCTAACATACTTCAGCTCCTTCTTTAGGTCAGAGAAACGTGTCCGTTTTCTTACCGGACGAAGAACACGTCTATAGCGCTCTGCCATGTAGTCAATGTACTCTGAGTCTACTTCCAACTGCTGTCCTTGTAAGCCCTCAGTCTCAGTCCGTGACAGATCTGAGTTTAAGCAGGAATGTCCAGGTGCATCGTTGTAGCCAGCAGGTGGATGTGGATGAGGGTAAACCTGACCAAGTAAGGCTCCAGTGTCAGCAGAGGGACGTACCGGATTCATTGAATTACACAAACCACTAGACACATCTTTCCAAGCTGTTGAGGACAAACCGTTACTAGTGTCTCTATGGTAGTCAGTGTACTCTGAGTGCTGGACAGTATTGATTATGTGAAGGTAACAACGGTCTGACTGCCGTCGTCCAGTTTGGCCTTCACTCAATGACAGGTCTGAGTTCTGCTCTATCGTATACAGCTCCTTCTTCCCAATAGACAATTCTTGTCCATGTTTTTGTTCTGCCGGTTGTTTTGTTTGTATTTTCATATCAGTGAGTTTTGTCTGACATTGAGGGTTGATGTGGAGGTCACGAGGTAATGGCCGCTGTCCACTTTGGCCCTCGATCAGTGACAGATCTGAGTTGAAGTGAGAATGTCCAGGTGCAGTGTTGCAACCAGCAGGCAGATATGGATGAGGGTAAACATGGCCATCCAAGGTTGCAGTGTCAGCAGAGGGACATAAAGGAGTCATTGAATAATTACAAAAAGCAGGGGGATAGGAGGAGGAAGAAGGTGGGATGTCATTGGACCCATAGTTCAAGGAAGCACAGTTGCTAGTGTCACTGTGGTAGGCACTGTACTCGGAGTGCCGGACAGAAATGTATGATGGAATTGCAGAAGCAAAATCACTTCGTACATGCTGGTGCTGACTAGAGCCAAAATGGTGGTCGCCTCTATCATCACTCTGGGAAGATTTCTCCTCACGCTGGAAGTTTCTTTTACACCCTTCATTGGAAATGTGTTGATTGAGTAGTTCAGTCTTCCTCTCTTCACTGCGAGACTGACAGTCTCGTTGGCTGTCACTCTCGCACACACCTGACTTTTCCTTCACAACTGGAGTCTGACTACTATGCAGAAGACCCTGACCAGTAGGAGGATGCTCATTGTGATCAATGAGTGTTTTATTCAGCAATGTCTCAATGTCCACCCCTTTCTTAAGTACACTAAGGAAACGCTGCAATCCTATGACAGTCAAGTTCTCAAGTTCCTCAACAGTAGTAGGGCTCTGGCTGGGAGGTTGTGGTTTAACAGGGACCTGCCAAAGGGCACATGTAAAGAAAACACTATTATCATAATTTATCTGTTAAAGAGTGCAGCATACATCAGGGAATTAAAACTTTGAGTGAGCTTCTCAGTACTTCACAAGCTTACTAATTTCTTTTACATTTTCAAGAAATTGTTAGACATTAGGCCTATAGTTGCATACCATGACTGAGTATACGCTTATGTTAATTTATGTTATCTTACACAGGCGCTCCTAATAAAGTGGCTGGTGGTGAGTATATTCATTATGAATATATACGTGGAGGTAAGGAATTGTAAAATATTCAAGTGATAGTTTGTGTTCAACAAAGCTACAAACCTCCCCATGTGAATCCAATAAACCAGAATGACGGTGCCTGTTCATCAAAGCTTTCGCTCTAAGTTTTAGAGCATGGTCATCTTTGTTCAAGGTCGACACATTTGTCTTCTCCACAGGATTAGGTGGTGGAAGGTGGTCATTTGGAGTGGAGAAGGCCTGAACAGTTGAAAATAGTTTGTTAGCATTTGAAACAGACTTATAGCATGTCATGTAGACAGCACAATAATTGCATTGTATGTAGTCATAGCACATCATAGTACATATGTATAGCATAGTATAGTATATATGTATAGTTTATATGTAGTGTCAATATATAGATATGTTCTAGTTACGTTCTTAGCTTACGCATGTTTCATGATAAATGCATTTTATATATGTGATGTATTCCCATGCTTTTGTTCTTGCCTAATGTAAATCGCTCTGGATTAAGAGCGTCTGCTAAATGCCTAAATTGTAAATTGTTACACCACCATGCACATATACGGACATCTACCCCAGGGGTAGGCAACCTTAGGCACGGGGGAGGGTGATCACTGGCATTAGTGTGAGAGAGGGAAGGTTTTTATTTTTAAATTAAATATTCCAAAAAGTGTAGTCAGTTAAATTAATTCTATTCACATCTACAAATTACATGATAACTTACATCCTGCACATAATTGCGACATGACTGGGGAGGGATTAGGTGGGTTATTGGTCTGAGTTTTAATGATCATTACATCCTGAAAATATTTCTAAGCTCGTTATGTGTATCCTATATGGACAATGAAAATCAATTGGGAATATTTGATTTTGATGTGGTGTCATAATTATATATGGCACACAGACTATCACGAAAATGAAAACATGGCACCTCATGTGAAAAAGGTTGCAGACCCCTGATCTACACCACTAGATAACGTATGGTGTCTGATGTAGGTCAAATATTAATATTTTTTCTACAAAGTAACTAGTAGTAACTACAGTTTTTAAATACATGTAGTAGTGTAAAAGTACAATATTTGGCTCTGAGATGTATTGGCTCTGAGATGTAGTGGAGTAGAAGTAAAAGTATTAGGAATTGGAAATACTGAGGTAAAGTACAATTTAATACCTTAAAATTGTACTTAAGTACTGTAGTACGTGAGTAAATGTACTTACAGTAGTTACTTTCCACGCTTTCCTTCTTCGCTGCACAATACCATCCACCCTCTCATTCAGTGGTCTATTGTTGTAGGCTGAAGGCTGTTTGCTGCAGGAGAAACCTACATCCTTTTCTCCTGTATTCATAAAGGGCAGAGTATTTCTCGCAGAACTGTCCACTTTGCTAGAGAGATCCTCTTCCCGATCTTCTTTAAACATCATCTGACAGCTTGTCTTTGCTTTTAGGATGCTTTTTAAGGGTGGCCTTGTTGTTGTTGTCATCTGACATGGTGTATTTGCTTTTAGGATGCTTTTTAAGGGTGGCCCTGTTGTTGTTGTCATACCAATTGTAGGAGTTTTCTTGCAGAGTATTAATTGCTTCTCAATCTGTTTAAGTTCTCTCCTCTTCCTTGCCAACTCTTTATCGATCTCACTCAGTTCCTCTGGTTCGCTATCTGGGTCTGATGATGTGACCATTTCTGGGTTAAGAGTATTGGAATTCAGCCTGTAGGACATATTATGCCTATCGGATGAAGGTGTATGATGCGCCAATTCTTCATTAGTACCCATCATGGTATGTGGTCGTTTGTTGTCTTTCACTGAATAATAACCACAACGTGGGACATTCATTCTCTGTATTTTCCCTGCAATCAGTCCTCCGTCTTGGTCTTGTCTCTGGTGAGTAGTAGTACTATTTCCAGTCTGTATGATCCATTGTTTAGTCTGTTCCAGACAAAACAAGGGGAAAACGTCCAACATAACACCACACAACACAATAAAACGAAAGTGTTAAAATGACCTTTTTTAAACCCAACTTGAGCCCCATTTATTGTACACTTTCCTAGATAAACACAACTCACAGCGGTTCTTCCACCAGTGTCCAGTCAGCTAGGATAAGACTTCTTCTTCTCTGAGTTATTTGGCGGATCGCAACCAACGTAAAGGTGCATACCGCCACCTACTGTACAAGAGTGTGCAACATCATGTCAATTTTCTAGTGCTAGTTAGATCCTTAGAGAAGGTTAGATCCTACTACTCAGGTTTGTAGTGTATAAAAATGTAAACAGTGCCTTCCTCACCATAGCTACACCCTTTCCCTCTGCTCCAAGAATCCCTGACAAATCCCATTCCCGTCCTGCATCATTAAAGGACAACTTTAGTTTTTTTCAACCAAGGTTCATGTTTTAGGATGTTATTAGAGAAAGTAAAAGATGAGTGTTATTTTTTTTTCATTTGCTGCTTTCTTTCATTTTAGGGATTTTAGCTGTTTTTGACAGGGGGGCGGGGGCATTCGAGCATGGGGCTAAATATGTATTTTTTACAAAATATTATGGCGATTTATTTTTTTATTATTTACTATAGTCCTAATAAACCCCAGGAAATTACATCTGGCCACAAAAACATCACAGGATCTACTGAATGTGAAGGTAGCCTACTGGGGGAAGCCACACTGTGTGTCATAGGCTCAATGTCAGTTTGACATATTCAGTAGATCTCGTGATATTTTGTGGCCAGATGAAATTTCCCGGGATTTATTAGGACTATAGTAAATAATTAAAAAATAAATCGCTATAAAATGTTGTAAAAAAATACATATTTAGCCCCATGCTCGAATGCCCCCTGTCAAAAACAGCTAAAATCCCTAAAACGAAAGAAAGCAGCAAATGAAAAAAAAAGAACACTCATCTTTTACTTTCTCTAATAACATCCTAAAACATGAACCTAAAACAACTAAAGTTGTCCTTTAACTTTGTCCTTCAGTTGTGCTCTTTCCTCTATGTACCTACAGTATCACAGTTCAGTAAAACATGCTCAACATTTTCTATTTCCCCACAACTTCCA
This sequence comes from Electrona antarctica, assembly GCF_951216825.1. Lineage (NCBI taxonomy): Eukaryota > Metazoa > Chordata > Actinopteri > Myctophiformes > Myctophidae > Electrona > Electrona antarctica. Next base: position 51,909,884 of record NC_136793.1, read on the forward strand.
CATTTATTGCTCTCTGCCTTACCCATGGTAAAAAGGGTGCTGTTGTTTAACCCAGTGTGGCCCACCCTTAGCCTAAATGAATCGTTCTTCCCTTCTATTCCTTTCATTATACTCCTTAGTGAACTGTTTTTTTGTACCTTGTAGTACCCTCGTCCTTTCAGGTCTTTGTCCCACCTAATTAACCAAATTTCCATCCATTTATTTTTGACCATTGTTTTCCCTTCACCCTTTCCTAGTAACACTCGTAGTGGTAGTGCTACCTCCTGCTGAGTTGCCCTTTTGGCAAGCTTGTCCGCCCTCTCGTTCCCTGCCAGCCACTTATGTGCTGGCACCCAACAAAACTGAATATCCAGGCCACCTCTGTGTAGTCCTAGCAAGTAGGCTACTGGTTAATCTCAATAACTAGGTCCTCTCTAACTGACTTTTCGGACTGAAGGCTTTTCAACACTGCTAGTGAGTCTGTGCACACCACCACCCGCTCTGGTCTGACCTCCTCCACCCATTGTAACCCAGTGATGATTGCCACCGCCTCTGCTGTAGCCTATATATGATCTGGTATCCTCTTTGCTATAGTGACATTGAACTCTGGTATATACACTCCTATTCCCACCCTGTGCTGCTCATTCTTAGACCCGTCTGTGTATATGTGCAAATAGTTGCTGTACTTCTGTCTGAGGTAAAGGTACGTGGATTGGGCTCCTATGTCCTCTGCTTGCCAGTCACTTTTATTTTCAATAATGGTCAGGTCCACTTCTGCCGTCTCCAATTCATATGCCCTCACTCTCTCTTGCCAAATCCATCCAAAACCCCTCCCCTGGAAGCTGGCATACTCCCAGCAATCCATCAGTGCCCTCTTTGGGTTTCCTTCTCCACTACCTTTGATTCTGATCCAGTATGCAAGTGTAAGCTTCTCTCTCCTCAGCTCCAGTGGCATTTCTCCTGCCTCTATTAACACTGCATTAATTGGGGTTGATCTAATGGCTCCAATACAGATCCGTAATGCTTTGTACTGAACTCTGTCTATTCTTTGCAGTGCTGTTTTAGCTGCTGCTCCATACACTATACATCCATAGCCTATTGTTGAGCTCATAATTGCCCTATAGATCCCCATGAATGACCGTTTGTCTGCCCCCCAATCACATCCGGCCACTGCTCGTAGTAGGTTGATTCCTTTCTTACACTTGGTCTCTAGGTTATTCATGTGCACCAGGATAAGACTTCGGTGGCCGAGCTCTTCAGAATAAAAGTAAACAAAAACGATTAATTTGCACATTAAAACAATACATTAAGTATTTAATGTGTGTAGTGTGTGTGTGTGTGTGTGTGTGTGTAAATGATCATACTACAGCATCACACAAAAGCATCACAATGTTTAGAATTGAATATGAACCCTTGGTAATATCATTTTAAAACCAGTTCTCTCTCGTGTCATCACAAGGAGGTCTGGTCATGTATTGAGAGCATCTGCTTTCGGGAAACTCTCAAGGTGGCGGTGCATGCCTAATCTTTGTTTGGACACACACACAGCCTACTGTATAATGCTGCCTACTATGCACAACTTATAATAGGTATATACAGAGAGAAAGAGAGAGATTATTAGGCTACTGTACATCTTTTGGCATGTGTTTTCACTTTTCACCAACCAGAGAGAGAGCTTTGTTTTAACTGCCCAGTAATGACATAATACCGAGTGAACAGATGGAAATGTTGCCATTTTATAATGGGCATTAGTGAGGAGTACAAATTATGAAGATATGGTTCAGTTTTTTTTACGTCCCGACGGCGCCACTGATGTGGCCCGACTCTAGTTCACCTATACCAGTCCTTCCTAGCCGCAACCTGCATGCAGGGCAAATATACTGTAAATAGCAGATCTAGGTCTGCTATTTAAATATACTGTACGTTCGGCTTTCAGGAAGTGAAAAACCACAAAGAACCGTTTCAGCTTGCATGTGTAATACACTAATACTTCTACCTTCAGTTCTCTTCAACACCACAAAACAGTCACTTCTAATTTTCAAGCAAGCTGGACGATAATATAGCTTTAAGCATACTAAATCAATCAATGCATGAGAAAGAATTATATGCATTAAATGACTATGATAAATTACATAAGTACATATGGAAATTTAAAATGAGTGACAAGTGTGTATGTGTGTGAGTAGGTTATTGTATGCCCTTGAATTCAATACGTTTTCATCATAGTCTTAGTGGCAAAAAGCTATACAGGCCAAATCAATAGAATGGCAACCATGAGAGGCCTGCTAGGTCAGTAAAGTATAAACTCAGACAGCTAGTTGCAACCTAAAGTACAGATGTGCTCACCGTTTGGGCTGCCAAGAAGTAGACAGGGTGTACCTGTACACCAGAACAAATGGTGGAAATGGAAAGAGAAGATTTTGAATATGAAGGCTAAAAACAGCTCAACAAGGGTCCAGTTTGCCAAAAAAAATGGCAGGGTGACACTTAGAAAAAGGATATAAATATTAGAGGTTTTGGATACAGGATTAATTCTCCTATCCGATCGAGTGAATACTCTGTCCTATTGTACTAAGCTTTCTTGCTGAATAAATCATTTCGTCTCAGTACGTTCCTCCCTGGACCTTCATTTAACTGTCCTCATCAACAGTCTCTCTCATTAGCCCATTTTAGAATATAGGCTAGGATAAATTGAGCATTATTGCTTAGACATTAAAGGAGAATTCCATGCTAGAAGGCTTTCTTACCTTTCTTTATAGTTGTTACATCCCCACCAAAGAGGCCCAGGTGTTTTTTTTGTGCAAAAACTCCTTGGCTATTTAATTCCCCTACCATAAGCACTCAATGAATTGCATTGAATGGAATGGGAATTGAATACTATGGGGTGTTGTGCTAATTCGCTTATTTCCATCGAAATAAGAAGTAAAGTGTGCCGCTTGGGATATTATTTACATTATGAAGAGAGATATATACAAAACAATAATAATTTTGAGCGATGGAAATAAGCGAATTAGCCCCATTCAATTCAGTTAGGGCTTATGGTAGTGAAAAAAGCCAATAAGGAGCTTTTGAACAAAATAACACCTGTACCTCTTTGGTGGGGACGTAACAACGACAAAGAAAGGTTTTTAGTATGGAATTCTCCTTTAATGGAAGGCTTTTCTTCTCAATCATGTTTCTTTCCCCCCCCCTTTTTATTTTATTCTCTTTGCTCACTTTCTGAGCTGAATGCCCCTCCTCGTGAGAGATCACTCTGTACATTGAGTTTTGAATCAGTGTTAGGCAGAGTATCACACTGGCATCTACTTTCTCAATTTAATTGTGACAAAGTTGTGAAAATACTTTCTAATGCAACTATACAGCATGTCCAGTGCTGTGTGAAAGTAGCCTCGGTCCCAGGCTTACTCATCTGCGAAGAGAAAAGCATGGTCACAACCTAAGGCAGAGACGCCATCGGCGGAAGTGTCGGTCTGGAACATCCGACAAATTTATTTCCCCCAGATAAGATATTATTCCGACCAATCACAGCACTAGTTTCATTCACAGCGATAGCCTCTACAGCTTAGGTCTTGCCCAGCGTGGTGTGAAAGAGGAGTTGACTACTGGCCAACATTCCAACAAATCCCTCCTACCACATCAGAGGGGGCCGAGCCAAAACGTGTCACACATATTCTAGCCTACATCAACCCATTGAAATGCATTGAAAAGGGCAGTGGGGACCTCATCTACAACATACTCAATTGATCCCGAGTCCTCTGTTAAACATTATTACCATCCATCTCTAGTTTTAGATTCAGTGTTGCCCCCTTTTACTGAGAAGGCAATTACAATTAACTACTCTAGAGACTACCAAGTCTCTGTACCAATGAAGACCGGCCAATAATGCTGTGTGCTCATCACCAGTGGCCAAGCAAAGAGGAACTTTTATGAAACAGGTTCTGTGAAATCAATAGACATATTTCTTAAAATTGTGATATTTCTACAGACCCTCTTCAGAAAGCAAATAAGCCATAAACATTCACTGAAAAAAGTTAAATTGTAATAAATGAATCAATTCAAACTGTCGTAACAAAAATGTTTAATATATAATTAAACATGAATCATCTTTCAAACAGATCCTGGAGAAATAAACTGAATTCTGAAGTCGGTTATTTGGCCTTGGTTCTCAGGATACCTGGTACTACCGTTAGTATTACCAGCTCAGTCCTGACCTGAATACATCACTTACACTTAAGACAAGCGGCTCCCAAGTAGGTAGTTGGAGCGAAAAGAGGCTTCAAACTTTATTGTTGAAGTTCCTGTGCCGATATGAAATCTAAACATAATGGTACAGTTGGTTTGTGTCATTCCGGTACTGCAGAGCCTTGCTTTCAGCCTATACTGGAAACATCAGAGTTCTCTCTTTAGATCCCTTGCTCAACGGCACGCAGGGCCCCAGTGAAAGACATAATGTCATTTGGAACACTGAGTAAGAAAACACAAGGATGAAATAGAATATTGATTAGGCCGTAGTGGGCAATTGAACGCATGAGCATGTGCTTACAGTCAAGTCTCTGGGGAGCAGGGGGGCAGGTGGGGGTGGGGACTACGTGGCTTTTGTCTTGGCGGTGGGTTCCGTTTCCTGTTCGTATTCTATTTGTACAAAGGCTCTCTTCCTGAACGCCGGACCTTTCACGGGAGCCTTCCCTTTAGACGCAGCCTTCCGCTCTGTCTCCGTCTCCATCTCCTCCTCTTCCTCACTTGACTCTTCCTCCTCCTCCCCCTCTTCATCACTGCTAGCCTGCAGGTTGTTCATGTCCTGAGGAGAGAGGAGGAAAGAAGGTGGTGATGAAAGGGATTGTTGGAGACCTACATAAATGGTAGCTGTATGATGCTAATGCAACAACGTAGTTGTACGGTTAGGGCTGTGTCACAATCATGACTCACGCCGGGGCTCCACTGGGCACGTTGCGTCTCCGTCCGGTGCGTCAAAAAACGAACCGGGGCAATTTTAATGCAGTCACGCAACGCAACGCGAGCAGTGGAGCCACCCTTCATTGATTAAAATGGGAACATTCCCTGACGGTGACGGAGACGCGGCAAAAAAAAAGCAAAGTTCTTTGTTTACCCAGGGTAAGTGGACTAAGTTCGAGATGCTTGTTTACAGCCACGCCCTGCTCATAGAACATTTCATGGTTGGGGTTCAATGCCTTGCTCAAGGGCACTTCAGCGGTGGTAATTTTAACGTGCCGGTCCGGGGATTCGAACTGGCGACCTTCCGGTATCAAGACCGCTCCGCAAACCGTTCGGCCACCGCTGACGTGCCCGGTGGAGCCCGGTGTAATAATTGTCGTACGAATAACTGCAATTAACGATTCAATTGTGTTTTTGACATTGAACATTGGAACATGATTTTTTTTCCCCGTCGGCTTTGTAAACAAAACTTTCATAGTACAGGGCAGATATGACAACTAACGTAAATATGACTGGCAGCAATACCTAAAATGGGACATATTTAATCATTTTATACATTCTTTTTTTTGTTCTTCCCCTTAATGTTGCTGAAACAGTTACTTTGAGAACTGACCAGCGACCGTCGGTGAAAGAGTTTCTCTCGGCTTCCTTATTGACCGCTCATTTCTACGAAGGAGAACGAACGGCTTCGATAGGAGCCTCCATTTTATACATTCTAAAAAATTAAATACAGTAAATAGTGGACTAGTGTACAAGCTCACAATGCATCGCATTGCAAGCTTGTAGTTCTAATTCCATTCTTTTTGAAAATGTATGAACATATAGTCTTATTTATGACAGGTCTACTGTACAATGCCAACACAACACAGAGATACGATGACAACACTTAGCTGTACGACAGACATTTACCTCAAAGTCACTGATGTCACTCTCCTCCACCTCATCAGCAGCAACAAACTCCTTCTTTCCAACATCCTGAAAACACATTATTGTTGTCAAATCTTTGTTTTGATTCAAATGGAGATGTACAGTGCTTTAATGTTGTAACTTCTATTAATCCAGATTAAGCCAAACAGTTTTCGCTGAGAGCTCCACTGGAGCATTAGACCGTTAACACATTCACGATGATTTACTTCATAGCCAAGTCAGCGGTTTAGCGCCAGCGAGTGACGCAGCTCTGCGTCAAATGGTCCTTTATAGTGGTTTGTGATAGATCGCGGTCATAATGTTGCTAGATACATTAGCATTGGGTTGCAAGGCAATGAAGTCAACTGAAAATGTACCGTAAGCAAGATGGATCATTTGTTCTTCCCCTAAAATGTTGCTGAAACAGTTACTTTGAGGACTGACCAACGACCGTCGGTGAAAGAGTTTCTCTCGGCTTCCTAATTGACCACTCATTTCTACGAAGGAGAACGAACGGCTACGATAAAAGTGGATCGCATCCATTCGTCGTTGGAAACATCCTTTCACAACAAGCTTCATTCGACGACCCATAACCAAAGAACTAACGATCGCGACCACACAATGTCTTGTCCGGGTGAAATAGAAGGTGAAATAAATAAAAGGTAAAATAAAAGGGTCTGTCACAACACACTGTCTATCTACAGTCACTTTCGGTTTTAGGCTTATGGTGAAACCTTCAAAATAAGGGTTTGACTGAAAAAAAACTGGCGGTTAGGTGAAAATTGCTGTCTGTAAGTGATGTTTTTTGTTTGTCAAGGACAAATAAAGATCCAGACAGAGTAGCCCTCCTCACCTCATCATCTTCTTCCTCCTCCTCTTCATCTTCCTCCTCTGACTCGCTCTCCTCCTCCTGCTTCTCCATAGCTTTGTCAAACGCGTGCACAGGGAAGTTGTAGATGTCTCCGTACTGACAGACGGGTAGCAAAACAAAAAGGCAGACAGTTAGCACCTTCAAGACAACGTTCAGTTTAAACGGTCCTCATTTTTCTTCAGATAATACTTGGTATTTCAATTCAGACTTCAGCTACTTGCATTCAATTGTTTTTCATAGTCAACTAATCTCTTGATTTTATTTATAAAAAAACGTTTTGTTCTTCCCCTTAATGTTGCTGAAACAGTTACTTTGAGAACTGACCAGCGACCGTCGGTGAAAGAGTTTCTCTCGGCTTCCTTATTGACCGCTCATTTCTACGAAGGAGAGCGAACGGCTTCGATAGGAGCCTCCATTTTATACATTTCATGGCAATTATGTTCTTCCCAAGTTATCTGACAAGTCAAACTTTTCCTTTATAATATGGAACAAAGAAAATGTGTACATTTGTGTAAATTGTAAATATTAGATTTGACTAATAAAATGTAACATACCGTTCCCTGTTTGAGCCTCTCCAGTAGTTCTTTCTCTATAGCCGTGTCCAACTGAGCTGCAATCAATGCTTTCTCCTGCGCACACACACACATAAACAGTTAGATTAGTTTCATACCTGGACTTTTTCTTGTTCACTTTTTTTATTAGAACTTTTGTAACCTGAAAATCACATTAGATCAGAAGAAGAAATTATTATCATTCTAAAGCTAGCAAGATAAACTAGAATAAACAAGTAAACAGTACAGTAGTACATCCCGTGGATGCAGAGGTCATTGTTTTATTGCGTCGCTTAACTATAAACTGTGTTTTGGGATGTAAAATGCTATCCTATTTGAGATCAAGGGAATGAACTCAATGATCTCACCTCTCTTCTCTTCTCTCTCCTCTCCACCTTCCTGCTGAGAGGAACCAACTTCCTCCTGAAAGCAACACAAGGAGAAAGATGTCATCAAGGCAGGTTTATTTGTTTAGCACGGACATGTCACACTCAAAAGCAAATTCAAGAAAATGCATTACATAAGGCATCGTTGTTCTTCCCCTTAATGTTGCTGAAACAGTTACTTTGAGAACTGACCAGCGACCGTCGGTGAAAGAGTTTCTCTCGGCTTCCTTATTGACCGCTCATTTCTACAAAGGAGAACGAACGGCTTCGATAGGAGCCTCCATTTTATACATTCTAAAAATGTATGTGTCATTTAAATATTTGTATTGCTTCAGAATGGTCTCTCCGATATCCACCGTCTAGCCGACCTACAAGCTCATTGTGACACGCCGTGAGCCAATTGTAGATCTGCTATTTTTGGTGAATGTTCCCCCCAGAATAGGAATGCTAGGGTTCAAGTATGAAGTCATTTTAATTTGTCGTAACGGAAACTACCATTCTCTCAAGTTTATGTCATTACAATATTTACCCCTAAGATGTGACAAGTCACATCTTAGGGGTAAATATTGTAATGACATAAATATAAGGTTCTATAAGTAACAAAGGACAATGTAATTCAGGGGTGCCTTGGATGAAAGTTATTTATAGGAGTGACCCGAGTCAAAAAAAGGTTTCAGAATAGTATAGATAAGAGTATAGTAACCGTACTGTTTGTACTTACTGTCGCTTGAGCGTCAGTTTTCGGATGCGGATCAGGTACTGCGTGATCTTGGTGAAACGTTGTTTACATTTATGTCGGATGAACCTGGGCCAGTAGATCAGGTTTGTGTCGATCATCTCCAGAGCTTGCTCGTAGTTCTTGCTCAACTTCACCTGGAGACACACGCACACTTATTATAGACTACTGTGCGTAAGACAGACAAATTACCACCGCTGAAATGCCCTTGAACAAGGCATCAACCACTACGATGAAATGTGTTCTATGAGCAGGGCCTGGCTGGAAACAAGTTCTTGAGCTTAGCCCAGATACCCTGGGTAAATATAGATTTCATTTCATTTCATTTCATTTCATTTCATTTCAGGTGTGATGTGACATTAGAACTACAATCTGGGGACCCACTGGCAAAAAAGAAGAAACAGCACCCTCTGCTGTTTATTTCCTTGAATTTGAGGCCCCAATAGAATGTGTATAACAGGATGTTGGCCCCGGCCTCAGCCCTCCACTTCCTGTGGTGTGCCCGCGTTTTCATTCCCACTATCAACAATGTATAGTATACACATTCTGAATGGCCCTGCTGACAGATTCAGTAGCATAGCTCGGAATCTGTTCTTGAGATTAATAGGACTATAATAGTCATAATATATTTATTTATAAATAATTTGTTAAAATATTATTATAAGAGTTGAGATTAGTATGTAATGTATGCATGCATACACACACACACACACACACACACACACACACACACACACACTGTATATAATATTTGTACACATTGAGACTACATGCACGCATGCAGGTTGCATACAAGTGATTAATAACGGATTCCCAAACATGTAATTTTGTGGAATGTTCATTTCGGTTCACTCGGCGCATCCTGTGTATAAGGGTTGTGAGAGAGTGGCAAAGCAACATGCAAAGTGAGTTTAACATTGTTTAATGCAATCAGATATGACTTTTCTGTTTGGATGTATGGGCTGTCAAGGCCAGGAAAGTGGTTTTTTGCCACTCCGTAGGCGTTCCTGCATAACTTCCTGGTTTGATGATGATGTCACACGCATACCCTCTATTTAATCATTTCACAGATTTTGTTTTGTTCTTCCCCTTAATGTTGCTGAAACAGTTACTTTGAGAACTGACCAGCGACCGTCGGTGAAAGAGTTTCTCTCGGCTTCCTTATTGACCGCTCATTTCTACGAAGGAGAACGAACGGCTTCGATAGGAGCCTCCATTTTATACATAAATATTGGAAATAGCCCGATCTACAAGCTCACAAAAGATGCAATGAATTGTTCACGTCAACTTGATATTTGTCAAAACCTTTCAAAAATAGCAGATATACAAGCTCACAGCACTGCACGCTTGTATATCTGCTATTTTTGAATAGCCAACGAACGTATCAAATATGGATAAAGTGGTTAAAATGATTGTGATGCTGTTTTAACACTTTTTGCTGGGAGTGGGGACCCAGTGGGAGTCCCCGGTCCCCACTTTGAGATGTAATGACATTACAATATGAACCAAATTCAAGCCTTGGTGCGCTAATCGATCACGTCAATCCATCGACAGCCATGCTTGTTGCATGTAAGTGATTAATCACAGATAACCAAACATGCCATTTTGTGGAATGTTCATTTGGGTTCACTCGGAGCGTCCTGTGTATAAGGGTTGTTGTGAAGCGCTCCCAAGTGAGTCGCCATGCCAAGCAGTGGATTGCCCTGCATGCCGCGGCGATTGGAGGTGGGATTTTGAAGATAACTGGTTTGGGAATCGCTCAGGGTAGCTCTCCACCGCACCGATGTTGGCGGTGGTAAGAAAGTGCAGGAAAGCATTTGTCTTGGCGAGTACACCGTCACGTCACCCGACTTAATTCGACTGCCATTCTGTAGTATTGTGTTTGATGGAGATCTACCTTTATACACAACAGAAACCAACGAGTACTACTATTCATTTAAAGATGCAGAGGTACAAGCCTTCTTCCTCTCCACTGGGAGAACTGCATACGAATGTTTGATGGAATGCATTTTTACAGGCGAGTGCCACAACTTTATTTTGCTCCCATCATTGCGTCTTATGAGTGGTACGAGTGGGTTCTTTTGCAACGTGCATGCGTGCGAATTCCTGTATGATATCAATGTGACGTTGTCTGATAAGGTGTCTATTATATTAATACTGAGGTTAGTAATAAAATGTGACATTTTGTGGCAGCTGAGGGATTGCATGCATTCCTTATAAGGCTGTACCCTAGCCCTGTTTTTAGGACTGGAACTTCGGCAGGAATTTTCAAGCGAACCTTTGAACCATTCCTTTCAAATTAATTTTAAAAAATAACCTTCGATCTCCGAACCTCGGCGGGGGGGGGGGGTGGGGGTGGGGGGGGGGGGGGGGGGGGGGGTAATAAGTACTCTTATTATGCATATCGCATTCTCGCCGAGAAGCATTTTCGGAAAAAAACTAATGGTTCAAGCCCATTAATTAAGATTCGAGTGCCAACCCTAACGAGCGAAGGTTCGAACCCTGAATGTTCGAGGACAGCCTTAATTCCTTATACACTATACAACCATTTGTGCCACTTTTACTTGTTACATTATAAATAAATGGTATACTCACTTTCTCCCACATCCTGCCTGGAAAGGCTGCTCTCTCTATCACCTTCATGTACAGAAAAAGCTGACCTGTGAGAGAGAGCGTTTGCACACGCACGCACACACACACACACACACACAGAAAGACATACACACACTGTTGTAAATGGTTTCTGTAACATTATCAATAGACCAGCTTCAATGTCTTCACAGCTACCTAAAGAACAGCTACCTTTTAATATGTTTTATTTCTTTTGCCGTCGGTCAAAAACCCGGTATGTTAAAAACCATTACTTTTCAGAAGAAAAGAAAAATAACCTAACCCTAACCCCAAGCTCTTAATACTCGTCATTGGCTAAATTTGTATAAAACCTACAAACGGACTTCTGCTCACAACACCTGGCGCCGCATTTTTCGTTACTTTAGCTTGACACAGTCATATGAAGAAGTAAAGCATTAACTTATGGAAGAAAAAAACCCTCCAAAATTGAGATACAAGGTTTCTGTCAGACAGTGACAATTTTCTGAAAATTAAGTTCAGAAAGATGAGAGGGAGAGAAGTGAGAGAGACAGAGCATAGTCTCACCTTTTTCCTCTTTGATGGTGGCATACTGGCTGTTAGCGAGTGGGCAGGAGGAGCGATTACACAGACCCGTCAGGTTGTACTCATTACGACAGAATGTCTGGGTCTTTGTCCTGCACAGGAGGACACACAGATGGAGACAGATTATTATATATATATATTTTTTTTAAAACACATTTCATCATATTATACATTTGTTTTTGTTCTTCCCCTTAATGTTGCTGAAACAGTTACTTTGAGAACTGACCAGCGACCGTCGGTGAAAGAGTTTCTCTCGGCTTCCTTATTGACCGCTCATTTCTACGAAGGAGAACGAACGGCTTCGATAGGAGCCTCCATTTTATAAATTTCTAAAAATTACATAAATATTGGAAATAGCCGATCTACAAGCTCACACAAGATGTAATGCAGTGGTTCTCAAACGTTTTCACGTCAAGGACCCACTAATTGATATTTCTGTTTTATGCCAGGGAATCCAAGAAGGTTTGTCTAAAACATTCAAACATTTTCGATATGTCTAAATCTTTACAAAAAAAAATCACACCCGTGTGAAGTAAGTGGTGCAACTCCGTGTGGGGGTCCCCGGGGGTTGGGAGTTCCAGACCCACAGGAACGCACCCAGGGTGACTGCCGGCCTGATTCCGGCGAGCCGCCCCGCGTCCGAAACGGTTGAGAAATGACAGTTACCGTGTGGGGGTCCCTCTACTGTACCCTCCACTGTACTGTACTGGCACACCCGAAATCACCATATATACAGTTAATATGTGCGTGTGTGTTTGTGTGGGTTGCGCACAGGTGATGAAAAACAACCCTGCTGTTTTCGTGCTCAGACGCACCCAGCCAGCCACCCACCCACCCACAAAGTCACTTAAGGAAGTGGTTGCACCACTTCAAAATAAAATAGCAGACATACAAGCTCACAACGCGTTCTGCCGTGATGAGAGTTGTATATCTGCTTATTTTGAATAGCAAACATATAAAATATGGATACAAATAAATCAATAATCAAACAGCCATGCTTCATTGCTTGTTGCATACTTACTTGACCTTATAGGAGCAGAACTGCTTGTTTCCTATGATGTCCCAAATCACCTAGGACCAACACACACACACACACACACACACACACACACACACATTTAAAATTATTAACTTAATTTACCACCATAGGGCTCTATAGAACAAACTACAAAGTCAACAAACCATTTGAAACATTGACAATGACAATCAGTAGTTCATGTCTGTTTGAAAGGGACTTGATACCAAGCAGCCGTCTTCTTCTTTTGACTATTATCACCATCTATTGTTCTTTATTCTTCCGCTGCTGTATATTCTACTTTATTTTGTAGTTGTGCGGAAGCCCATCAAATCAATCTTAACAGGCCATGTGTCTACTAGAGAGTAGACACCATAATTCCACAACACATATTACATACATGTATAATACACATACCGTAATCAAATCAAACATTGTTTATTATAGCACATTTAAAAACAAACAAGACTGCTTAAATTGTGCAGTTAGTATAATAGTGGGTCTATCGTTTAACTAAGACTACTTTATAACCTGTTCCTAAATAATTCAGTGGTACAGGGAGGACAGTCTGTAATGGAATATAATATATAACTCTACATACTATATGTACAAATCTATAAACCAACCTCAGTATTCATCTGAAAAGGTTTCAATGTTTTAATGCAGTGGTCCTCAACCACTGGTCCGGGGACCACCAGTGGTTCTTGAGGTCCCCAAATAAATGATGGTACTTGGGTAACCAAATGAGTCATTTGGTTGGACCCATTTGGTTTCAATTTACGCATTTTACGCTCTCAAGAGTTAAATTATTGTCAAACACAGGTCTGCATTAGTTCATTTACACGAAGTCTACACAGTTAGAGAATGTGGAATAATTGCTATTTTGAGAAAACGTTTGCCTGTTATCTCTCCTATGGTCCAACATTAATACAGCATGGAATTGTGGACAAAATCTTATCCAAATACAACAAAATATTAGTTTTGGGGTTGAGAGTCTACAAATCTCTTCAAAAATGGTGTTGCGTGGCACAAATGCCGAATAAATAATATGCCTTTGATATGAAGAATGTTTAAAACCACTGTTTTAATGTTTAAATGTCCTGTTTGACATGACTAGGCCTATAGCGTAGCAGTCTAATAATTCAAAAAAGAACACTTACGTCGTCGTGCTGCATTTTAGATTATTTCGCCGGCAACGTCACCTACAAATAAAGCAACGGACACGTCGGACACCGTTTCTGTGATATATAATAACTAATACAACTTATTACTTAAGTTACGATGAAATGTGACATCAGCGAGACCACATGGAGCATGGACATCAGGTTTCCGACATTTTTGTTTTGCGTGTCCCGGGTCAAATCCCGTGAATTCTCGCGGTGGTTTGTCTTCTTCTTCTTCTTCTTCTTGTAGGTTTCCGGCAGACTGGATGCCTTACCGGCACATTGCTGCCCTCCACAGGTTTGGGGTATATAACTCAAGTCTGGCTTATTAGCCAGGCTAGTTATGCGGTGGTTTGTCTATTTCTTTTTTTAGCTTTATTGATACAGGCTAAGTTAACAGTTCCGTGGTGATCCTTATATATATACTCTATGGTGGTGATGCAAGGTTAACGGATATGGCTATTTTATTTTTTATTTTGATTGATTGTTGATTGATTGATTTGAAAATGTTATTAATTGCAAAATGGGTACAGTCCGTGGTCAATTCAAAAACTGTAAAACTGTAAAACCAGAAAAATAACTCAATTCATCAAAAACATTTAAGACATGCATATTGCATACACATTACACATCTATGCAGAAAAATAAAGAATACAAAAATAATCAAATACACAGTTAGAAAAAAAGGTAATTCGTGATCAGTATAGAAAAATTACTTTTTACAGAAAAGGAATGAGATTTCCTCATTTAGGTTAGGTATTATATAGCTATTGTTGGTGTATTTGAAGTTGTGATTGTTTTTTCTTGTCTTTTGTTTCTTCTTCTAACTCCAATACCACCAGATGCCGCTGTTTGTTGGCAGTTTCTTATTTAGTTTCCCAGAATGCATCACTTCTGAACACATTATAAAATACATTCCTCTTCTGGCTGTTAAAACATAGATAATGAGTTATATTAACCCGAATGCTCAAATAGTTGACGTTGTAACTTCATAATGTTTCATATTCATGATTTTAAAGAATACCAAAATATAATTATGAACCATGAGTTAACCCACAGGTGCAGTTGAACATGAGCAGTGACTGCGGACTCAAATATTCGATCCTTCGGTTCATTCAGATGATGATTGGGTGAAAAATCACAATTTCTTTGTGACAGGTGCAGCTCAACAACTTGTTACGCAATGCGCCTCAGCCCTTCTGATCCTGAACCTGACATCAGAATAAGCATCTGCTTAATATAATCAAAAAGTCATGTGAAGTACTCATTATAGTTAGTTGCAGATTGCAATTTCTGACCATAGGGGAGAGTACAGAGTAGCCTAGTGCCCTAGTAGACAAATAGCATACCCATTTTGTCAGATTACGTTTCGTATGGTTCCAATTTTGAGTTACCTGTACCCTACTTTGAACCAGATTATGGTCATTCTAGATTGAATATGGAAACGCCATGAATAACAGCAATGATTGCTTACAGTTTGTAGCCTATAGCCTATGTATAAGGATTAAAATGGACAGAATGAACACAAGGAAGGAAAAAAAGGACATTTTATGTGCAATTAAGATAGGATTGTGACTTTTTAAGCTTTGTGATGTTTAAATTCATGATTAGATTCAATCGTCATACAAGCATTTGACAATTTATATGATAGAATGTTGCATAGAAAAAGTAAAATAATGAACCATGACTGTTACCACTGCTCCAGTTGAACAAGAGGAGTCGCGGTGGATGTACATCTCTGATCCTTCGGTTCATTCAGATGATGATTGGGTGAAATCACAAGCCTTTGTGACAGGTGCAGCTCAACAACTTGTTACGGAATGTGCCTCAGCCCTTCTGATCCTGAACCTCACATGAAAATATATTTAACAATTTTTCACAAAATTACAAGTAAATTGTCTTCATTTTGTATATTAAAATTAATATACATGCTATGGGCGGCGGTGGTTCATGGGTAGAGTGGCTGGATGGGAACCGCAAGGTTGCCAGTTCGAACCCAGGCTCCCCCAGAGTTAGTGTCAAAGTGTCCCTGAGCAAGACACTGAACCCCTGCTCCCAATGTGCAGGTTCGTGCCTTGCATCGTTTCCTCTGGCATCGGTGTAATTACATTGCATAATACATTCACCCATACATTCATAATGAATGGTGAATGTAATGCAAAATCTATGTAAAGCTTATATGAATGTGTGTGAAAGCGCTATATAAATGCACCATTTACCATTGCCATTCAGAAGGAGAATAATTTATGAGCCAATATGTCCAATTTCACTTGCTTAATGTTTATATTGTAATCCTGTATGCATCTTCTGTTTATTAAAGAGCTAGACAGAGAGACTCCTGTTACTGGACAAAAACTCCAGTATAGTATAGTATATAGCTCTATTCTGATGGTCAGGATATAGAGCTATATACACTTGCCGGTACTTTAACAAAATATCAGTGACTGAAAAGTGAAAAGTGATTGCTTTGCAGTTTGTAGCCTATAGAATGCCTCTAGAATCTTCATTGGTGTAAAAATGACCTACATTTTCAACATGTTTTGAGTTCAGATTTACCATATCATTTTGTTTCTTACTTTATTTTAGTAATTTTACCATAATTTTATGATGTAAAATGGTTGCATACAGGGATTGTTTAGGCTCATTGATTAGACTGCTAAGTGCTAACGTGGAAATACAAAATAAGAACACAAATTCAGTGGCCTCATTTGGAAAAACAACAGAGAAATGGTTTATTTGTGTAAATAGAATGAGCTTTTCACAGCTGTACAACACTGGCATCTGTAGTTGGCACTCTTTAAAGGGACAATTCACCCAAAAACAGAACTCACATTTGCCATTGCCATTGCGCTCTTAAGAAGGTGAACACGCTCAAACACTGTCTCCTTCTATGATCCGAGATCAGGACATGGAATAACAGATCTGAATTCTGTTTGAGGGTGAATTTTCATTTTATTTTCTTTAAGAACCCAAAAAATACCAGTCTCTGAGACACACAGTACAAAAACCATAATAAAACAAACACACCCAGAAAGCCACAACAGAGTTCGGCCCACAGAACTGACCCCCAAGGAAGAAAAGGAACAACATCAACATGCAAACTCACACATTTACACTGAGCTACATTAGGCATGCAAAAACAACACTGTTCTTTTAAAGAGGGTCGGATTGACAGGAAACACGCATACAGCGCGCACACACGCGCACGCACACACAGTCACACACACACACTCACTCTCTCTCGCACTCTCACACAGTACAGCACGACAATTATTCCATAAAGTATCAATGCCAATGTTTTTGCTCCTTTTGTCAATGATGTGCGATTCTACCGACGTGAACATCATGTGGACTGTTATCCCTCTGACTGGTTCCATTTCTGTCCAGCCTAGTCAGAGGATTGCCAGATCTTTTTTTATTTTATTCTTTTTTCCTGGAAGTGATGCAATTTGAACAAAACAGGGTCACCCAGTCTGAAATTGCAGCAGATGCACTGTGCCTTGGGACAGTTCTAAAATCACCCTGTGTCTTTGTTTTGAACCATAATGGACACATACAGGATTGGGCTCAGGGTGTGTTTATTTTATTTCTGTGAGCAGCAATGACACCCTCATGGTCAAGTAGATATCTGTGTTAATGTTGTCTCTTAGGCAGCGCTACGTCCAGCGTTTTCTTTTTTTTTTAAGGAATATTAGTCTCGTCTTCCATGGTCAGTCACTGTGGAGGATATGGAGTCCTACTTTCACCAGTCAGATGAGAGGCGAGGGGGTACATTTTCTACCCTGATTAGGACTCAAAATAAAAACATGGGTCAGGTTTTACAGAAAATCCACATTGGTGACAGTTCAAGAAAGAGAGAGCCCGCCTGCCTTAAATGAACATGATGATTTTTTTTCCCCCAGACACGTATTCTAGTTAAGGTCCGGTCTCGTTTAATGCTGATTCCCCCCTGCTACAGAGCCGCCCAAACTGTCACACCATAATAAAGAAACACTTCTATGTCATTCCAGAGGTTTCTGTGAGTGCAGGTGTCCACAGTTGTGCGTTGAGAGTTGATGTAGTGGAGGACTAACCCAAACTGATGCCACACTGGCCTGGATTCCACATTCAGGACCAACCAGAGCTTAACCCATTTATGGCGGGAACCCCTTTTGGTGTTTTAAACATTCCGTTATAATTTAGCCATTGAAAAATAGCAGATCTAACAAGCTCATAGCTTGTAGGTCTGCTATTTTTGAAAAATCGTGAAAATATTTATTTCAGAAAACTGGAGGATTTAGAAGATAGAAATCTTTTAAATCCTTCTAAATGTCGAGGTCAGGCCTAAATGGGTTAAAAACCACTGATGTTCTTGGTGGAGAAAATAGAAACCTGGT
Organism: Electrona antarctica; assembly: GCF_951216825.1. Lineage (NCBI taxonomy): Eukaryota > Metazoa > Chordata > Actinopteri > Myctophiformes > Myctophidae > Electrona > Electrona antarctica. The sequence goes on from NC_136793.1 coordinate 51,927,994, forward strand.
TTCCACTGCAGAGACAGTTATACCTGAATACTGCTACCAAAATAAAGTAGGTTCAAATATAAAATAATTATGTAGTAAATATGCTTTGTCAACCCTGTTTCCACGAGAGCCTTGACATTCAGATTGTTATAACTCTTGAGTTGGACCTGCAGTGGAACGGTTGCCAAGGTGAACCGAACCCGTTGCTACCGTGGTAACCACCCAAGATGTCAGCAGTCCTGCATATGTCTGGCACTAGAGCCTCTAAATGTGGTAGATGGACTTTATTCAGTGGCATACTGTTACACAAAAAATGATTGAAATGATGAAGGAGAGAAAAAAAAAGGACCATAACGGTGGTCTGTAAATTTTTACCACTTTGACTTGGATATTCCAACACACATTTGACCTCACCGTTTTTCTTTGATAAAAGTTACATCATCACCGAGCATCAACGCATTAAATAAAACATTGATTATAAAAGTATAGCTAAAAATAGAAAAAGGGAATCTCAAATGGTCTAGGTGATTTATCAACTGTACAGACAGTCAGCTGTCCTTGACTTGCTAGGAGTTTAATGACTATGGAGAAAATGTAAACGTGATGTCTAAAAACAAAGCCAGTAAAGCCAGAATGGTTTATCTTTACGTATATAATATAAAGAAAGACTATAACTGTGAATACACAATGACATATTTCGTCTCCGGTATGGTCCTTTAAACTTCTATTAATAGTAACATGAAAGAAAATCAGATGAACTGTTCCCCTCTGTTGCAGTAACGCAGTCAGGGCCGGATCTACCATATGGGCACTTTGGGCACGTGCCCAGGGGCCCTTGGCCACCAGGGGCCCCTCAAAAAAAATAAAAAAATAAAAGTTTTGATTATTTTTTTTTTTTTGCTCCACAGAATATTTCCCTGCTAATCCGAATGAAATAAATGGGGTCTAAAAAGATTAGTGTTTTATTGTTGGTGAGAAAAAAAAGTGCAATTGTGTGTAAAGCAGCAACAATGCGCTAGATTGGCTGTCACTCTGGGGGGGGTAGGCGACCGGAAATAGGCCAATATAACGGCATAAAACTGCCCCAAAACGGCTCCAAAACCGCAAAAATGTTGCACGCGCGTGAAGGGGGGCCCTTCGAGCTTCAGTGCCCAGGGGCCCTCAGAGGTGTTAATCCGGCCCTGAACGCAGTGGAATAGCGTGCCATCTACAGTGTCTTCACGTGCAACAGTCTGTATAGAATGATGTAATGGCCGCCATCCAACAGAACTGAAAACAACAAGTTTAATCTCCAACGGAAACAACAAACAAAGCAGAGATGTTGTGAAAATTGGGCTCATTAAAAAAAAAGGGCAACTCAGTCTTTAAGAACCAATGATTCGACGACAAAACTCAGATTTGTCAATCAGCAATACAATAACAGCAAAAGAAATAATACAAAAATTGAAATCCCATGAGGGTAAAAACGTGACTAAGTAGCAGTAATCTAGCATAACTGTTGTTAGCCGAGCTATGCTTCAAGATCAAAACACCTCCAACTGGTATTCTGGTTAGCGCATTATTCTTGGGGAGGTTCCACACTAGCCACCTACAGGAGTACAACAGGCTAATACAAGTAAATATTTATAATATATATATAATATATATATATATACACACACATACACACACACACACACACGCACACACACACACACACACACACGCACGCACGCACACACACGCACACACACACACACACACACACACACACACACGACAGGATGGGAGAGAGACAGTATATGTTATAAAAATCATTTTTTAACAAGAAACAATACAGTTAGATGCCAATAGAAAAATCATAAGTAGACAGAAATAAAAGTTGTATAAAATGTGTCGACATGAACAATGAAGAAAGAAACAACCAAGAATTTAGCATAATTCTAAATAATAATAGAAGGAAAACAAACAGACGAACCAAAAGGCAGGCAGAGAAACAATAATAAGGCAAGTTTCCATTGACAATATGTTGCACACTTGATTTAAAACTTAATATATGGATCTTTGTCACAGCTCTTAAAAACAAACCAAAACAAAAAACTCCCCCATAAACAACTTATTCAATGAAAACCTGCCTGTTGTTGGTTTGTTTGTTAGGCACTGTATGGATGATGGACAGGTGTGCGCTGACTGTGGAACAATACTTGGTGGTAGAGCAGTTAACGTCAATAGTTCTGTTTACAACTTCAACACGGTAGCCTTTTTGAATCCTAGCTCCTCTGTATTTTCTACTTCCAAAACCATTGACGATGCGATGCATATAACTGAAAAACATACGAGGGAAATTATTTGGAACCAATGCAGAATTAAGAGCTAATCTGTTGGCTAATCATTTACCTGGCAGACAGCAACCTTTTTTCTGTACCAATGTATTTCCCCATATGGTAAAGAGCACTCGGTGAACGAAAACATAACAGAAAAAGATTTAAAGATCAAGTCAAGATGTCTGTTTTTAAGGTAATCTGTGAGCGGGGTGAGCTGCTACAATGACTGTATCATTCGGTAGAGAACAAAGTGGCGGGAGACAGTTTTAAGAATATACACAGACAGAAAATGAAACAAAAACAAAACATGAGTCTCTAACTCAATGTCCTCTGGTTCTTTACACCACTCGGAGAAGAAGGGGAAAAAAAGCCAGTCAGACATGTTTTAATTCCACAAGAGTCTCCGCCCCCACCATAGACAACTCTTCTCTTTGAAGCACGCTCAGTAAAACGCTATCCCGTTGGACATGTGCGGTAAAATCCTCAGCGATTAGACGAGTAATCCTTTGACGTACATCCGGGTTCAAGTAGTTGTCCATGTACAATGGAAGGGGGTGCGATCGATCGTAGCGGCTCCTTTCACACAAATAAATCCTCATACTGGCATTCTGGGAATGCAGGGCCATGGACTTGGCTGGCAGAGACGTGGGGTTTCGGTAAAGATGCCTTAGAGATTTTGATGTAGTACTACTATATGTTAAGGGCGGGGGGGGGGTCATGGGTCAAATCCCCAACCAGACGCACCTGCCCCTCCCCCAAAGGTTTCAAACGGTCTCAGCAGCTTTCAGGAGATGTGTCTCAATCAAGTTAGGATGTCTCGATTAAGTTGTTCTATTGTCTTAAGAAGGATTCACAGACCTACTACCCTGCATAAGGAGGAGGCTAATGTTTCACTACAGGACAGCGTAGGATCTCAGGAAAGATTTTGTGTCGGTCGTAGGGCTGCACGAATATGACTTAACACGAGAATCCTGATTATTGTAATCCAGATCATTATGTTTGGTGGAAAAATATGATTTTACAATATCCTTAATGCCTTTGTTGCACATTGTGTTTAACTGTAGCATATCTTTGGTCAAATAGTATATGATTTGATTGTGCCTCAGAACATGATGGATATGGAGATGACTGCCCGGCCCTAGAGTGGGAGCTGTAGTTCTTTTCTTACTGGGCCTTATCTGGTCAAATGTGTTAAACCTTAGAAATGTCTCTCTCTACTATTTACTCTGACAAACAGTGAAGAGTCAGTACTGTGCTGATTTGTTTTGAACACATTTCTACAAATTTAGCCCAGCAATAAGACACGTGAAATCGTGAATTAGGGTCGTGTTCTCGCACCCCAAACTGCATGATAAGTTCAACTGAAAAACCACAAGTGTTAGTATTCGTAATGGAAGCCAAATGGGTGATCCTAGCTTGCTGTAGCATAGCCAGGCATATACAAGCAGGTATATATGCCTTGCTTGTTAGCTTGCAGCTGGAACATTATTTTCAATAATGAATGCTAGCCGTGTAAGCATGTAATCCTTCTAAAGGAGTGAGCCAAGTGAAGTTGTAGCTACTCTTCTAGCCTTCGGGTTTTCTTTAAGAAGCAGGTCTTAACTAGTCTGGACCGGGTTTACATAACTTCCGTCTTCAGGCCTTCAGTGCGTTTTATCTCAATTTTCATCTCCTTTTTGTGTTTTCTTCTTCTTTTTTTCAACCGTATTTTAATGATGCTCTCATCTTCAGAGTTGGGGTCAGGGAGAGGTGGTTGCGTCCAACCGAGGGGGAGGGGGGGGGGGGGGCGGGTGGGTCTTAGGAGGTTTTGACCAGGTCATACACGTAGATGTGGAAGTCGTCGTCAAACTTGATGAAGTAGACGGAGGGTTTGGCCTCCACCTGGTGGATCACCATCCCGGAGCGCTTCCCGCCGTCCTCCTTGGCGTACTCCACCTGTTTCCCCACCAGGCTGTCCACCACCTCGCCTGGCTCTCGCTCCGTCGGCACACTGTCGTCTGGATGGATGAGAGAGAGAGAGAGAGAGAGAGAAAGAGACAGAGGAGAGAGTGGGAAGGAGGGAGTGAAATATCATATCAGCAGAGAAGGTGGTTTGTGCATTTTCAGCCAGCGACTGAAAATAGGTCACAGACCCGTTTTTCTCTAATGGGTCGCCAGTAAATATATCCCTTTCTTTAACCCATTTTGACCTGAGATCAGATTCTAAAAATGTCTTCTACATCCTGACAGTTTTCTGAAAAAGCTATGTTTCTATGTCAGTCGTTCTTCGATTTTTCAAAAATAGCAGACATACAAGCTCATAGCGCGCCGTGAGCTTGTAGATCTGCTATTTTTCAATAGCTAAAGTATAACATGATGCTTAAAACACCAAGAGGGGTTCCCGTTCAGAATGGGTTAAGACCTCAAAGTCAAAGTCGTACGATTTGTGACGCACGTTACCGATGCCGCGCTCGGGAGTCATTTGATTAGTCGATTGACCTGAGGATCAGATTCTACAAAATGTCTTCCAAATCCAGAGAGTTTTCTGAAAAACCTACGTTTCTTTATCAGTGATGCTCACACCGTTTATATGTCAAGGACCCCCAGAATGACATGTATTTGACCGCGACCCCCATCTGAAAATATGTTGTTCCAGGGACCCCCCCAGAAGTAAAGATTTTAGTTAAAACCGTTTGCTGAATATATATTCTTTCATAATATATATAGAATATATATTCTTTCAGAGCGTTTTTAACTCAAACCTTTGCTTCTGGGGGGTACCTGGAACAACATATTTTCAGATGGGGGTCCGTGGCCAAATACAGATAATTCCGGGGGTCCTCGACATGGAAAGGTTGAGAACCACTGACATACAGTAGAAACAGAGGTTTTTCAGAAGACTGTTAGGATTTAGAAGACTTTCTTTTTAGAATGTAGGTTAATGGGCTAAAGCAGTAAAGTAAGTCGTACTGGAGTCAGGCATGATGCGAAGGTCTCCCTCCTTGTAGTCGTCCAGGAGCTGGTACATGTAGAGGACGGGGTCCTTCTCGTAGGTGATGTAGAACCAGGCGGTCATGATGGGCGCTCTGGCCAACACCATCCCCCTCCACTCCTCCTTGGGCCCCTCCTCCGTCTCAAACATGTGCTCCACCGCCTTGCCGATCATCGTCTCCGCCAGCATCGAGTCGCTGACGCGAGCCGGCGCTGCGGTCGACAGAAGAGCAGAGAGATCAACGTTTCAACAATGTACACCTCCAGATCCGAGATCAGCAAAAATGTCATTGTCATTCATCCATCCACCCACATCCCCCACTCTGTCACGCAAGAACTACAGACCTGCGCCAAGCGGTCTCAGCAGCTTTCAGGGGATTTGTCTCAATCACGTTAGGATGTCTTGATCAAGTTGTTTTATCGTCTTAAGAGGGATTCACAGACCTACTGCGAAGGAGGCTGATGTTTCACTACAGGACAGCGAAGGATCTCAGGAAAGATTTAATGTCGGACATAGAGCTGCACGAATATGACTAACACGAGAATCTGTGATGCTACATTCGCATCATGTACAGTACAGCTGTAGCAGAGTGGCTCAGAGCCTCAGCCTCATGGCCTCAAAAGTCTAATATGACCGGGGGAGATGACATAGGGATATCCCTTCGGTCTAGTGGTTAAGATATTGGACTTTCACGCGGGAGACCAGAGTTCGAATGAATCCCAGTCGGACCCACGGTTGTCTAGAACCGCCCCCAAAAAGGCCTCTGCCCGGGCTCTGGACAGGGCCCCTGCCCAGGGTCCGTATTAGACGGTACCACGGGTACATACAATTCCGAAACGGGACTGGTGATATCTGAACCGAACCGGTACGGATCCGAGAAACATTCTAATTGGCCGCACCCGCCCGGAAATGGCCCCGAAAGGATTGGATCCGGTCCGAAACAGAGCCGAGAAGGTTTGGACCCAGTCCGACCAAAATGGCGCTAATCCGATCCTATCCGATATAGATCCGGTGTGTCCTCTGCTATATAATATGCTTCAACGTGACATTGAGACTGCTCTCTGTGAGCGACGTGCACCCCGCCTCTCGAGACAACGCAGCGGAGGGTTACAAACTTGCATAATATTAGTGCATTTTAGCGCACCGACATTCTTACCAGAGCTGTTGACAATCACAACAAAACTGTCCCACATTGCTCGTTGCTTTGCGTTTCACCTCGCTCGCTCAAGGGGGGGCGCCATGATTGCATTTGCATTAATATAGCCAGCGAGCCAGCTGTGTGTGTTCACTGTGTTGGGGTGAGAGAGACGGAGACAGAGCGAAAGAGAGAGAAACGGCACGTCGAGGAGCATGACGAGAGAGAGAGAGCAATGACGAGACCCAGCCCTCCCTCGTTGACTCTGTTCAACTATGTCACTACACAGAGAGGGAGAGAGAGAGAGGGAGAGAGAGAGAGAGAGGGAGAGAGAGAGGGAGAGAGAGAGAGAGAGAGAGGGAGAGAGAGAGAGAGGGAGAGAGAGAGAGAGAGCTGCCGCTCTCCCGTCTCGAGTCACGCAGCTCTATACTGAAACGGTGTTTTACCGTATTTTGACGTTTGTTTTAAATAACACTATAAACCTGCGTCTAGTCCATAACTCCATATATGGAGCTGGCCTGTTCTTCTGACATCACAATACTCCATATTTGGGCATGCCTGACACAGACCTCCGTAAGCTGACCTGTTCTGACATCAGAACCAGCACTAAAGTGTCATTTGGCATGCCTGACACTGTTCTAGTAGTTATAAATAATAGAGATGACACCGGAATTCCCATCCACTTGCATGGAGTTGCTCACCCAGCGCATGAGGCGTTTTCATTCACCCCTTCTTCCAGGTTGGAAAAGTGGTGGGGGCGGAGATAAATATTTGTACATTTAAAAAATGTACCTGATCTTGAGGCCTACAAAATCGGGGGAGGAGGGGGGGGGGAAATAAAATAAAAAACCCTTTTTTTAGTCAACTAGTACCAACAAGGTCAACTAGTGGATTTACTTGCTTAATGCCCCAGCCCCATCTACGTCATGGAATTGTATTCAATTCAACAGAGCTCTCATGAACGCACCGGGGCGCCGAAAGCACGAACGAGCACCGCGAGTCGTGCGTCACATACGCATAGTGACGTAGCCCAGCCGCTCGAGCTGCAGTACCTACTTTCAACCACCATGTCCATTCCGCGTCAGTGTTTCCTCTCGGTGACGTCTCAGTTTATTGATAACTCTGTGACTCGGTGAATTAGCTCGCCATGTGAACATTCTTACCCACTCTGTCAGGCAGAACCTCCAGTCCTATCACCCTCTCGTCGCTGTACAGCTCCAGGCCGTAGATGCAGTCGAAGCCGTCGTATTTGATCAGGTAGAGCGATGGATTGACAGGCACCTGGTCCAACACCGTGCCCTTCCACTGCGACGACTTACCTACACAAGACATACAGACAGTGGCGTGCACAGACATTTAGAGGGGCAGGTGCTCAAGTTAAAAAAGGGCAACTTGTGCAGCGCGTGGAACCGGCCGGTTGCCTTAATCCATTTTGGGCGGGAACCCCTTTTGGTGTTAGCATTATGTTATGCTTTAGCTATTGAAAAATAGCAGATCTACAAGCTCATAGCGCGCCACCGAGTGGCGCGCTACGAGCTTGTAGGTCTGCTATTTTTGAAAAATCAAAAAAAAGAAAAAAAAAGTTTTTTTTTTCTTTTTTTTCCAAAAGGGCACATTGCCAAAAGGGCAGGGGGTGCTCTAGCACCCCCTAGTGTCTATCTGTGCACGCCACTGCATACAGAACAGACAAGACATTCAGAGTCAGGACAGGACGGGACAGTCTCGTGTAGCCAGACAACTAACTATTCAGACACAATCTCTGCATGCCGAGACAGGAAGCCGGCATCGGCCATCCGCAAGATATATTTGGAGATATTTCCAAATATTATTTTTTACATTCAATATTTGTTTGATTTCCATTTCTGCTAAGTAGCAAGCTATATATGCTTACATTATTTTGTTATTATTTACATTAGGACAGATTTGCACGACTGTAAAGAGAAGACGAAACGGAAGCGGGGAGGAGCTAGGTGTCATGTCCGCTTTGGGCCTATGGCTGTAATACCGACTGGCATACTGACTGTATGGTGGAGGAAGCGTTTGGGAATTGTAGGAGACCAGTCCACAGTGGGTGCTCGCGAGAGCGAGACTAGGACAGACCAACAGACAGGAATAGAAAAAGTAATGGAATAGTAATAATATAGCATGTGTGAAATTCCCCTTGAACGTTAGTCATGTCCAATCCCTTTGATGTCAGCCTTGCTACAGTAGCTGAGCCTGGCTATGTTTGTTAATCTACCAGTGGCTTGTTTGTAATGTCTGGTCCCATGACTCCCGTTCATGCTTGTAATGTTCCACTGTTCTCTGACATCCAGTGGTGTAGTGATGATTGTCTCCACCAGGCCGAAGGCATGGGGAGAGAGTATGTTTTGCACTCCGTCTGTCCGTCCGTGTGTCTGTCCGTCCGTGTGTCCGTCCGTCTGTGAACAGCTAATCTCCGGCACCGTTAACCCGGTCGATGCCAACTTTTGCACACACACTCCCTGGATGCCAACGATGAACCTCTGCCCCAAAATTTCCAGAACGGCCTGTTATAGCGCCACCAGGAGGCCGCTTTGTGCAAAACAAGTTTTTGGACAGTACACCTACAGATTTTGTCCAAACATCACGCAAATTGGTACACAGTCTCTCTAGAGCCATTCAACGAAACAGGTCTTTCAGATTTCTCATACCCCATCCTGATTGGCTAAGATTGGCTTCCAAAGTTTGCAGGAGTGCTCAGTTTCAAACAAAATGCTGCAAATCATGAACACATCGTGTGATTTCCGTGAAATTGTGCACGCACATTCCCACTAGGCCGGGGAAGAAATGCCACATGAACATTTTCAACTCAGCCTCATGGTGGCGCTATAACTGGCCGAAAAGTGTTTTTACCTCTAACTGCACGGATCTGTGGATAACTTTGTATGCCAACTCCCTAGAGGCCAAGGAAAAACCTTTGCCTGGAATTTTTCACATCTGCTCTTTATAGCGCCACCAGGAGGCCGGCATATGTAAAACACATTTTCTAATATTACTCCTTCAGATTTTATCCAAATTTCACGCAAATCGGTACACATGCTCTCCATAGTCATGTGATCAAGACGGGTTTGTTTGATTTCTCATAATCCACCCTCATTGGCTACGATTGGCTTCTAAACCTTTCAGGAGTAGCCCGCTTTGTACGCGTTTTGTACAAATCGCCACAACTACTCAACGCAGCGTCCGATTGTGGTGAAACTGTGCATGCATATTCCCACTAGGCTTTGGAAGAAATGCCACTTGACCGTTTTAAAATCAGCCTCATGGTGGCGCTACAAGCCGCGACACACACACACACACACACACACACACACACACACACACACACACACACACACACACACACACACACACACACACACACACACACACACACACACACACACACACACACACACACACACACACACACACACACACACACACACACACGTTTATATTGCTCCTAAACATTTTGCCAAACATCACACACACACTCCTATCCTCCTGGTGGAGACCTGTGCCCAGAAGGGCACTTTTTCTAGTTTTTAACAGTTTTTATGTCCGTCCAGGACCGGACGGGACAAGAGACTTTGGCTCAGACCATATACGAAATATTCAATTTTTATTTCATTTTAAATTTTAGTTTTCTTTTCCAAGGAATGCCTTGAATTTTTTTACATCCTAAGAAAAGAAAGGCGGGATTAATAGAAAAATGAAAATGGACGCCGATAAGATTAGGCTATCCTGACTATGGCTTGTGAAACGAGTTTGAGCTTTCATTCACTCCATTGCCCTGGTTAGACCAACGCATTCTACTGAATGAGACCAGATGGAGGGTAGGTTTCACATCTGATACCCATTTAGACCTGAAGACGATTCTATTCTACAAATGTCTTTTAAATCCTGACAGTTCTCTGAAAAACCTATGTTTCTATGTCAGTTGTGTTCAAACAGTTTCATGTCAAGGACCCCCAAAAATATATGTAATTGGCCGCCGACCCACATCTGAAAATATGTTGTTCCAGGGACCCTCCCAGAAGCAAGGCTTTGAGTTAAAAACGTTCACTCTGAAAGAATATAGATTGATTTGTGCCACATTTTCACGATTTTTCTAAAATAGCAGACCTACAAGCTGTGTGGCTGAGTGGCGCGCTACGAGCTTGTAGGTCTGCTATTTTTCAATAGCTAAATTATAACATAATGTTTAAAACACCCAAAGGGGTTCCCGCGCAAAATGGGTTAAGTAGCCAACCAACAACCTAATCTGCATGCTGCGCTAGTCGCTACTACTACCAGCGTCCGGTCTTGTTGTATTTGACCGAAAATGATAATTCTTTTAATATGATTATGGCAAATAATCATGGAATGTCACTGCACTGAAAGACTCGCAGCTGCTGTATACTCCCGCAGCTGCTCTATACATACATCTCCTTACAACGGTGTTTACGCGATTTTGCCGTTTGTGTTAAATAACACCAAAGAAATGCCATTACCCTTTTCATGTCACGCGGGGTGCGTGAGAGGGCGTCCGCGCACCACAATGGGTGCACGCACCCACAGTTTGGGAACCACTTTTCTAAACGAACCGACGACTCTCATGTCTGTGGGAATTCACGCGAGTGGGAATTGTGCAATACATACTGTATACCACCAGTATCGGAAAAGCTGCCGATACTGCCTAAAATGCTGGTATCGGTGAGTATGCCAATGTGCCAATCCAATACCACGTCATTTATCACATCATATTTCATTTATAGTAATATTTTGAATGCTTCAGTTGATGTTGCACTACTGATTTATACTCTTACTGCTACTTTAACAATCATTAATGGCATTTTTTTTTAAATCTATGCCTAGATTGCGGTTCTCAAATTCTGCCCTATCCGACCCGTCATTTTTGGGCCGGGCCCAAAATGAATGCTAATCGGGCCGGGCCGAGCCGAGCCTCAGGTTCTGTGAAGCAAAAAAATATATCTATCTACTACCCCCAAAAAATTAATTTCAACTGACCAATGCCCATCGGCCTAACGGTAAGGCAGACGGAAATAGAACTTTTTTCGGGTACTACCTGTCCTAGTTCATTGGGGTCAGACCTTCCTAGCCTACATGACTGCCTGCCTAAATATTTCCCAAACCGCCCCCTAAGGTCTTCCACTGCGGGCCTGCTCGCTTTGCCTAAAAAAATGGCAACTAAAAAATACGGGGAAGCAGCGTTTTGCTTCTACGGGCCGACGGCGTGGAACAAACTCCCACTGTACCTTCGATAGGCAGCCTCAAGACTCACTTCTACACTCTTGCTTTTAATTGATCTTTTAATTTCTTTTGTTATTCATGTCCTCACTGTATTGCATTACTGCTCTTGTTTTTTTTTTAAATGTTTATGCCTTGCTTTTCTTTTTTTTCTCCATTGCTCTGTAAAGCACTTTGAGCTAGGGTTTAATGCCGGGATCCCGGGATTTCGGGCCTCCCGGGAATAGGGCACGCAATTTCCCGCCCGGAAATTTCTTCGGGACCCGTTGTCCCGGAGTTTTTTTTTTCTTGTAGGGAAATTACACTAAAGGAGTTTTCACACAGTGCGCGTTCTTTCCCCTTATCTATGAGTGATCAAATGTCCAATCTGAACCCTCCCATCATTTTCAAACATGTTTGATGATATTTATATGGAATTATGGATTACACTCGAGGGCTGCAAGCCTGCAACGGGAACTGGAGCCAGCGGGACCCAACGTAAATGTTGGCGGCGCGGGCGGTATTTAAATAGCCTACCTGCGGGCGGGCAGGCACGGCCGCCGGCCGGTCAAGATGAAATCAGTGGGACCCCGCGAATCCTGCATCCTCCCGCAATTAATCAGATAGGCCTACAGAGTTTATATACACTTTAGCAAAATATGAATGTCTGACAGACATCTTCAGGCACGCTCCCAAAGCTGCTGCACCTGTCAATCATTAGCCTAATCAGTCACTCTGTGAGAATTGTGTGTATTACGGACGGAGCGAGGAGTTTCCTTTCCCTGTGATGGACATTGTCACTTCTAAACCCCTTTTTGCTTTTGCCTGCATGTGTGCAGCAATAACGTGAAACGGAACACAAACAAAGATGAGTAGGCTAGTTTTATAATAACCACCAGCACGCAGCGTCTTTCTCTCTCTCTCTCTCTCTCTCTCTCTAATAATCAGTGTGCTGTGCACTGGACGTGCTGGCTAATTTAACACCCAATCGGACTTTTCATAAAGTACAAAGCGGGATGATCACATTCTCTGCAGCGGAGAAGGGGACCCACTGCATGCTCAAAGGGTGACAGACCATGTGAAAGACGTGAGGTCGTTTTTTCCCCGTGCTTCGACAGTCACATTAGTGCAAACTCCTGTGTCCCTTTTTCTGAATAGCGTAGTAGGCCTATAACATTATTAATATTTTAATTTAATACTTTTATTGTAGGCTATATGTTCATATTTCGTTCAAATAAAACGTTTTAAACCAAAAAATATCACTATTCTATTGAACATATGAAGTATATAAACGCATTTTGGTGGGCACTTCTTTTCTTTTTTTTCTGACGGGAATTGAGCCTGTGTCATTAAAGAAAAACGGGCGACAATGGCCAAAACTCAATAAAAAAGATCAGCGATCGAAAATCTGCGAAAAGTGGCTGTTTTCAAGATGTTTTGGCCATTATCTCTGGAATGGAAGGTCCAATCTTCTCAGTTCAAAGCTTGTTGGATGAGTCACTTAGAGGATATTGAAGTGCGTTATTTTCAGGCCCGAGAACCCTAGTTCAACATTTCTTAATTCCAAGAACCCCCATAACTCTCAGAGTTACATCTCACTTAATCTTATTCCATGTTATGAAATGTGAAATGTAATCTAATTTAGTTACATTGCACCAAATCTCATTTCATGTCATCTCAGTTCATTTAATCTCATCACATTGGATGCGACTTACTTCCTTCCTTCCAGATGTGTTGGATTCTAAAACCAACAATGTTCCTCCTGGATTGAGAGAGAGATTTACTGGGACCTACACTGGTCCTCTGCTTCCTAGAGATGCGAGGAGACAAGAGAAAGCAGAGAGAAAGAGAAATGACAAGGAAGAGTATATGAAGATATGAAGTGTTAATGACCTTAGTTAGAAATGTAAAAGCACTGATCTTCAAAACAATGTTTAATTTGCATTAATTAGTGTTGTCAAATGTTACATTTTTAATCTCGATTAGTTGATCATACGATTAATCGCAAATAAGCAATCCGTTCAAAATGTACCTTAGAGGGATATTTTTCATGTCTTATTATGCCCTTATTATCACTTTGACCTCTATTAACACTTGAATCGCTCAGGGTTATTTAATCCATTACATTATAGCGCCCAGTCGATTTATAAACACGGACCCCTTTTCCGGACGGACCGGAAGTTGTTGTTGATGTGTGTGTAGCAGCTAACAATAGCCACACGACTCTAGAGTCGATCGACAACAACGGGAGGTAAGAATAAATCTATCGCGACTAGCAACTGGACTGCGGACTGGACTTTTTTCATAATTAGACGGGATGATTTAGATCGCGAGTTATGAACGTTTTAAGATTTTCGTTTTCATCAGCTAAACAGGGGAGGGAGTTTTTCGATGACGTCTCACTCTTGCGCGTCACAGAGGATTGCCCAACAGGCGCTCCCAGGCTGTGGAGCCATGCGATCCGTTCTCATATCAATAAACTTCGTCTTTTGGACAAGACTTCGTCCTAGGCGTCGGGCGTTACTAATAGAAAGGACAAAGAACTTCGTCCTGGGCGATGGGAGTGTTAACGAGTTGCCCGAGTTAATTAATTGTAGAACACTTTCCCTGCAATTCCCGAGTTGCCCGAGTTATGTTTTCATTGTTTAATCCACATTTTTTTTCGCATAGTGCACTGTTATCATTCATACAATATTAATACATAATCATATATAATCACTGTTAACATCCATACGGTATAATTAGCATCAGTGCAGTATTATTCACTTTAATATTCATAACAAATTAGTAGTACGAGTATTCATAAAATATCCATCCTATTAAAAGAGTTTTAACTTACTTGTGCGAATTCTTCTTCTTCATCATGTTTGCCGACACTCCTGAATGTCCTGAAATCAGAGAAGGAGGTTTAACACGGGTCCTCAGAAGAACCCCCTGGTATAGTTGGTTTTTCTTAACCCATTCTGGGCGGGAAACCCTTTTGGTGTTTATAGCATTCCGTTCTACTTTAGCTATTGAAAAATAGCAGATCTACAAGCTCATAGCGCGCCACCGAGTGGCGCGCTACGAGCTTGTAGGTCTGCTATTTTTGAAAAGTCGTGAAAATGTGGCGCAAATCTTTGAATATATATTCTTTCACAGCGAACGTGTTTAACTCAAATCTTCTGCTTCTGAGAGGTTCCTGGAACAAGATATTTTCAGATGCGGGCCGGGGGCCAATTACATAATAATTGTTGGGATCCTTGACATGAAATATTGAGCACCACTGATACAGAAACATAGGTATTTCAGAAAACTGATTTAGAATACATTTTAAAAAATTTCGACGTCAGGCCTAAATGGGTTAACCTACCAGGGCCTCGAGTATGGTACCCGGAACACGTGCCCCAAAACACACAAGGACGGTGGTCCCTTATTGGCCAGTGGACAACACCGACATACGGTGGACAACGTCATCATACAGTACATACCCAGCCGATCGCAGTACTCGCGCGCTCTGCATGCGCAAGTAATAATTCATTCTTTTATTATTCATTATTTTATTAGTGTCCGGGTAGCTCAGTCGGTGGAGCACTCGCCATTCGACCACAAGGTCAAGGGTTCGATCGCGGGCACCGCCAACTCAGCGTATGAGGAGCACGGCTTGAAGGCGTGCGGTAAGTACTGGGAGCTGATGGTTGGTGTTGTAAGTACTGGGAGCTGATGGTAGGTAGGGTTGGGATTCGGAACCGGGTCCATTTCAGACCCGGTTCCGACATTGCGGATCCGGAGCCGGTTCCATAGTTTTTTTATTAGCGGTTCCCCAAACGGATCTCATCAGTCGTCATTTAGCTCCGCTGTGTCTGTGCATGCATGCAAGCAGAGCCTGGGGTGACGTCACCCCACCTACAGAGTGAGTGGGGTCGGGGAGGATATACGCCCACTGTTCTGTGCATTCAGCGACCGCCGCAGAGCGAGTGGGACTGGGACAGTATGTCGCACAGATCTCCAAAGTGTGGTTAACAGAGAGGGAAATGACTGAGGCTGAGCAGTGAGCACGCAAAGTGCAATAAATGCGATGCTATAGTTCCCTCTGCAAAACTTGTACCACGTCCACATTGAGGAAACATCTCAAAATCAATATGCCTACACGAGTCCACAACTCACGAGAATAATCTACTGTAGGCACATCGCGTTTGTGAGCCATGCGGAAAGCCGTGCCCGCTCTCCCCGCAGCTCCACCACAGCCGGCGGGGGACGATCTGATGCAAGGCTGGTTTACTTTCCCCAGGCTAGTAACGTAATAGAAAATAAAAACTACTAACGTCTACACTCTACAGAGCTTTTCATTAGGCCGCGGCGTATTGTACAACCGTTGTTAATGGTGTTAATTTAGAACGCCAATGACTCGACGTCTTTCTGTCTGATATTTTATGAATCACGTTAACTATAGAGCCAAATCAATTTGTCTGCACTTCTTTTTTACAACTTATAAGCAACTCAACTGCTTTTGATTTGGCTCTAAGTTAAATCGCGTGACTGTTGAGAGCCCAGCGTTTAGGTGCATAGGAACGCACAGGAACGTAGCCTATACAGTTCAATACAAGGTCTGCTAAGAGGATTTTATAATCCAAGAAAGCACTATGGCTTGTTTCCATTAGGGTAAGGGGTCCTTCATATTAAATTAATCTGAACATTAAAGACAACATTTGTCACCACAACAATATCATTATTGCAATGTGTACTGTATATTTAATATACAGTACAAATTGCAATATACAGTACAAATTGCAACAATGATATTGTTGTGGTGGCTAGCTGCTGGTGGTGGTGGTGAAGTTTAAATAATAGTGCCACCTCATAATTGTAAAGTGCATTTTCAATAATTTAATTAATGAATTTGTGTTTATTATGTACTTGGTTAGGTTATTTATAATATAAGCATAATCTATGTCAGAAAAAAAGGGGTAAAAAATAATATTAGGATCCGTTAAGGGAACCGTTAGGAACCGGAACCCTTAAGAGGGATCCGGGAAGGATCCAGAACCGTTAAAATCCTAACGAATCCCAACCCTAATGGTAGGTGTTGTAAGTACTGGGAGCTGATGGTAGGTGTTGTAAGTACTGGGAGCTGATGGTATAGGTGTTGTAAGTACTGGGAGCTGATGGTAGGTGTTGTAAGTACTGGGAGCTGATGGTTGGTGTTGTAAGTACTGGGAGCTGATGG
Organism: Electrona antarctica; assembly: GCF_951216825.1. NCBI lineage: Eukaryota > Metazoa > Chordata > Actinopteri > Myctophiformes > Myctophidae > Electrona > Electrona antarctica. The sequence continues at coordinate 51,944,820 of NC_136793.1, forward strand.
TATAGGTGTTGTAAGTACTGGGAGCTGATGGTAGGTGTTGCGCTCCACCTCAGCATTCCATCTCCCAGAGGTTTAGCGCATTGAAACGGGGATAGACTCCCGCACCCTGGCTGATACCGACGATAAGCCTCTCTGACTTACTTACTCGACTTATTTTATTAAAATCAAAACCATCTTTTTAGAATTGATTAAATCGATTAGTTTGATGAAGTGCTGCACCGATAATCAATGAATGCATGAATGGATGGATGGATGGATGGATGGACGGACGGATGGACGGACGGACGGACGGACGGACGGACAGACGGATAGACAAGACTCTCACCCCCATCTGCTCTGGGCCGCTGGGCAGCTGGACTCTTGAATGGGGTCTTCATTCATCCACCTGGGAGTGGGCAGCCGGGCTGCCAGTGCACACCACACTCTGGGGGCTCCGCCTCCGCAGATACTGGGCCGAACGGGAGAGGGAGGGAGGGAGGGGGGGAGGGAGGGAGGGAGGGGGGGAGGGAGGGAAGGAAGGGGGAGGCACGGCAGGGATTACACTCGCCCCTCGGTCGGCTGCATACAGCTGGGTGCAGGTTGTCAGCTGGAGAGAGGGGCGAACTCTATGGGTGCGTCACTCTGCGATGCTCCGTGAACCTGCAGACAGAGGAGATGATTTGAAACAAAACAACCACGTTCCTCTTGCTTCAGGAGTAGAGACGTACCGACTAAAAAGAAAAATCCCTCCCGATACCGATAACCCATAATAACTTGCGTATCGGTCGATGCAGAGTAGCGATCCAATATCAAGTGTGTGTAATTTATTTAACCCATTAAAACGGGAAGGCATCTGTGTCATTTTTGCGTTGGCTATTCAAAAATAGCAGATCGTGCTGTGCTGCCATCTGCTATTTTTGAACATTTTGTTAAAATCTTGAAAGTGTGAGAACTACTGATTTAGAAGGCATTTGTAGAATCGGCCTCAGGTTCTAAATAGATTAACCCATTTTGGGCGGGAACCCCTTTTGGTGTTTAGCTATTGAAAAATAGCAGATCTACAAGCTCATAGCACGCGACGAGCTTGTAGGTCTGCTATTTTTGAAAAATCGAAGAACGACTGACATAGAAACATAGCTTTTTCAGAAAACTGTCAGGATGTAGAAGACATTTTTAGAATCTGATCTCAGGTCAAAATGGGTTAAACAAATCCAGGACAGTGGTTCTCAGGGACTATTTTGGTTCTTTGAGGTGGACCAAATGGACCCTCTCTGAGAGAGTAAAATTTTTCACCAAATGGACCGTTTTTAAGTGGTGCAACCACTTCCTTAAGTGACTTGTGTGTGTCTCTGGGTGGGTGGGTGGTTGCGTCTGAGCACGAAAACAGCATGGTTGTTTTTCACCACCTGTGAGCAACCTAACACAAACACAAACACACGCACATATTAACTGTATATATATGGTGATTTCGGGTGTGCCAGTACAGTACAGTGACAGTACAGTACAGGGTACAGTGGGGTGCGTTCCTGTGGGTCTGGAACTCCCCCCCCCCCCCCCCCCCCGGGACCCCCACACGGAGTTGAACCACTTACTTCACACGGGTGTGATTTTACACTCTCATTGAAATTAACAGTTTTTTTTTTGTCCTCCCGTGTTCCTTCCACGCGCTACGTCTAACTGGGGTAAACTCCCTAACCTGACTCCGCCAGATGGGGCAGCAGAGAGTACACTGGGTTCCCCCCCTCCTGCTCCCATCTGGGAACTCTCAGGCAGACTTGATGCTCCGGCCAACAAACGGCCTGGCCAATCAGCGGCGGCTAGAGGCGGGATCAAGGCATACACAGTGCTGCCTTGATCATAGATATTATAAGAAATAGATGCCTCACTGGCCGTTGCAGTTCATTTGTATTACAATACAAAACAAGACAAACAAACAAACAAACAAACAAACAACAAAGTTATTAACAATACAACATCAGAGCCAGGGGGGATTAGATTACTAACAGAAAACATTAAAGAGTGAACACAAAGCAACAGTTCTCCGCAGCTTTCTTATTTAGAAGTGCTGAAGGCATTTGCTGAAGGCGACTGCGTCGCTGCCCAAGTGACGTCACTCATGAGTCATGTGACTCCTCCATGTCTCTCGCTGTCACTCAAGTGACTACTGGCCAATCACAGCGCGTCTTTTCCGGGACTTATGTTACGCACGCGGAAGCTTGACAAGCTTCCGCTAATGCTTTGCAAGGAATGTCGGGAAAATTGTGCCTTCAATGGTGACACGCGCCTCAGAGCCGGAAAGGGCGTCTACGTATATACAGTTGGAGGCCATCGATATTGTCCTTTTCTTTTTGCTGAGGTTTGCGTGATCTGCGCAAAAGGACAGTTAACCCATTTTGGGCGGGAACCCCTTTTGGTGTTTTAAACATTATGTTATAATTTAGCTATTTAAAAATAGCAGATCTACAAGCTCATAGCGCGCCACCGAGTGGCGCGCTACGAGCTTGTAGGTCTGCTATTTTTGAAAAATCGTGAAAATATTTATTTCAGAAAACTGGAGGATTTAGAAGGATTTTTTTTAAATTTTGAGGTCAGGCCTAAATGGGTCAAATGATAAGGGACAATATCGGTGGCACCCAACTGTACGTATATATATGTCTATGGCCTTGATCCCCAGAAACTCCCCCCTGTCAGGTGAAAAGAAGTGGCTTGGATGCCTCATGCATAGAAGGAAGCATGAGATCAGTCCGTTGCTCTCCCAAGGATTACATTAGATAATTGACACTGGGTGAAACAAATGTGTTAAAAAGTCATGGGTTAAAAATTAAAAGAACAAAATTAAAAAGGTTTGAGAACCACTCAGTGGCGAAACTACCTGGCAGTGGGCCCCGGTGCAAATATTTTGTGTGGGCCCCCTAAAATATAATAATAATACTAATAATGTGCTGCAGGGGGGGGGGGGGGGGGGGTGCGATGCAATGCGATGCGATGTGAAATGATGCGTAGCGCTTCATTGTACCAAATGCGTCTTTGAACTGTACCTAAGCGATCTGATAGTAAAATATTCAATCAATTTGCATGTTTCACTTTCAATCATTCTGTATCTGTGTATCTGTAGGACTGCATGGCTGCAGCCTGCAGGCTATCAGAAATGACTTTGGACAGATGGAAAAAACTTTAGTTAAACTTGCAGAGTGACAGATTACTTTACCTGGGTTACATCTTCTGATAGTGCTGACATGACATAATAATCCCATCTAGTGTTTCATTAGTGTGACGGAACGTGACAGAATAGGCTACAGCTGAGCTATGTTGTGCTGCTGACAGGCAGCGCATGAACACAGACACACACGTTGAAACAAGGTGGTAAAAATACCAAGAAGGAGTGGACAGTGATGTCACTGTTATGCAACACGGAAGTAGTATGGACTTGAAGCTGTTTATAAACCAGCAGTCAGTGATATCACTGACGAATCCTTGGTGTTACTCTTCCTGCGACCGATAGCCCCTGAAACCAGGCTTTCACCGTCGTCCTGACTCCTTTTTTTTCTCTTTTTCTTCCCCTTCATGGGCCCCTTGGGGGCGCTTGCACCGTCGATATTTACGCCACTGGAACCACTGACTGATCTAGGACTAAAGCTAAAGTAAATTCCATTCATAATTTTAAAGTAGCAGCTACAAGTTAGTAAAAATAAAATAATAATGTAAAATAGTACAGTAAGAGTATAAAACTGTCGTGCAACAAACTGAAGCATTCAAATATGACTGTAAATGAATCATGTGATAAATAGTATCTGAATAGTATATAAGACTGGCATACTCGCCGGCACCAGCATTTTAAGCAGTATCGGCAGCTTTTCCCGATACTGGTATTGGAACAACTCTATTTATGAGTGACGCTGTATGTCCTTTGTGAGGAACCTGCTTTAACCCATTCAGGCCTGACGTCGAAATTTTAAAAAAAAAGTTTTCTAAATCATGACAATTTTCGGAAAGATTTGAGGCACATTTTAACGATTTTTCAAAAATAGCAGACCTACAAGTTCATAGCGCGCCACTCGGTGGCGGGGGGGGGGGGGGGGGGGGGGGGGGGGGGGGGGGGCGACGACAACATATTTTCAGATGATGCCAATTACATATCATTCTTGGGGTCCTTCACATGAAATAGTTTGAGAACCACTCATATATAGAAACATGAGGTTTTTCAGAAAAGTGTCAGGATTTAGAAGGCATTTGTAGAATCGTCCTCAGGTCTAAATGGATTAAGTGACTTTGCCCTGCTGCGTGCCACTGTCAGATGACATAAAAAGGTCCAAATCCCAAGTTGTCATGTAGAATATTGTCTGAATCCCAGATGATTTGAACAACGGTATCTTTAGTTATCCTTAAAGAAGCCTCCCTTAGCAACCTCACACGTAGTAACCCTCTTTTGGCAATTTGAAGTGGGGTATTATTGGCTGCCATGCCAACTGAACTGAAAATGTGACACCGATTGATTTCCTTGTACATTTAAATGTGCCTTGTGTAAGTTATTTTGATAAGCGCCACAGGACATAACAAAAAAGAGACAATTTCTACAATGAAGTTGTCATCTACGCTCTACAGCAGGGGTTCTCAACGTTTTTGGCCGGGGACCCCCGGAAATACTTTGGCAATGTCTCGGGACCCCCGCCCCGCCCCCTCCCGACCCCCAATATAAATTGACTGCTACAATAACCTTAAACCATTTTGGGCGGGAACCCCTTTTGGTGTTTTAAGCATTGTTATAATTTAGCTATTGAAAAATAGCAGATCTACAAGCTCATAGCGCGCCACCGAGTGGCGCGCTACGAGCTTGTAGGTCTGCTATTTTTGAAAAATCGTGAAAATATTTTTTTTTTTGGAAAATAATTTGGGGACCCCCTAAAATTATTTGGCGACCCCCCCGAGGGGTCGCGACCCACGGGTTGAGAACCCCTGCTCTACAGTGCTAGTGTGTACCGCGTTAGAAACGATTGCTTTCCTGACTCATGCGATTGTGCCAAACCCCTACTCAGGTTACACAGGTGGTGATGATGATGATGATGATGATGATGATGATACGTTTGTCCTTGGATGACCAGTGGTTCCTAATCCTGGTCCCCAGAACCCTGGTTTTCCATCCCACCCGAAATCCTGTACTGCTGGTTTTCCATCTTACCAGGACATCGACCACATTCACCTGGTTGTAATTCTAGCCTCTCTAAGCTAATCATGGATCGTTACCGGATAGGATAGAAAACGTGTATTTATCCATTTAAACATGACCGTTCCATACATTTGAAGCGGTAGCCTACTACTGCACCATACTTTTTTCAAACAGTACTGTCCTCGTGTACCTTTCAAACAGTAATGTCCACTGTTGTTTAGTCATCTCCAATACTTTTCAAACTGTAGCGTCTGTTACTTAGTTTTCAATTACTACAAACTTTCATGTTGCAGTGATAGTGCTACACTACAGTAAATGATGTCTCAACGTCGGTAGCCCAAACCCTTTAGTACGGTTTAAAACGGTAAATCTATGAAATATGCCGTTTTTAGATATTTAGGGCCTAGTTTATCAACATAGTAGGGCCTCCTATTACTATAGAGAACAAAAGCACATTTCCATGTCCTTGGGATTTCCTTATTTTACATTGGAAGATAAAAAATATTAAGAGACTCTACTCTTAAACTGGCAACTGAATTATGCAGTTGCCAGTTTAAAAGTTTTTTTTTTTCTTTTCTTGAATCTAAAGGACATTATGAACTTGATGCACAAAGACAAGTCAAAGATTAATAGATTGACCATCCGTCGGTCTATTACACACTGTGTTATAGATGCTAAACAAGAGGAAGTGTGGGAGGAGGGAGCGCTGTAAAATACAAAATTATCATTAAAATAATTCAGTGTAGCCATTTCGTCATGAACTGCAACAGACTAGGTAGGTCAAGTTCAAACCACATCTGAGCACTATTTTTAGTAATCTGATATTCTCATACAGTTTACAATTTAGGCATTAATATGACACATTAATGTGATTTACAAAGTGTGAGATCAGAATAAATGTCATAGACCCCAGTCTAACTTACAGGGTAAATGGTCACATAAGTGCTCCAGTCTCCAGAGTAATTAAAGATAAACAGATAAACATCAAACAGAGCAGCTCTGTCTTACAACATGCTAGCTAAAAGCTAAAGCTAATATAACATACAAGCAAACAGTCTGGTCAATCTAAATAATGTACTATAAGTATATGTGAACAAGTAACTAACATACTGCATGTATAGTGTAAAGCACTGTTTGCCAAAAAACTGGGTCGGGACCCATTTGTGGGCCGCGGACAGATCTTTATGGGTCCCTTTATTTTTTGTTTCGTAGATTTTGTAGATTTCATGATTATTATTTCAAAACATTTTCAAAAAACATTCCCAAAAAAGCAAACATTTTCATGAATTAAAAACAAAATTCAATTAATGTTTTTCAGTCATTTCATGAAGAAATGAACGAAAAATCGAATCAAATTCCACAAATTAGTAGTAAAAGTAGTGAAAATGGCTGATCTACTAGCTCACAACGTGGCGCATAGTGACAGCTTGTAGATTTGCTATTTTCACTAGTCCCGGGGAGACAGAAAATATCTGTTTTGGGTCATCACGGGCTACAAAGTGTGGGAACCACTGGTGTAAAGCATGTTGTGTCTTCAACATTTGCCAGTTCAAGGGCCCCTTATCTGAGAGAGAGAATGAAGCAGGGACACCCCGGCCCGACTACATATTGTATATGTTGTGTTGCAGATTAAACTTTTTCTTTCATAGATAGCTTCATAGTCGTGCATGTGTATTTTCACTTCAGACTCCTACTACTTATCAAACCTGACCATTGGTTCTGTACTTGGTCTGCTCTTTTTCCTCCCCCCCCCATCTACACCAACCTCTGTGCCGAAAAAAGCTGATCCACAAGCTCACAAGGCAGAGGCAATATGAGGCATCGTGAGCTTGTAAGGTCACACTGGCAGACAAATCGAGCCTGAATCAGATCTGTGCCACATCGAGATTGAAATCCGATTGGTTTAAATGAGTCCAACATGTCACATGACTCATTTAAACAAATCAGATTCCAAACTGGATGTGGCTCAGGCTGGATTTGGTTGCCAGTGTAAATGGGGCCTTTAGTCTGCTATGATGTGCCGCTGTTATCACACAAAGATTTGGCGCCCCCCCTTCCCCCAACTCTGAGGAACCCCCCAGGGGTTCCAGACCCCATCCTGGTTGAAGACCAGGATGCTTTACCCCCTGGTGTAAAGCATCTATCAAAGACATAGAAAGAGAAGTTCTAGGGGGCGAGGTGGAGTCTGAAGGTGATTTTTCAGACTGCTGATCCTACATGATTACAATCACCTATTGTTTCATCACCAAGATGTCAGACAAAGCACTGTCTGAAAGCAGTCTACAGCTCCAACAGTATGTTGGATCATAATGATAAAGCATCATAATGATATATACTATTTAGTCACATGATGGCCTTCTGCTGTCAGTAACAATAACACCTAGGATATATTATTGGATTTAAAAAAATATGTATATATTCTTTACATCATTTTGGAACGAGTTCAATCCAATTTGTAGTTGTACCCTAACACCAATAGCCCACCACAATGGAAAATGTGATGAAGTCACCCAAGTGCCAAGCACTGAGATACAGAACTAATGTTTGAAAATAGGCATTTCCACTGTGATAAAATGCTGGTTACTGTATCATCATCAATGCTAATGATTAAAAACACATGAAAGACGGTGTTTTAGCATTGAAACCTACTGTAGAACCTTGACTGGAATCAAAACAGGAATGGACGACCCAAAACTATAATTACTCCAAATCAACTGTGTACAGGAGCGAGCTACACACAGACAGCCAGACGTGTAACACTGCAGTAATACAATCGCCTGGTAGACCGAATGCTGCCCAGACAGCCTCGGTAAACACTAAACACTAAACAGGCCCTCTCCTAGTCATTCTCACACACCCACATAGTCTATGAGAAGTTAAACTTCAATATGGGCAGAGGTGGGATAAGATCAAAGTTTAACACATGTGCAGTTTCCTTGTGTCACCGACACCTACACATAACAATGCCTTCGTGAAACGTTCCATTATACCACTTAACTCCATGCTTTGTTGACTGGAGACCGGAAGGGGTCTGTACGATGGTCGATACTTTTCACAGCGTGCCACTTGTTGTGACTTTGTAGATCTGACATTTTTTGCCGAATGTGTGCCCGAGAATAATGACGCTAGGGTTCAAAAGTGGTTACGCCCCATATTTATGCTTATTAATCATACACACGGAAATAGTCGTTCTACAAGCTCACAACAGCATGAGACGCGTTTGTGAGCTTGAGCTTGTAGATCAGCCATTTTCAAAAATGTGTTGAAAGTGGTTAATGGGTTAGGACCAAAGTGTCCAAACATATTTCAAAGGGGGCCAAAATATGAAAACACCCAAGGGCCAACTATATCGGACCATAACAAAGTCACATACAGTACATAGACATACATGCATTTTTTTTAACTATCATCATCAATATTGAATATTAATGGGCTTGTGTGCTGTGAACAAAAACACTAAACAACTCAGCTTTTCTTTCAGCCATATTTCACATGACCAAATGTTATGTTACCCAGACGTGCAAGGTAAAAAATAAATGAAATAAAATAGCCTTTTTTTTACCCCTTCAGAATGAGACAACAAGGGACAAGGAATCCTGACAAATTATACTCTGGGAAATGTCCAGGTTCATAAAAAACACAATAAAGTAAATACAATTCAGGTATGAAGCCACGGGCCGTAGAACATTCGTTAGAGGTGCTCTGATCATAGTTTTTCTCATGATCGGCCGATACAGACACATTTTGAGTCAAAATCGTCCCGATTACCTACCGGTAGCCGATCGCTAGGAGCACCTCTCAAATTCGTCCCTTGCCTGGGCCGCATTTTCCCCTGGGCAGCACTTTGGACACCTCTGGGTTAGTGTGTACCATTATGACGTACTAGTACTACCGGTAGTTTATTCTCCGTTTCCCCGCCAGGATTAATTAATAACATGCCAGGTTATTGCTCAACCCTTATTTTGAAGATCCAAAACTCTGCGCCCGGATGTTGTGTCAGCTTAATGGTGTGTGTTGTCTCGACGGGATGTTATTGTTTGCCTGGAGCATGCAAGCCTCCAGTGAGGCTCTCCAACGATGAGGCGCTCGGCCCTAGTGGTAAGAGCGGGGACTGCAGGCGGACCCGTGGAGTTATGACGAGGAAACCCTGTGCATCTGGGCTTTAACATTGAGCGCTCGTTTGCACTTCCGCATTTTGGACACGAAATGTAGGTGTCCAAATCGAAAAAATGCGGAAGTAGACGGTTCTTCCGGGTGCTTAAAAACGCCACTGAGTAACTTCCACTGAAATGAATAGCGGGGGGGGGGCGGGGCTATCGCTCCGGTTCAGTCTCTATCCTTTTAATACTCTATGGGAGCATGAGAAGCAGTGGCCGGCGCCATTACTGCGACCACCAGGCAATAGGCTCTGTTTTTACCAGAGATACTGCCTGGGAGGGGGTTTTGGAGACTGAAGGCGTGCGTGCGACCAAGATGGCGCAGCCCAGGGCCTAAGCTAACAACAGCCATCCGAAGCTGATGTGAGTAGCCTTTCCACTAGATCGAATCAAACACATTTATACAACTGAATAAACGTAGATAGGAATTTTGGCAGCGTCGCTTCCCGGGGAAAATGTTTACACATTCTGTACATAGGACGTCTAGAAACGTCATAGGGACTCGAACCGACGGGTACATACGACGTCTGTAGACGTCCTAGCGCATCCTCAATGATACCGGGCGAGAGAGGAATATTCTGAATTTTTTCCTTTTTTTTTATTTGTCAGTTCGCCTTTCGGCTACCGTATGCTACGCTCTGAGCTCATGTTAGCTTACCGTTGATGTAGCTGTTAGCGCGGCAGAAAGAATGACTCGTCTCTCCTAATCCAGGGCGCTCTCCGTGGTTTTGAACCGATCGATATACTGGCGCTTCATTTCTGCTCCTCATCAGTCTCTCCCGCAAAATATGAACGCTTTTTGGATCATATATCGTATAAATTAAAACGATAGCAATGTAAGCTAGCAATAGTAGCAATGTAAAGCAAACTATTTTTAGCGGATTGTTTCCGGGTCATGGGGTTCAGAGTAAAAGCGGCCATGTCTTTCCGGCACCCCAGAGCTCCTATTTTGAAGGAATCCCGGCAACGGTTGTGTTAAGACTGATGACTGCTGTCTTAGTTTAACCACACTCATCTCACATTAGACATGCGAGTGTGGACATTTTGCAGGACGGGAGTGTTCAGTGTAGTACTTTCATATGCTCCTGGTCTTCGTTTAGATGAACATAAAATCATTATACTCGACTCCTCTCAGCTATTGTCCGACTCACTGTGATGTCTCCAACATCACAGGACAATTATTGTCTGAGCAATAATATGGTTCTTATCTTAAGATAGTCAAAGGGGCGGCCTGGGCCATGGCTCAGTGGTCCAGGCACCTTGGCTGGTAATCCAGTCTGGCAGTGTGCCGCGGGTTCGACTCCCGATCCCGACGGCCTTCCCCCCATCTCTCTCCCCATTTCCTGTCAGCCTACTGTCTGTCCCTCCATAAAATATATAAAATAAAGGCGAAAGCCACAAAAAAAATAAAAATAAAATAAATAAATAAAAATATAGTCAAAGGAGCATTGCCCTCAATACCCTCATACCTGACTGAAATTACTTCTCCAAAGTGAGTGACACTTACATCGACGATACTAGCGGGCTGCGGGGGGCAACACCGATCTGGTACCACTTATCTATAGAACAACAGTGTTTCCTCTATATGCATTATTGTGTGGCGGGCCTGGGTCACCACACAATCACGACCAGCCACCACAGTATGATTTTTAGTAGGTGGCCGCGAATAGGACAAAAAAGACAAAAGACAACAACCGCGAAAGACGGCAACAACAACGAAATCACAAAAATGATGCGCGTGTGCACGGGTCCGACGTGAAATCTTTCCCCCACACTATCAGCTTCTGGCTAGGGGAAACACTGAACAAACATGGGTAAATTCTCATTCTACTACTCTGCCACCAAAATGTGGAATGCCCTGACACATCCCTTAAAAATGTGGATTACTGGCTTCTTTCAAAACAGGCCTGAAAATCCATCTATCAGGAAACCACAAGGGAAGGTAAACTCATTTTTCCCATAGAAAGGTGACATTCACTGCTAACATGTTCCCCTTTTCTACTTTAGTTTGTACATACGGTAAGTGTATATTCTTGGTGACATATTTTTGCGTTATGCTATGGGGGGGTGGAAGTGGCTAAGGGGAAGAGTGGCCGGTAGAGCAGCCGGAGGGAGAGCCGTGAGGTTGCCAGTTCGATCCCGGGCTCCCCCAGAGTTAATGTCGAAGTGTCCTTGAGCAAGACTCTACCTCTAATTGCTCCCGATGTGCAGCTTGGTGCCTTGCATGGTTTCCTCCGCCATCGGTGTATGAATGGGTGAATGTATTGTACAATCTATGTAAAGCGCTTTGGATAAATGCACCATTTACCATTTATGTTGATGAATTGAATACATAGGGCCACAATAGGAACAAGTCGCCAGGACTTTATGTTGTGCTTTTAGCCTAAATGTCTGACTGTACCTCATATGCTGTTTACATTTCTGAGTATTCAATCAATCAATATCTGCATCCTTACCATAGCTTGTCATTTTAAAATGCAACTTATTCAACATTTGCATTTGCCATTAAGTGGATAGATACAAAGATCAGATCAATTACTGAAATGTAATGGTTTCGCACCATTCTCACAATTACATTTGCTCCAATTCACCAATTGTCTTGTCATCATGACAATTATTGGTCATGAATCATGATGACCTATTTTCACCAGTCAATTTAATATTCAACTCAATTGCATGAGAAAACATACATTTACGAAAGTCACCAACCCAATATCCTGAAAAATACAAGCTAATCAAGCTCACATCATTGCATAATATGGTGGTGTTGCTGTTGCCAACCTACTTCTCTTATTCTATGGGTCACAAAGATCGGTTTGGCTAAAGTCAAATTGCCATCTCGAGCACGAATGGCACCTGCTGTTTGATGTGAAGTTTGGAGTGCACACTGCGGTTAAAAGAAGAGCTACTGAATGGCAGAAGGGTACTTTCAAAACGAAAAAGGATGCCTGCACACACACACACACACCTCTGCATTCAATTTATCATTACGTTACGGTGACACAGGACCTTCCTCAAGAGTCCAGATACAAAAAGAAGGGTACTTTACAACAGCTTGAGTTTCCTGCAAATGCCACAAGGATTAGAATTGTCAGTTTTTCTCCCTCGGTGGTTTAAATAAAAGGTTTGATACAAAAAATGTTAATCTAATCATCATGATTTGTGACCTTAAAATCAAATCATGGATTTTGAGAATCGTGACATCCCTTTCTTATTACTACCATCACGATGGTGCAGAATGAATGTCATTTCAATCACATCATGCATGAAGTCTAGTCAACCCCCAGAGTGTAACCCCAGTGGTGCAAACACCTTTTAAAGTCAAGGACCCCTCCAGATGAGATTGACCCACTCTGCTACATATAGATTTAGGCTGTGGACCCCCACTTGAAATGAGTTTGAGCCAGGATATAGGTTATATTCAAATATCAGTAGAGAAACAGTCTACTGTAGGTAGGTAGGTAGTACTGGGGAGAGTCATCCCTATGCTCTCTGAGTCTCTAGTCTATATACATTCTGTCATTGGGCTAACTCTTGTTAAAACTGTTCCTCATTTTGCTGGGGGACGCCTGGGGGTCCCCTGGGGGGGCCCCACTTTGAGAACCACTAGTTGTAAGTAACCCACTTTAAAAAACGACATTTTCAGTCAATGACCTCATCAATGATGGACACAGGGAGCATCCTTCCTTCCTTCCATCAATGATCTCCTAAAACTGTCAATCACATTAACTGTGTCAAAACGTCCCAATAAATCCACATCATCAACGCCACAGTGCCAAATTAAAAACACATCATTGTTTACAACCTATAGGTAAGGGGGGGAGGATCTATTTGTTTACTGTCGCAATACGCACATGGGGGGGCGAGCGACCCCCTTGTATCGTTGCATGCCAACGTGACCGATAATCAATCTATATTCTTATTGATTGACCCCCCTCCCTGTTCACGAGGCAACGCGCGACTCCAATGTAATGTTGCGCCAGTATTGATACAAAAAAACCCCGCATTGGTGCGAAAAGGCGCAAGAACCGAACAAAGGAGAAGAGAGGGGAAGGTATACGACTACTGCTTTCAACAACATGGACCCAAAAAATGCATGCGCTAAAACCAACCATCGTGCGTCCAAACATTGATATATCACAGGTCTTACCGATATCTTACCGATAGGAGGATCAATATCGCCGCATATTCGATCAGCCACGGTGGGTCCAAATTGATCCCCTCTCTCTGCCTTTCTTTTTTTTTTTTTTGCATACAACCCCAAAAAAATTCTTCCAGCAGCAGCCAGCCAGCCAGCAGAGTCCCGCCTATCCCCCGCCTGCAAAATACGGATCCCGCTGGGTTTGCAGTGGTGGAGGTATGCGGCCCGAGCTTCCTGCCAAATGCTGATCTTTTTTCCACCCAGCTGCCTAGCTCGAGCGCCGCGGTTCGACGCTGTCGCTTCGCCAAAACAACGAGAGATCTAACAAGCCCTAGGACGGGCTCGTCGTAGCCTGAGGGGGCACCCAGCTGCAGCCTCGCAGACGAGACGTGGGTGCTATTGGGTAGCCTTTGGCTTGGTGTCGGGCTTGTTGTAGATCTATCTGGCGACATTCTCGCGCGACTTCTTCGCCCGTGTTCGCTTCGCAGAACGTTCACTGCATTGTAGTGTGAACGGAGACACGGCAGGGGGCCGATTCTGCACCTCCTTACAGCATTGGTTCTCAAACTTTTTCATGTAAAGGACCCCCAAATGGACACTATTTAGCCCGCGCACCCCCATTTGAAAAGATATGCCAGGGAGAAGATTTTTAAAGCTCTAGCAGTGATTCTCAACCATTTTAATTTCAAGGACCACCAGTTTTACTAGCCGCAATTTGCAACTCTAGATTTTTTTTATAATGGGATGAATCTAGAGTTGCAATACCCTCCATTGACTCCCCACTCATCCATTTGCGTTTGCGATCTGCTTGTCTTAAACAACGTTAAACTCACCAACATTGCAGCTGTAGTCCAAGCTTGAATTATCCTCTTTCAATCTGCCGAGCTTGTTTTTCATAAAAATCCCCCGTAGACATGTTATGAGCTACTTTCTGTCAAGAAGAAGAAATGTTGGAGTTCGGAAGCGCTCGTTTTTTTGAAGGGGTTACGCTGCTGCCACCTGCATTATGTGCAAATGCGAAACAGATGCATGCAGGGCCGTTCAGTGACTTACGACGAGCGCTTCCAAACTCCAGCACTTGACAGAAAGTAGCTCATAACATGTCTACGGGGGATTTTTATGAAAAACAAGCTCGGCAGATTGAAAGAGGATAATTCAAGCTTGGACTACAGCTGCAATGTTGGTGAGTTTAACGTCGTTTAAGACAAGCAGATCGCAAACGCAAATGGATGAGTGGGGAGTCAATGGAGGGTATTGCAACTCTAGATTCATCCCATTATAAAAAAAATCTAGAGTTGCAAATTGCGGCTACAGTTTTACATACAATAGCCTAACCACTTTGAGAACCACTTTGTTAAGAGACAGATTCTGCACCTAATACAGAACGCATGGAAGTCCATAGGTCCAACAATAATACTATAGCCTATACCAAAAGTTTAATAAACGGCAATGAAATAAATAATAAATAACACAATAAAAAATAAATGAAAGTATTTATTTCATTTTATTCAACAGTACAACTATAAAGAAAAAACACAGAAAATTTTGATTTTCATATTTTGTTTTCAATGTTTTAGTGTTTTTTTTTTTTTTTTTTTAAGATTTGTTTTTGGCTTTTTGCCTTTATTGATAGTCATTAGTGAAGACAGACAGGAAAGTGGGAGGGAGAGAAGGGGAGAGACATGCAGCAAAGGTCGTCATGAACGGGACTCGAACACGCGACACGCTGTCAGGCTAGAGCCTATATGTGGCATGCGCCTAGACCACTTGGCCAGCGGGCGCCCAATGTTTTAGTGTTTTAGTCAACTAAATATCCTAAGATTTTAGTTGACTTAAAAGTATTTTGGGCGGCCTTGATGGCAGTAATGGCTGAATGTTACACTTGGTTGCATGCTGAAAATGTATTCTATGAAATTCATGTTACATTTCATTTAATGATTAACAAAAAACAGTGTTTCATGGTTATTAAATAAATACCCACACCACCAAGAAAGAAAAAAGAGGAAAAAAGAAAACAGTAAGCTACAATACATATTTTGACTCAGCTGATAGATCCTTTTAACTACACAAGAATATCATGACAACCCAACATATAAAATAAATCCAAAATAATTAACCATAACAAAAACAAACAAAACATTGAATATATTTTTGAGAGGCGCTATAGCCCCTCCTCACAGGTTTAATGTTTGTTTTTCCTTATAGACAAACATTAAAAACGCCATTGACAATGGACAGAGTTTAATGTTTGTTTTGTCACTAACACAAACATTAAATGCCATAAACAATGAACAGAGTTTAATGTTTGTTTTGTCTGTTTTGTCCTCGATGTTGTAAGATAGATGATAAGAGCGCCCCTCACTTCACACGGGTGTGATTTTTAGTTTTTTACATAGCTAGTGTCCATTTTCAACTAATTCACATTTACATCGTACTTAAGGGCCGATTCATACTCTTATTTTACCGCTGTAGTGCCGAAATGATTTCGGCTCGTCAGAAATTTCCAGTAGCACCGAAGAGCCGACTTTAGGACGGTACCCGCCCCCCCGAACCTCAAATGACATCACATTGTAGGCTCTACAGAGCCGAAGCGACTTTTATTCGGCTCTAAAATAGGAGTATGAATCGGCCCTAATAGGTACTATAAATGCTCTCTCTGACGTATACGTGCATGTGTATATACTGTACGACATATGTCTATAATCCACGTAACTCCAGAACCGTTCGCCCCACCGACTTCAAATTCGACACACGCGTTCCACACCCGCACAGGGAGTGCAGTGCCCAGTGTCAAGTCAGTCGGATAGCCGGTTGTCCAGAACCAGCACAAAAGCCTCTGCCCGGGCTCTGGACCTGATATATCTCCATATATGGAGCTGGCCTGTTCTGACATCACAATGATTGTTCTGACATCTGCATAGACTCCATATTTGGGCATGCCTGACACAGAACTATATGGGCATAAAATTACATTTTTATCCATAGGGGGCACCGCAAATGCGGAATTTTAAAACGTTTATTGCAAAAAACATGCTTTTTGGGGGATAAATCCGCGATGTTTGCGATAGTGTAGCCTACGTGCACTATAGCGAGACAGGACAATTCCCTCCCAATCAGTAATGTGATCTATTACATTGCATAACCCACACTGTACATAATTTGGTGTTCATACTGTATATCAGAACGGGTAAGGTCTAGTACATACAATTTACAATTAAGGCATTTAGCAGACGCTCTTAATCCAGAGCGATTTACAGTAAGCAAGAACAAAACAAAACATAAAAAACATAAACATAAAACACAAAACTGTATTGACAACAATCGGCCTATCTATGTGGCCATGCCACACTAGTGAACGTACACTCCTCAGAATAGTGGAAAATAAATCTAGCACTTTGTACTTATCTTGACAACAATTGTTCTACCAACATTATTTTTGTTGGTAGTGAATTTAACAAGTCAAATGTAAAACTGTCCAGGTCTTCCTTAGATTGATGATGTACACACCATCATTTTTTCTCTTGTAGAGCAGCACCCAGGTGGGTGGATGCTGCCATCTTTATTGTGAGGAGACTAAAATGAACACTTTCTGATCGACCTTGGAAAAGCTGAGGACAAATCTGTTGGCATTCTCAGACATCTTGTAGTCTGCACCCATCAGCTACAGAGACTATCAACTTGACTCCCTGAGTAGAGCGCACCTATAACGGTTTTGTTGTTCTATCTTGTAGTCTGTGTCATGAATGACAATGACATGCCATGCTACACAATCCACTTCAGAAAGCAGTGCCTGTTCCACAGCTTTTGCCAACCGCACGAAACTGGCATGTTGCTCGGCTGCAGCAACGGCAACTTCCACATGGTCTGAATCGTGCGTTGAGCTGACAGAGTGCACCTTGACCACGGCCTGCTTCTTGCGAAAAGATTCCAGTTCGATCTTTACATGGACATCATCTTTCCAACTATCCACTGCGGCCTGCAAATTCCACTGTAGTTTCTTCAAGTAAAGTTCTGCCGCCCCTAGTAGCACGATTATCAGAGCGAGATCTGAATGCCGCGATCATGGCTTGGTAGTCCTCGCAATCAGGCTTTCCAGAGGAGCTGCAGGGAACACTCGAACTCGGAACCTTCACAATGGAGTCTCTGAAGAATTTCATGATCGGATTGCCATTTACATCGACGTCCAGCAGAACCAGGTATCTGAACTTTTTAGGGATCAATTCCAGCGTAAACCTCAATGTTCTGGAAACTTTGAGCTGATCTTCTTCACCTCATCCATAGCGGCAGTACCACATCAGGTCATTCTGGCAGCTTTCCTCGTCGACAAAATTCTTCTTCTTCTAGATTCAGCTGCAAGATGATGTCCTTCAACTTGGAAATGGTGTCCTTTTCAGACTTTCCCGTCACTTCCAGGAAGATTCCATCGTGGATTATGCACTCTGTGTCTGAGAACATTGTGCATTCGCTGTACAACTCATTGTAGATGACCACCATATTGGCTTTGTTGTTTTTTGGCAGGGGGGTTGTGAGGCTTTGGGGCGAGTTATCTTCACTTTCTGAAATTCCGGGGCGACCGTTCTTCACTTTTCGCGGGGGCGAGATGGAAAAGGGGCGACCGTACCTGTTACCGTTGTGAGTACAAGCAAGGTGTGGGATCTGCTCGCCTGCTCGAGTACATACATTATACCTATAACGATCACAAAACGTACCTTAGGTACGTCATCAGCCAATCCCTGAAGTTCATGATTTTCTCAAAACTGAAAAGGGATAACATTGTTCTCTCCATAGATGGAGTGAATATTGAAAGAGTGTATGAATTTTGCTTTTTGGGTGTTATATAAGATGACAAATTATCATGGAAAAATCATATAGCATATGTAAAAGCTAAGGTGGCCAAAAGTATTTTTATTTTGAACAAAGTAAAATATCAAATCAAATCAAATCAAATTTATTTATATAGCACATTTAAAAACAACTCTCATTGTACCAAAGTGCTTCACAAGGCAGAATATAGTGGAATACAATACAATACAATAAAATGCAATACAATACAATTCAGTGCAGAAGACGTCAATAGTAAAACAACAGGCAAATAGGACAAAGTAATCTAAAAGGAAAGGTGCAAGTTCATGTCGGTGGTGCAAAGGCTTGTGAATATAAAAATGTTTTAAGTTGTGATTTAAAAGACTCAACGGAGGGCGCAGACCTAACGGCGAGGGGAATGCTGTTCCACAGTGTGGGGGCTGCGACAGCAAAAGGCGCGGTCGCCCCTGAGCCTCTTTTTGGTGTGCGGAACCCCTAAGAGACCCCTGTCTGCTGACCTGAGGGTCCTGGTAGAGGGGGGGTAGGATAGGAGGTTGGTGATGTAGGAGGGGGCCAGCCCATTAAGGGCTTTGTATACAAACAGGAGGGTTTTGAACTGGATTCTGAACCGGACCGGCAGCCAGTGGAGAGAGGCCAGGACAGGGGTGATGTGATCTCTCTTCCTGGTGCTGGTCAGGAGTCTGGCTGGTGCATTTTGAACAAGTTGTAGACGGGACAGGGATGACTGACTAATCCCAGTGTAGAGGGCATTACAGTAGTCTAACCGGGATGATATTAGTGCGTGGATGACTATTTCAAGGTCGTGTGTGGAGAGAAATGGTTTGATTTTGGAGATGGAGCGGAGGTGAAAGAAACTGGATTTGACTATTGCATTAATTTGTTTATCGAATTTAAACGCGGAAGCCAATAGTGTTTCAGCTTAAGAAAGTATTTAAAAATAAACTAATTATAAATTGGAGGGTTGAATTTCATTTTTTCTTTCGTTCTCTTATTTTAGTTATTTGTTTTTTTTAAGGCCCAAGAAGTCACAAAGTGACTTTGGTCACTTATTGTTTTTTGTTCTTCTTCTCCTCCTTCTTCCGCCAAAAATAGCACTTCTGGCTGAACCGTGCAGTCGGTTTTCACGAAACGTGGGAATCTGGTAGAGGGCCATGCCAAACGGTGACTATGCGAAGCCCATGACCATTGGCCAAAGGGTGGCGCTATAGCACTCAATTGAAAATGCAAACTTTGAATGCGCATAGCTCATGAACTATTTGACGGTTGGCAATGGAACTTTGATACACATTTGTGTCTCCTCATGCCGAACAACTTTCGTGCTCTGACTTTTGACCTCTGACCTTTAGATCACCCACCAATTTGAATTATATGAAAAACAGTTAAAATGTATCTCCTCCCAGGATCTTTGATCAAAATGCACAAAAACGTCTACACGTGAACTTTGGACCTATACGGACAAAACATCGTAGTACATTTTTCAAAGTTTTTATGAGCCAATGAAAATTGCTGGTTTGTGAAAATTCTTCTTCTGGCTATAATACATACATGCAGCGTCATATGCTTATGTCACTTTACAGTATAGTAGAGGGTCATGCCAAATAGTACTGAAAACAGTCTTACTCCAATTGGCCAAAGGGCAATAGCAATTTTTTGAAAATGAAACCTTTGAACAGTCATAACTCATGCTTTGTTTGGCCTGGATGATGTTACTGTTTACAATGAAAAAACTGACTGTGTCCAGATAGCTCAGTTGGTTGAGCTCTCACCTTCGGACCGCAAGGTTGTGTGTTCAAATCCGGGTACCGCTTGCAGCTATATTTTTCTCTTGTTTTTGAGCTCTTATATAGATCTTGTTGATTGTTCTCTCTCATTATTTCGATGTAATCATGGTGAAGCCAGGTAATGGCTGGTAGCAGTGCATCAATTAGTTAGTTAGTTGCTGCGAGAGTGAGGTCTAGCCAACACCAACTCGGGATTCCTGGATCGCTGCCCTCCACAAATTCCTATCCAACATCAGGTTCTTGAGCTCAGTGTTGTCAGCCAAGCTGTCGCGCCGCAGCACGTCTACATAGGTGGTACGCTTCTTTCCCCTCCTGGCTTTGCCCTGGGTTGGCTCCCATAGGGTCAATTTACTTGCCTCAAGTTCTGGATGCCTGACGCCTGATTTCCACACTCTCATCCCGTGCAAGGCTTTCCAGGCAAGTGCTCTCCGAACCTTCAGATCCTGTTCAGTTGAGGCAGTCCAGGCCCCGAGGTACTTGAAGTCCTCGACTTGCTCGAGCACCGTCCCGTCTGCAGTGGCAATGGTTTTGTCCTCGGTGTTGACTGTCATTACCTTTGTTTTCTTGGCATTGAGCTTGAGGCCGATCTTCCTGCACTCCTTTTCTACTGCCAGTAGTAGCTCCGTTCCTTTCTCGACTCGACTTCGGCCCGCTCATCCTAGCGCCACGCGTCGCAAATGGGAAGAAGGCAATAGCGGAAGGGCGATACTCGATACTGTTTATCCAGTTGCTTCGAAAGCGCAAACTTGTCAACCTGGCTGAGTGGCCCTTGTTTGTTTTGCTTGTTTTTATTTCCATCTAAAAGCAAGAATGGCAAGTGGCAATGTTTCTATATACCAAGTTGCTTGGATGTCGTAAATGTGGCAACATAGCGGGAATAGTACACTGTGCTGTACTCCACTGTGCTGTACTCCACTGTGCTGTACTGTACTGTACTGTACTGTACTGTACTGTACTGTACTGGACTGGACTGGACTGGACTCTGCTCTGCTCTGCTCTGCTGTGCTCCACTGTGCTGTGCTGTACTGTACTGTACTGGACTGGACTGGACTGGACTGGACTGGACTGGACTGTACTCCGCTGTACTGTACTGCACTCCGCTGTACTGTACTGTACTCGGCTGTACTGTACTGTATTCCACTGTACTATACTGTACTGTGCTGTACTCCACTGTACTGTACTCCACTGTACTGTGCTGTACTCCACTGTACTGTACTCCACTGTACTGTACTGTACTCGTCTGTACTGTACTGTATTCCACTGTACTGTACTGTGCTGTACTCCTCTGTTCTGCTCTCTTCTCTTCTCCTCTGTTCTGCTCTCTTCTCTTATGTACTGTACTGTACTGTACTGTATGGTTCGGTACCATAACGTACCGTACTGGACCGTACTGTATCATACTGAACTGTGCCATACTGTACTATATGGTACTGTACAATACTGTACTGTACAATACTGTCCCGTACTGTACGCTACTGTACTGTTCCATACTGTACTGTGCTGTGCTGTGCTGTGCCTTACCCTACTGTACTGTACTGTAGCATACTGTGCTGTACCGTGCTGCGGTGCCCTGTGTATGTGTGTGCATACGTGCGTGTGTGTATGTGTGTGTGTGTGCAAGGGGAGGTGCCGGGGAATGAGAAAGTTTTGATGTAATTTGCATCACAGCGAAATGTTGCGCAATAACAGTGTGTGTGACAAAAGTAATATTTGTACAGTAAATATGACAGTTGCGTGGATGCAATGTAGTGCAGCTGGATTTTGGGAGCGTGCAGATTAGTTTTTGCATGGAGAGATGTGTGTTAACAGTGTGGTTTGGTAGGAGAAGGAGCACGGATAAACGGCCATGTGCTTGTGTACCCCCTGTCTATTAGGGTAGAAGCTATTGTACCCCCTGTCTATTAGGGTAGAAGGATAATAATATAATATAAATCCGGGTCTCTAAACTACCTCCCCCTGTCCAGCCGGGGCGCCTGATGGAGGGGAAAGGAACTGGTTGGAATAACGTGTTCCTTCCACGTGCTACGTCCAACCAGCGTAACTCCCCCCTGTCAAGTGTAAAGGAGCAACTTGGACACTCAGGCATGAAGGAAGCATGAGTTCAAGTCTGTTGCTCTCCCCAGGTTGGTGGAGGGTGTGTAGAGCCCAGGATCACATTAGATAATTGACACAGGGGTGAAAAATAATATAATATAAATAATAAGTACTTCTTGCCAACATACATGGCCTACTTGTGCGCAAGCATTGCGCACAAGTACTGCTACTAACCAGTATCTACAAATATCTATAAATCCACTTTTATTTGTGTTTTTGTTATGTTATGTTTTTAAATGTGCTCTATAAATAAAGTTGGATTGGATTGGATCTATTCATTGCAACTATTACTAGGCTATTATACTACTTTAGATCATCAAGAATGGTGGTCCCCTATTGGCCGACGGATTACAGTACTTGCATGCTCTGCTTGCGCAAGTAATTACGTCACCATCAACAGCCAATTAGGGACCACCAAGGACAGGCCTACATACCATACATACCATACATTATACATACGCAGCCGACCAAAGTACTTGCGTGTGGGGTATGCATTTCCAACATGCATCGTTCCAAGTGGGCCAGTGGCCAACGGGCACCGCTCTAGTATGATGTAATAATTCATATCAACCATTTGGTCCTCAGATAAATGATTGAAGTCGCATTTACTATGAAATCGTAATTTATTTAAGTCGCATTTACTATGAAATCGTACATTTTTGTCCGTCACTCAAAATCCCCATACATGGGAAAGCCCCCATATATGGTGCCCAGGTCTCGTGACATCATCAAGGATGGAGATCCCTGATGTCATAGTAAAGGTGGCCTTACACTAGCCGATTTGTTTCAATCTGAAATCTGATAGCACCACACACTACAGGATAATCGGAGCGGGGCAGAGCAAATATCAAACATTCTTGATGTTGATCGGGCCGATCCCGATCGCGCTTTGAGCGGCCCCGAGCAGATCGATTGAGTCGGGCACCCCCCGAGCGTCAAAAAATGCCCGATTATCGGCTAGTGTAAGGCCACCTTTAATGCGAATTAGTCTACTTGCCAGCCCATAGAGCCCCATTGTGAACCCGGACATTTTGAGTGTCATTTAGAAATGTCGAGGCTGGTAGACTATATAGACGAATCCACAGAGCACTGCCCTGTAGTTGTCATCAATATTGGCCAGCAACTCTACATCTGACCTGAAACCCTTAGATCTCCATATATAGATATACTGTATGTCAGAACCTGTTCTGACATTCCATATGTTGATCCTTTCCCATCCATCCTTCCTCTTTGATGTCTCCCTTTTGACTGATACCTGTCCATTCAAACTCTAGACGGGCCTGCCCCAAAGCTATTAGTGCCCGGCAGTCGGCGAAAACTAGAGTTCTCAACGGGCCCGAAAATTAAGGCCCAGCCCTCATCAAACCCTGTACAAAAGAATGTCCCCGCTACCACCCTTAGATCTCCATATATGGAGCTGACCTGTTCTGACATTCCATACTGTATGTTGATCTGACCTCATCAAACCCTGTACACTCAAGACATGTTCCTTATATGGCCAGTACAGAATGTTGACCTGACCCCCCATGCCAAAGCGCCAGTGCTCGCCCAGCAGTCTGCCGTCAAGGCATCGAGGCGGATGCGTGCACGCGACCTAGGTCACTTCTCGCCCTTAGGCGTCTTATTGGTATTTAATGTATTATAATCAAGTTTTTTTTTCACATAACTTGCATTTAGTTGAAATCTAAACGAGTGGTTTCCACCCAACTAATTCAGGTAGACAGGTAGAGTTCAAAACCTGTCTCATCATTTGTCTAAGTTTGCACTAGCTGCCTCTAATTATTTTGCTTTTCTTTATTGTTCTGTAATGTCATGAAAAGTGCTATATAAATAAAGTTTATTATTAGTATTATTAAAGGACCACTCCACCACTTTTCAACCTATCTTTAATTGGTCCTCACTAATGTTCACGATAAAATGCAACAATTTTCTTCTACTCGGTCTGTGTCTCATAGGAGGGCTGTTGGCAGTTCAGAAACCCGTCCACCAGTGACATCATCGATGGGGAATCCAAGCTAATAGAAACTGCAGGCTTTCTATTCCTGAAAAGTTGCAATGCGAAAAATGGAAGCCATCGTCCTCACGATAATAACAATTTCAATATATTTAATAAGGGGGGCATGGTGGCACAGTCGGTAGTACTGTCACCTCACAGCTAGAAGGTCCTGGGTTCGATTCCCGCTGGGGATGCTGGGGGCATGTTTGCAAGCTTCACCCTAGGGTAGGTACCCTCACAAAAAAACATGCAGTAATCCTGGTCTCTAAACTACCTCCCCCTGGCCAGCCGGGGCGCCTGCGGAGGGGAAAGGAACTGGTCGGAATAACGTGTTCCTCCCACGCGCTACGCCCGCTCTGGTAAACTCTCCCCTGTTAGGTGAAAAGAAGCAGCTTGGACTCCTCATGCATAGAAGGGAGCATGAGGTAAGTCCGCTGCCCCCCCCCAGGTTGGCAGAGGAAGTGTAGCACCCAGGATTACATTAACACTGGGTGAAGAAATGGGTTGCAAAATCGTGGGATAAAGATTCAAAGATAAATATATTTAATAAAAAAGAAATCTTGTTTAAAAAAAGAATCTGCCTAACGATGATGTCACTGGTGGACGGGTTTCTGTCTGAACTGCCCACTACTGAAGAGCATGCCAGAATGAGAATAATGGACAAAACATTCAATTATGGTTGATTTTTCTTTCCTCTGTAGGCTACAACTACAGACCAATCATCACCATCCAACATTTTCATTACTATAGTTGTCACGTGTCACCAGTGTCTTCCATGCTTCACGTGGTGCAGGGGAAATGCACAATGTCTGGTAAACCTCACAGGTTTATGGTTTGTAACCACCAGCGGGAACATTTTCCACATTGAAATCCCACTAGGTCAAGTATTATCATTAGCACAAGGGATATGTTAACCCATTTTGGGCAGGAACCCCTTTTGGTGTTTTAAACATTGTTATAATTTAGCTATTGAAAAATAGCAGATCTACAAGCTCATAGCGCGCCACCGAGTGGCGCGCTACAAGCTTGTAGGTCTGCTATTTTTGAAAAATCGTGAAAATGTGGCGCAAATCCTGACAGAAAACGGTCAGGATTTAGAAGACATTGGGTTAATGAGTTTTGTAAACAACGTCCGTGGTGCAAAACCAACATTTAGCCTACACTCTCTTACATGAGTTCTAAAAGGTTAAGCACTTCCTCCTCATATCACTCACAGCTAAGATAGGCATATTTGAGGTGGAAGGGAGAGGTGACAGGTCAAAAAGATGAAGATCTATAGCACACAGCACTCCCTGACAGAACGGCTCAATCAGTAAATCCATGATCAGCGTTCACTATGACACAACCAGAGGGTGTGCTACCTTTACAAGTGGAGTAAAAGCGCATCTAAACTACTTGTTTCACCCTACACAAAATCTCTCACCGATCTATACAAGCTCACATCGCAGCGCAAAAGCGTTGTGAGCTTGTAGATTGGCTATTTTGGGCTAACGTCCCGTCCCCCAAAAAAATATGGATGCTGAGGGTTCAAGTGGTTTTGATCAGAGCCAAAACCCTAATTGTATAAGTGCTGTTGCCCCCCCCCCTCCACTACACCCTCGGCTCACCGTGATAATTATAGCAATAAAAAATAATAATAATACAGGAGCGTCCAGGTGGAACGTGGGGTAAAGTTCCTTCCCACCACATCTGACTAGGGGTTTCCTCCATCAAACACAACTGACCCCATTTTGATTGATTACTTTATTACTATTAGTCAGAAATGTAAAGAGCATGTGGTGGTACAGTCACATTAAAGCTAAAAGGATAACAAAAAAAGACCCGAGGACTTGTTTCCATTGTGGTCCTATGTATTCATCTACAGGTATATAGCATACAATACTAACACAATAATACATAAGAAATATAGAAATTACATTAACTTCCCCTTTTGGTGTCCTGATAGATGTTTTTTCAGGCCAATTTGGAATGAAACCAGTGTGAATGGATGGTGTCAGGGCATTCCACATTTTGGTGGCAGAGTAGTAAAACGAGAGCTTCCCCATGTTTGTTCTAAATTTGGGTGGTACCAGATCATGTTCGACATGTATGAGGGCACTGATGGCAATGTCTCTTTGACTATCTTAAAACACAAATCTGTGATATTCGCTTAACCCGGTCTTCAAGTTCACACATGCTAGGGGCAAAAATATTTCTTCAGTCATATCTTTACACTGAACCCATCCCTAACAGTTGATTCTATGTTTAGAATGACGTCCATGTTGCTACTATGATGTTGTGTCACCTCAGAGACAAGGTCTTAGTTCTTAAACAGGGCTCCAGACTAACCTTTTAGTTCACTGCACCGGTGCACTTCGCTTTTTCATATAGGCTACTGTATATTACGCACAGACAGATCAGCTAAATGCAAGGCGCACTGGTGCGACCAATAGACGCATTTCCAGACCACGTCACACTGATAAGAATGAAACCCATTGTTCATTAGATGCAATGCAAAAGTGGTCACAGCACTGACATGTAAAAATGCATCAAACCTTCAGACTTTTTCCTCCCAGTGTGGAAGGTGGTTTACCGTGCTCTCTCGCTCTTGAAATATATACCTTGGTTTTATGTTGTCAACTTGTGTGTAGACAATAATAGCAATTATCAAAGCATTTGTCCCCCCAAAACCCCACCTCCAGTCGCTGAGGGAGCGCTCCCTATGATCACGGCTGCTTAATCGCGCAGCTGTATCCCCTCAAACCAAATGTATGCCCCGCCGTGCAAAGGTGTAGCGTGCAGAGAACGGCCGAGAACCGCAGACCTCCAAGCTCCCAGCGGCCGCATCCACAACGCCATGTGAGCTTGTGTGTCAGCCGGCGTGCAATACCGTTGGCTGGGTGACGTATATATCCGTCTCACTAGAGCAGGGGTTCTCAACCCGTGGGTCGCGACCCCTCGGGGGGTCGCCAAATTATTTTAGGGGGTCCTCAAATTATTTTCAAAAATGGCGCGCTATGAGCTTGTAGATCTGCTATTTTTCAATAGCTAAATGATAACAATGCTTAAAACATCAAAAGGGGTTCCCGCCCAAAATGGTTTAAGGTTATTGTAGCAGTCAATTTATATTGGGGGTCGGGAGGGGGCGGGGCAGGGGTCCCGAGACATTGCCAAAGCATGTCCGGGGGTCCCCGGCCAAAAACGTTGAGAACCCCTGGGCTGGGTGATGTATATATCCGTCTCACTAGAGTGCGCCTCATCATCAGCCAACTGCACAAGAGGAGGTTGAACCGAAACCAGCGCTCCCCCAAAACAACAGGTTTGGGAATCTGTTGGGAATTGATTACATGAAACCGCCACAGAAACCCATCGATGTGCAGCACCAATGTTTGTGGCGCGTGCGTGCCCCATAATGGGTGCACTCTGCACACTCCCGAGTCCTGCTAAAGACAAGTGACAGCGGTGTGGAGGACTTGGTCCAATCAACGTGGACCGACCGACGCACAGCAGGTCTTTTTTTGACGGTTCTCGGCTCCAGCTTCTTGCGTCGTTTCATTTCTGTGTTGCCTTTGGGTTTACCTTTGCGAGGCAACTCCGCACGGCGGTGCTACAACAGCTACTGTCCACGTCCTGAAGGGCCAACTGAGGGGCAGACGCAGACACACACACACACACACACACACACACACACACACACACACACACACACACACACACACACACACACACACACACACACACACACACACACACACACACACACACACACACACACACACACACACACACACACACACACACACACACACACACACACACACACACAC
Organism: Electrona antarctica; assembly: GCF_951216825.1. NCBI lineage: Eukaryota > Metazoa > Chordata > Actinopteri > Myctophiformes > Myctophidae > Electrona > Electrona antarctica. The sequence goes on from NC_136793.1 coordinate 51,972,762, forward strand.
ACACACACACACACACACACACACACACAAAAAGAAGAAAAATACCCAACTGTTAGTATAGACGGGCCATTTGTAGTTTTAGGGTGAATAATATGATCATTCCAAAGTTTACTGACAGATATAAAGGGTTGGAAAGAAGTCAGAGGTTATGCAATTTATATAACGACAATCGAGTTGGGGGTGAGTTACGTGTTTTGTTTGAGTCCAAGAGTGTTGGCATTGTAGATCGTGTAGATGGTGTATTTTGCCCTGCTACTAAATAGTAGGACTGGGGACCTTTTGTATTTATTAGGTACTGTAAGATGTATTCTGGATGTTGTATTTGCTGGTCCAAAATGTAACATTGACGATGTGGTATTGAAGTGTCATTTTATTTCTGCCTCTTGGCCAGTTCCCACTTGTTAAAGAGACGCAGTCTCAATGTGTTGTTACTGGTTAAATAAAGGTTAAAAAATTTAAAATTAAAAAAGTGAACTTTAGACAAAACTATCTGCCAAAGCACTATATAGCTCACCCATCTGTGTTGAAATGAATTGTGTTACTACAAGCTGATAAGCCAAACGTTATTTGTAAATTGGTCAATTTGTAAATTCTTCCTTTGTTCAAATAATGTATAACTGCATATTTATGGGTACTGGGGCATTCACTAGTGGATTTACTAGTCGACTAGTAAACTAGTCGACTAGTTGCTTAATGCCCTATAGGTTTTCAGCCATGCCTTTTGCTACGGCTGTGAGAATATTGTTATTGTATGCCGTCTATGAATCCGTGCTTCACACCATGTGAACATGGTCGGGAGTTAAATAAATGATGAGGCTGATCAGAGAGGATCCTGATTCACTCCTCAAACTCTTATTGAGATATCAAATCAATGCTCAAATACTGTTCTGATTATAATTGTTGTAATTAATTAATTAAAGGTTAGATCATGTTAGATGTATATATATATATATAAAAAGAACATCCTAAAACTAATGCTATACCTGTACTTGTCCCCCTGTGCAGTGGTCCAATAGGGTCAGGCAGCCAACAATCCGATTGGTCAGCTGGTCTTGGATTGACGGGGACAGCAGCGAATCGGACGTTACGTCAACCAACAACCGCAACAAACACCTCAGCAACACAAACACACGCTGCCCCTCCATCCTGGAGAGAGAGAGAGAGAGAGAGAGAGAGAGAGAAGAGTGAGGTAGTAGAAACATCAATGTTTACCACTAGGGGGCAGAAGTTATCCCGTTTCAAAAACTATAGGGCTCCCCCATAGCGCTGTACTGTGTGTGTGTGTGTGACTGTGTGCAGAGCCGGACTAACAATGTAACTAGGTGGAGCTTAAGCGCCAGGGCCCGAAGCTTGCAGGGCCCGGTACGAGACTATAGGTACAACGGTTGCTTCTGTCGAAAAATATAACGCAACACTGGAACCCCCGCTAGTGTTTTTGGTCTTCTCGTCTGACAGTTTCTGTAGCAGCCTGATACTAGCAGCAAGGGGGGCCTGGGGGGGTTCCCGACGGCTGCGCGTCGCTTCCTCCTCCGACAGAGGGGAAGCGAGTAAGCGACGCCGTCAGAAGCCCCCTCTCAGGAAGGCCCCCTCTCTCAGACCGACCAACGTGTGTTGTTGTTGCGACAATAACATAGCCTACAGCCTATGTAAGAGGAATATAAACACAAGACCTTGGCGCAAAACTTCATATTTACCCTGCTCTAATGCAACAAAAGTGTGTTCTTACATCCTCCATTTCACGATTTCAGCACTCGTGAGTAAATTAATGTAATTGCTAATTTGCTATTATGAAAGTTTTCAGTGACGTTGCACCCACCACAACTTGGTTGCATTGTCGTCAATAATTAATGTCTTTAAAACGTTCTAATATTAATATAGCATATTGGCATTGTCTGTTGGTACACACGTTATATGGACCATGTAACAACATGGTCAACAGCACTGTTTGCAAATGTAGCTACATTTGTTGGCCACAAAGACAATTTAGACAAAACATGCTGCTGCATGTTTATTGTTAATGACTGTATTAATAACCATAAAGTAATCTCCTAGTCCTTACATAATAGTTTAGCAGAGACTGAAGTTGGAAAGGCTGTGCCCAGTGCGGCTGTGTCTTGTGTCAGGCTGTCAGCGGGCAGCGCAGGCAGTAGTGGATATGCGCTAAACGGCGAAATGCATGTTAATTAATTAATTAATTAATTGGCTGAATCTGTAGGGCCTTTTGATTTTGTGAAGCGCCAGGGCCTTGAGAGGGGTTGATCCGTCACTGACTGTGTGTGTGTGTGTGTGTGTGTGTGTGTGTGTGTGTGTGTGTGTGTGTGTTAGGGCATTAAGCAACTAGTCTACTAGTCGACTAGTAAATCCACTAGTCGACCTTGTTGGTACTAGTTGACTAGTTGATTTAAAAAAATAAAAAAAAACATTTATTTTTATTTCTTTCATGTATTGTCGTTTTCTCCCTTGGTGCTTTAGTATATTTTTGTGTACAGCACTTTGTTTCAACTGTGCTTTATAAAGTGGATTGTATTGTATTGCAACCTTGACACGTCGGCAAACAAAACAGAAACGCTTTGCCGACACTGCAAGTTGCGGCCGCGCGCGCAAGCTTAATTTCCGTCCACCAGCTGTTTAAAAACCCAGAAGAGACGCGTTCTGTAAGTTGCATCTTCTTGAAGCGACTGTCCGGGAGTAGCCTGTGAGTGAGAATGAGAGAGAGAGAGAGAGAGAGAGAGCTAGACTGACCGCGGCCAGGCGACGCGTACGGTCTCCTCTAGGGCCCGGAGGACCCCCAGCCTGCCCTGCTCCTCGGGCGGGTCCGACACCTCCAGGTACGCCACCACCACCTGCTCCACCCGCTTCAGATGTCTGCACACTGCTACGCCCATCCTGGGCAGGAGGGAGCAGAAAACCAACGCACCCCTCAATATATACTGTACCACCACGACCACACCACTAGTCATTTCATACAACGGCACAGACAGACACCTGTCCCTAGTACCTATGTACTGGTAGTTAGGGACACCTGTCCCTAGTACCTATGTACTGGTAGTTAGGGACACCTGTCCCTAGTACCCATGTACTGGTAGTTAGGGACACCTGTCCCTAGTACCTATGTACTGGTAGTTAGGGACACCTGTCCCTAGTACCTATGTACTGGTAGTTAGGGACACCTGTCCCTAGTACCTATGTACTGGTAGTTAGGGACACCTGTCCCTAGTACCTATGTACTGGTAGTTAGGGACACCTGTCCCTAGTACCTATGTACTGGTAGTTAGACACAGACAGACACCTGTCCCTAGTACCTATGTACTGGTAGTTAGACACAGACAGACACCTGTCCCTAGTACCTATGTACTGGTAGTTAGGCACAGACACCTGTCCCTAGTACCTATGTACTGGTAGTTAGGCACAGACACCTGTCCCTAGTACCTATGTACTGGTAGTTAGGCACAGACACCTATCCCTAGTACCTATGTACTGGTAGTTAGGCACAGACACCTGTCCCTAGTACCTATGTACTGGTAGTTAGGCACAGACACCTGTCCCTAGTACCTATGTACTGGTAGTTAGGCACAGACACCTGTCCCTAGTACCTATGTACTGGTAGTTAGGGACAGACACCTGTCCCTAGTACCTATGTATTGGTAGTTAGGGACAGACACCTGTCCCTAGTACCTATGTACTGGTAGTTAGGGACAGACACCTGTCCCTAGTACCTATGTATTGGTAGTTAGGGACAGACACCTGTCCCTAGTACCTATGTACTGGTAGTTAGGGAAAGTTAGCCACATTTGTGACCAATCTGCAAAATAAATGCTTACCAAATACCAATAGCTTTCTTCGCAAATGCGTTCATAAAAAGGTGTCTACGGTCACCTCTGAATTTGTTCTTACCCAACTCCCTTGGGATACTTTGTGACGATGGTTATGGGACGTTTTTAGCCCAAGGAGTGTTTTTCGTGCAAAACAAGTGCTTGCGATGGATTCAGAATCATGAAAAAAACCCTAGTTTGAACCGTTGTTAACACCATGAACGCCCGGGAGTATTTAGGACTATTAAATCAGAGTGCCCAGCAACGGAGCACATTTAGCGACGCACCAGGCGCTATCCCGGATGTAGCTAGAAGTAGCTAGATGTAGCCAAAACACCCCCGAGGCGATCGACAACAACGGGAGGTATGATTAATTCTAACGTGACCGCGATGGCCTGTCTAAAACATAATCTTTGATTAGAATTGGACGGAATGATTTAGATCAAGAGTTATTCACTGATCCGCTAAAATGAGGGGGAACATTTTGGATGACGTCCCAACCGGAAATTACATGGAATGTTGCCCAACAGACGCTCCCAGCCTGTGGAGCGATGCCAAGGGGCCAGTGAGGCACTCCAATGTTGAAGCACTGGGCCCTAGTGGTACGAGGAGGGACTACAGGCGGACCCGTGGATTCATGACCGGGAAACCCCGTGCAGCTGGGCTTTAACATTGAGCGCTCGGTTGCACTTCCGCATTTGCCAACCAAAATTTGGTTGGCAAATGCGGAAGTAGACGTTCTGAGACGGTCCTTCCGGGTGCTTCAAAACGCCACTGAGCAACTTCCGCTGACATGAATAGCGGAGGGGGCGGAGCTTCTCGCCAGATCAGTTTCTATCCTTTTATATACTCTATGAGCGATGCGCTCGGTTTTGATCAATACAGCTCCGTCCTTTTATTAATCTCCGTCCTGAGCGCTGGGCGTTACTATTTGAGAGGACGGAGAACTTTATGCCGCTCAGGTTAATGGTGCGCCGACTTTCAGCAGCTGTCACAAAGTTTCCCAAGGAAGTTGGGTTGGAACAAATTCAGAGGCGATAGTAGACACCTTTATGAACAAACACATTTGTGAAGAAAGTAAGCATTTCTTTTGCAGAATGGTCACAAATTTGGCTAACTTTCACTAACTATGGGGCAGGATGGAGGCACAGACAGACAGACAGGTACCTCTCTACGTATTGGGGCAATAAGGACTACTAAGGAGGCATATACAGACAGACAGACAGACAGACAGACAGACAGACAGACAGACAGACAGACAGACAGACAGACAGACAGACAGACAGACAGGTACCTCTCTACGTATTGGGGCAATAAGGACTACTAAGGAGGCATATACAGACAGACAGACAGACAGACAGGTACCTCTCTACGTATTGGGGCAGTAAGGACTACTAAGGAGGCATATACAGACAGACAGACAGACAGACAGACAGACAGACAGACAGGTACCTCTCTACGTATTGGGGCAGTAAGGACTACTAAGGAGGCATATACAGAGTAGACAGACAGGTACCCCTCTATGTATTGGGGCAGTAAGGAGGCGTATACAGACAGACAGGTACCTCTCTATGTATTGGGGCAGTAAGGAGGCGTATACAGACAGACAGGTACCTCTCTATGTATTGGGGCAGTAAGGAGGCGTATACAGACAGACAGACAGGTACCTCTCTATGTATTGGGGCAGTAAGGAGGCGTATACAGACAGACAGGTACCTCTCTATGTATTGGGGCAGTAAGGAGGCGTATACAGAGTAGACAGACAGGTACCTCTCTATGTATTGGGGCAGTAAGGAGGCGTAGACGTGACAGACAGGTACCTCTCTATGTATTGGGGCAGTAAGGAGGCGTAGACGTGACAGACAGGTACCTCTCTATGTATTGGGGCAGTAAGGAGGCGTATACAGACAGACAGGTACCTCTCTATGTATTGGGGCAGTAAGGAGGCGTAGACGTGACGGAGGTCCACCTTGCTCTCCATCTCCATGTGGGTCAACATCAGCCTCAACACGTCGTCATGACGACCGGGCCTCCTGGGGCGGGGGGAGGGGGTCGACGAGCAGGGGGGATTCTCCAGGACCACCAACACGTCCAACAGACACAACAGAACAGACTGAGATAGAGAGAGGGAGAGAGAGAGAGACAAACACATCCAACAACAACAAAAAAAGAACAGCAAGACATTGACTGAACACGGATTAAACTTTACCGTACGCCTGCCTATCCTTCAAAAATCACACCCGTGTGAAGTAAGTGGTGCAACTCCGTGTGGGGGTCTGGCGCCCTATGAGCTTGTAGGTCTGCTATTTTTGAAAAATCGAAGAACGACTGACATAACAAACTTTTATTTAATTTTTAGAATCTGATCTCAGGTCAAAATGGGTTAATCCATTAAAGAACGGAACAGAAAAGAACCAACTGAGCCATGGGTTCATTTGGTAGTGATGAAACGTCACATGCAGTTGAAGTAATGACGTCCTGAGCGGACATGTCCCTATGTTCCGCACAAGATGACATTTAAAGGGCAAGCGGACGGATGCACTCTTACAATTAGCTCTGGTCCATAGCTCTAATGCGTGTGTGTGTGTGTGTGTGTGGGGGGGGGGGGTGCTCTCTTTATATTGTAAGATAGCTCTGATCCATAGCTCTAATGCGTTGCATTTAGAGCTATGTTACCCTCGACTTCCGCCGCTCGCATGAATGCAGACCAGCCTCTCGTCTTTAAATAAAAAGAACGTTTTTGCTACTCACCAAAACAAAAGGCGGGTTGTGTCAATAGAAAGCCTACTTTCCTTAGTGGGAGCACTCTGAGCCCCCCCACCACACGTATAAACGGTACTTTTTGGCCAGAAAGGGATTTTTTTTCAACGGAGGAAAAATATTCTCTATGAGGCAATTCTGTCCAAAAAGTTTGTGTGTGTGGTGGGGGGCTCAGAGTGCGTCCACTAGCAAAAACGTTCTTTTTATTTACGCTAAAGACGAGAGGCTGGTCTGCATTCATGCGAGCGGAAGTCGAGAGTAACATAGCTCTAAATGCAACGCATTAGAGCTATGGACCAGAGCTATCTTACAATATACACACACACACACACACACACACACACACACACACACACGCGCGTGCGCACACACACAGACACGCATGTTTAACCCACGAAAACCGCAGCCAAACACATATAATTTTGGGGGTCCTTGACAATTGTATTGAGAGGATGGCCCCTTGAGATGCAGCATCTCATTTTAGAGGGGGGGGGGGGGGTCCTATTCCTATACGCATAAGGAAAAGGTTTGAGCACCACTGACAGCAACATAATACGTTTTCCAGAAAACTATTATGATTTTAGGACTTTAGAACAATATTAGAAAACCGTCGCAGAAAATTGCAGCAGATATATATGATATTTTAGATGCTTGTCGTGTGTGTGTGCGTGTGAGAGTGAGTGAGTGAGTGAGTAATGAAATGAAATGATTACTATATTTACCCAGGGTATCTGGGCTAAGCTCAAGAACTTGTTTCCAGACAGGCCCCCCAGTGTGTGTGTGTGTGTGTGTGTGTGTGTGTGAGTGAGTGAGTGAGTGAGTGTGTGTGTGTGTGTGTGTGTGTGAGTGAGTGAGTGAGTGAGTGAGTGAGTGAGTGAGTGAGAGTGAGTGAGTGTGTGTGTACGTACGTACGTACGTACCTGTACCAGTGGTGTGTCGGTGGTATAGAGGTGATTGAACAGAGCCTGATACACAACTTCAGCTCTGTTGAACTGACGCAGCTCTGCGTGGGGCTGGGACAAACAAAACACTGTTACATGTACATGTACAATATTATATACCACACACAAAACAGTGGAGAGTCCATGAGGCTAATTCCAATACCCCAAATCTCTGCCGCTCGCTCGCTCACACACACACACACACACACACACACACACACACACACACACACACACACACACACACACACACACACACACACACACACACACACACACACACACACACACACACACACACACACACACACACACACACACACACACACACACACACACACACACACACACACACACACTCCAGCAAGGTGAAATTGGTGACCTGCTAAAATATGTGACCATCTTGTGGACTTCACATCACTTACATGGATGTCTTTAAGTTTAAAAAACATTCACTTTGAAAGAATATATATATTCAAAGATTTGCGCCGCATTTTTACGATTTTTCAAAAATAGCAGACCTACAAGTTCGTAGCACGCCACTCGGTGGCGCGCTATGAGCTTGTAGATCTGCTATTTTTCCAATAGCTAAAGTATAACATAATACTTAAAACACCAAAAGGGGTTCCCGCCAAAAATGGGTTAAATATGTGGCCTGAATACCGCTAGGTTGACCTCTGCTAATAAACAAACTGCAATGTTGTGAAATGGCCTATAAAACAGTTTGAAGGTATTAGCGATGCGTTGGAGAGCTTGTAGATCCACAATTATTGCTATTTTAGAAGTGGGACCGAAGTGGTGAACTTAGTTCTTGCCAATTGCCACCCCCCCCCCCCCCCATTTCTTTCTGAAGTTACGCCTCTATAGAGCGTCGCAGTCCCGCCCCTTACCATGGACCAGGAAATGATTCTCCGTTCATTTTCCTCATAGACATTTCAGAAAGTATTTATTTAAAGACGTTTACGCCGCGGACAAAGCCAACTCGAGTCGTGACAAATCATGACAACAAACACAATTTTTGGGGCCGAAAAAATTATTAGAAAGAAGAAAAAAACGGCAGGTTACAACACTTTTTTTGTTGTTTTTCTTCTTTGTAATTATTTGTTTGGTCCAAAATATTGTTTGTGTTGTCATGAGTTGTCACGACTCGAGTTGGCTTTGTCCGCGGCGTAACCGTCTTTAAATAAATACTTTATGAAATGTCTATGGGAAAAATGCATTGGGTTTCATTTCCTGGTCCATGGTAGGGGGCGGGACTGCGACGCTCTATACAAGGCTGTTAACACGCACCACGTTGAGGACTATGTGGTGCAGACACTTGACTCCCAGCAGCCTGTTGTCCAGTCTATGGTTGTCCGACAGCAGAAGAGACGGGGACAGAACACGGTCCAGGACAGGGGACAGCGAGGGACGCGTCACCTGGACCAAGAAAGCGCATACATACAGTCCATTAACCCATACATACAGTCCATTAACCAATTTAGGCATGACCTCGAAATTAAAAAAAAATCCTCCAGTTTTCTGAAATATTTTTTTTCACGATTTTTCAAAAATAGCAGACCTACAAGCTCGTAGCGCGCCACTCGGTGGCGCGCTATGAGCTTGTAGATCTGCTATTTTTCAATAGCTAAATTATAACATAATGTTTAAAACACCAAAAGGGGTTCCCGCCCAAAATGGGTTAATGAGTACCACAGACGAAAAACAGTCCAAGTCCAAATTTCATTCTGACCCCTCCACGAAAAGGCCTCGTTGTCCTGAACCCTTATCATTTATACATTATGGATCAATAGTGTGGACTTAGACTGTTTTTCGTCTGTGGCATTCAATATTGAATAATTATTGAAATAATTAATAATAATAATAAATACTAAGAATGATGCTAAAAGTAAAAAAAACCCACCTGCAGCAGGGTCCAGGAGAACACCAGTTTGACTGCCTCACATCTCTGCCAACGTTCCCTGCACACAGTGGGCACTTGAGTGGTCGACAAAGTACAAACAGGCTCCGTACGGAACTATGCATGTGCGGTACCAGTGACGTAGACTCCGTGGGGGCGGCGGGGCTCGAGCCCCCATGAGGAATAGAGCTCCGAAGTCTGACGTCACTTTCAGTAGAGGGTGTCAATCTCCAGGTTCATGTATTTGTTTTTTGCATTGAGATCCCCAGACGGCGATTTTAGGTCGCTTCATATAAGAACTGTGTTTGAAAAATAAACCGACCACCTCGGCGTTTCTGTCAGGGGAGTGGCTGTGCGTCGTTAATGATGTCCATTCATATTTGATACAGCCAGTTTCTAGAGAAAATGGAATTAATGTGACGGCAAAAGCCTTGAAACTACATATGAATGCAATGTCGCTGAGCATATACGTCACGCCCAGCTGTCAACATATTGCGTTCCTGAGATTCCTCGTTGACGTAAGCTCAGCTGGTGGTGACTCGACTCGTACTAACCACGATACATTATATATCAATAAAATAAAAATAAAAATAAACGTAATTAACGTTCAGTTTCTGTTGTGCGACGGGCTGCGGGCAGAAGCAGCCTACCCGGAAATGTAGTCTCTGGGTTGTTTGGCTCGTTTCTAACGCTTATTTTGTTACTCTTTGGGTATATTTGTACATTTCCACCTTCAGTCGATGCTTCATATCCATATGAGTGAAAAGGCCCGGGTGATCGGTTTATTTTTCAAACACAGTTCTTATATGAGGCGATCTAAAATCCCCCTATGGAGAGTACAATGCTTATAAAAACATACATGAACCATGGCGCTCACTGCCCTCTACTGGTAGTAGAGGGCATTGACGTCAGGACTTCGGTGCTCTATTAGACCTGAATATATCATTACTCTATCTATGGAATATATATATTCGCCTCGGTCCGTCCCGTTTGTACCGCGCCAGGTCGCGCCGCGACCGTTCGCGCAATTCTCGTCTTTGCATTGACTTTGTATGTAATCGCGCCGCTCTAACCATCCAAGTCTGAACGCACCTTAACACCTCTTTTGTCCTCTTTTGAGAGAGGAAGAGAAAAAAAGAAAGAGTTCATGTCTTTAATGAACGATCTTGTTTTGCTGCTATTAATGATTACGAAAACCGTTAGGAATGACTCCCAGTTATATCTAGGCTAAATAAAACAGACGCACCCATTGAGACATATTATGGCCGATTCTACAGATGCCTTCTAGATCTAGTTAGTTCTCAAACATTTCCGTGCCAAGGACCCCCCAATATGATGTGTATTTGGCCGCAGACTCCCATCTGAAAAGGTTTTGTTTATGCCAGAAGAGGTTTTGTGTTTAAAAAACTATCTTTATCTTACAAAAATGTTCAAAAATAGCAGATGTACGAGCTTGTACACCTGCTATTTTTGAATAGCCAACCGATATTTGTGTGGGTTGGGCGGTGCAGATTATCTCTCGTAATGGCTCAGGTGAGTGGCGCGCAGGCCGCGGGGACTAAAAAAATAAACCCTGGCAAAAGCCAGTGGTGGAAAGTAACTAAGTACTTTTACTTAAGTACTGTACTTAAGTACAATTTTGAGGTATTTGTACTTTACTTGAGTATTTCCAATTTCCAATACTTTTACTTCTACTCCACTACATCTCAGAGTCACAATTTGTACTTTTACTCCACTACAATTATTTGAAAACCTTAGTTACTAGTTACTTTGGAGATTAAAATTTTGATTAGAAAACATACATTAACCACTTCAACCCTATACATTTCGGCCATTTGAAAATAGCCGATCTACAAGCTCACAATGCGTCGCGTTGCGACGCATTGTGAGCTTGTAGATCTGCTATTTTCAAAAGATTTTGTACACCGTTTGAACTTGTGAAGTGGGACATTCTGCAATATGAGTACTTTTACTTTTAGTACTTTAAGTACATTTTGATGCCGATACTTTTGTACTTTTACTCAAGTACATTTTCAATTCCGTACTTTTACTTGTAACGAAGTAGTTCTAAATTGCAGTATTGGTACTTTTACTTAAGTAAAACAATTGAGTACTTTTTCCACCACTGGCAAAAGCAAAGTTCTTTGTTTACCCAGGGAAGTGGACTAAGCTCGAGATGCTTGTTTACAGCCACACCCTGCTCATAGAACCTTTCATGGTAGGGGTTCAATGCCTTGCTCAAGGGCACTTCAGCGGTGGTAGTTTTAACGTGCCGGTCCGGGGATTCGAACTGGCGACCTTCCGGTATCAAGACCGCTCCGCAAACCGTTCGGCCACCGCTGGCCGCTGATGGATTACTCAATTCCGAGCCTGAATCTGAATCATCCATTCAGCAGTAAACTAACTTGGTCAGTTCCGGTTGGAGAACATCCAGGATTCCTCCAACGATTCCTCCGCTCTCTCTCTCCCCTCCGAGGAGATGGGGGGCGTCCCTCCATGCGCCGGCTCTAAGCAGTGCCCCCGTCAGCTTAGAGGCCGCCTCTCTGGAGACCGGGCTGGTCCACGGCTGCTCCTGGAAGTAGAGAGGAAGTGTACAGTACAGTACAGTACAGTACAGTACAGTACAGTACAGTACAGTACAGTACTTTTATCATAATTCACCGTTACACAGCGGTTTCCCACAGTGGGTCAGACTAGGGACCACTTTTGAATCATGGACCAATTTTAATTAAATATCAGCCTTTATTCTGATATTCAGATTAGATTTTCTTTTTGTTGACGTTTTTTTAGAATAAAGGTTAATTCTAGTTTCACTAGTTTGGGTCCCAGGGGGGGAAGACGTCAAATTTCTCTTTTGGGTATCGAGCAAAAAAAAAACCCTTTGGGAGCCACTTTGTGTGTGAACACACATACCGCTGCCGTGACGGTACCTGGAAGTGGGTGACGGCGAACACGCAGCAAAGAGGGGCCACGGCGTGGAGCAACGACACGCCTTCTCCTTCCCCCGGCGGCGGTGGTGTCTCCAGGGACAGCCACCCTCCCAGGGCGTCCAGCAGAGCGGTCAGCGCGGAGCACGCGGCCAGAGCCCTGGTCGGGACGGGCTCGTAGCAGCTGGCGGGCAGAGAGCCGCTGTCCGTCTCACATAGAGGCAGAGCGGCGCAGGCCGTCACACTCTGAACCAGACCTGCGTATTTTCCTAAATTTTGATTAGAAAACATACATTAACCACTTCAACCCTATACATTTCGGCCATTTGAAAATAGCCGATCTACAAGCTCACAATGCGTCGCGTTGCGACGCATTGTGAGCTTGTAGATCTGCTATTTTCAAAAGAGTTTGTACACAGTTTGAACTTGTGAAGTGGGACATTCTGCAATATGAGTACTTTTACTTTTAGTACTTTAAGTACATTTTGATGCCGATACTTTTGTACTTTTACTCAAGTACATTTTCAATTCCGTACTTTTACTTGTAACGAAGTAGTTCTAAATTGCAGTATTGGTACTTTTACTTAAGTAAAACAATTGAGTACTTTTTCCACCACTGGGCGTACGTACCGTCATCACGCTGATTGGTGGACTCGGGAGTGAACAGCCAGTGAGGATCCCCGGTTCTGAACAGCTGCTCCACGAGGCCAATGGCGGCCACAGCGTCATGGTGGGAGGGGCTCTGTGCTGCACCAATCAGCCCCTCCCGGAGGCGGGCGAGGACCTCTGTGATTGGAGGACCACGACGTGGGGAATCAGAGGGGAGGTGGAGGCCGTCGAGGAGAGACGACAGGTCCATTCAGAGGCTGGAGACAGAGAGAGACACACAGACAGAGACACACAGACAGAGAGAGACACACAGAGACAAAGATGGAGACAAAGAGAGTCAGAGAGACAGACAGAGAGAGAGAGAGACAGACAGACAGACCTGATATTTTTTTACTAAATGCTACAAACACCAAATTGAGACTCGAGTTCTGCAAATCCATTCCCTGCATCCAACGTTAACACCAAGCAGAGCAGAATTAGGATGACGATACCCACTAATTATAAAAATGTATCAAAATTCAAAAGAGAGCATTTATGGTTAAAGTCTGGGAGTGTATCACGAAGGGTCAATTTGGATATTTTGTACTCTCTCTGAGACTGAGTTACACTCAGGGTTTTGCATTGTAGTGAAGTATATTTTAACCAGGGAGAGTACTCCTGTCCGAGCCGTGCACAGAGAGTTGAAATACTTTCTAGGCTAACTTGAAGAAGAAGTCGGAGGCAGGCAAGCAGACGATGTTCTCTGAGGTCAGCTTTATTTCAGCAGAGTAACAGGATACAGCATATTAGCACAGACCGGAGCCTGGTTGACCACCATGGTGGCGGTCAGCCTGTAATGCACACCATCCTTACATTGAGGTACATGCAAGCTGAGGGACAGACGCACAAGGGCACCTCCTTGAAGGAACACATCAAAATATTCTGATGTTTTCAAGAACTAACCAGCCTTAGTTGAAAATAGCCCCTATTTGCTATCTTTATCTTTATGATAGATCAACATTGGCCAGGTTCTCCTGGACTGCCTGCTAAGACCCTAGAGTGTCATGACATAATGTTTAAGCAGATGGTCAGCAGTTGAAACCACTCATGTGGGGAGAGAGCGCAGCAATTTAGGCTTACACTTAGTTAAAATCATAACTAGGCTGTCCACAAAATGAGATTATAACAGAATGTGGTTCACAGATATCCTTCAGTAGTTTAGTCCTCCTAAAGTCAAGTCTGTAATAAGCTTGTCTACAAGGTTATAATAAACTATGAGGTTATACATCATTTTGTTTATTAATATTATTTGTTTATAAACGGTGTATTGCACCGAATCACATTGCTGCACACAATGGTTACCTCCTAGCCCCTCAAGGAACCCTCGTAAAAGGTTTCTGACATTTGGATGTTTACCTTTTAGAAACCTTTTACGAGGGTTCCAAGAGGGGCTAGGTTACCTCCTAGCTCTGGTCCATATTATCTCTCAGTTTACGGAAATCCGTCAACATAATTGTTCAACATTAAATGAGCATGACAGCATGTTCTTGTTATTATTATTATTACCTTTGATTTGATTTTCCTTCCCAAACAGCAGAACTCAGCAGTGCAGCCAAAAACTCCTCAGCGTTGCCATCATGATGTCAGTAACCGTCGGACATCTTATGGGGACGGACGATGTGTTGTTCCGCACTTAAATATTTCCGACAGTATTGTAATGGCTGGTACGATTCGCTTCCCCAGAAGACTCGACAACCTTCTAATGATTTTGCTTTAATGAACAGTAACAATATAGCAACAATAAGTCACATTGAACTCCCTGGAACGCTCTCGGACTTATGGCTAACCTAGCGGTCTCTTAGCATGCTAACAACAACAACAACAACAACACCACCACGCCAACGTTTACGCTAGACTTCCCGCTTCCGGTCAACCCCTTGAGTGAATCCCCCTCCCCCCGGCACAGCTTGACCTTAAAGGCGCACACACACACACACACACACACACACGCACAGTCCCATACATAAACCCAACAGTATTCCCATTATCCCATGATAATAACCATAGACTGTGATTATAACACAGTCTTAATGTGGGGGCTGCTAAGTGTTGTTTAATTGATGTTTTTTAACATGACTTTGTTTGACATAATGAGTTTTGATCTATGTTTGTTCATTGTTCACAGTACTTTTCTCGTGAGATAGACAATTTGTGACGAACGCAGTCGCAGAAGAGACATTTTTCTTTGAAAAATAGACAACCTACAAATCGATAAAGTGGTTATTTTAAAATGATTGTTATGCTATGCTAACTAAACTACACTTCGCTTCCCTTTTCTCAATAACCAATTCAATCTGCTTTGATTGACTGATTGATTGATTTATTAACAGTTTGCAGAATTACAGTACATTTCAAATAGGCTACAACTCAATACAAAAAAACTGTTAAAGGACCACTTCACCACTTTTCAACTTCTCTTCTCTTCTTCAACTTCTCGTCCTAACTAATGTTCATGATAAAATACCACAATTTTTTCCTACTCAGTCTGTGTCTCATAGGAGGGCTGTGGGCAGTTCAGAAACCCGTCCACCAGTGACATCATCGATGGTGAATCCAAGCTAATAGAAACGGCAGGCTTTCTTTTCCAGAAAAGTTGCAATGCAAAAGTTGAAGCCATCGTTCTCACGATGATAAAAATCTAAATATATTTTAAAACAAATCTTGTTTTGTGTCCGAACTGCCACAAGTTCCGACAGTATTGTAATGGCTGGTACGATTCGCATAGGAGGGCTGCATAGCCCTCCTATGAGACACAGACTGAGTAGGAAAAAATGGTGGTGTTTTATCATGAACATTAGTGAGGACCAGTTATATGAAGAGATGTTGAAAAGTGGTGAAGTGGTCCTTTAACAGTGAGTGGACGACACCATAAAGCATTACACTTGTTTACAATAGGGCCCACCATTTTCAATTCATCAAAACATTTAGAGACGTACGAATATACACAACTATATAGTCAAAAGGAAATCATCATAGGAGGTAAAAAGGGAAAAGAAACATATACAGTGGGGGGGAACAGGGGTGGGGGGGGGGGATTCAGATTTTACGGGGGCCAGTTTCGAATTGCATCCGTCCGTAGGTGCCCTTTGAGAGCAGTTTTGAAGGAGTCAAGGGATTTGCATGTCCTAATGACTGTTGGTAGGGTGTTCCACGTTTTGGTGGCATAGGAGCGAAATTAATTTAGTCCCTTGTTTGTGCCGAATCTGGGTTGCACATGGTTTGTTGAACTCCCTCTGGTGTTGTGGGTGTGGACTTTGTTGACATTAAGGAAGTATTTAGACAGGTACATGGGTATCTTGGTGGTGTAGCGAATCTTGTGGACCAGACCCAATGCAAGGTGCTGTACTCTGTCATCAACCCTAAGCCATTCCAGCCTGTCAAAGTGGACAGGGGTGAGGTGGGTTCGGGGAGTGAGGCCAAGTAGTAGCCTGACCAGTTTGTTTTGGGAAGTCTGGAGCCTTGTTTTAAGGGCCTTAGAGGTGCTGTGGTACCAGCAGGTGCAAGCGTAGTCAAAGAAACCTTGTACGAGGGCTCCTGTTAGGGTCTTCAAGGTGATTTTGTTGACCAGTGAGGAGATCCTGTATAGGAATCTTGTTCTTTGGTTGACCTTTTTGATTACGTTGGTGGCCATTTTATCACCGGAAAGATTTGCCTCCAGGATGGAACCTAGGTAGGTAATTTCATCTTTTCGTGTGATAATATTGTCACCCACTCTAACCAAGAAGCCATCTGCCTTGCTGAGATTACTATTTGATCCAAATAGAATGGATTCAGTTTTTCCCAGGTGTACAGATAGTTTGTTATCAGCGAGCCAGGTGCAGATTCTACCAAGTTCAGAGCTGAGGGCCTTTTCAACCTGCAGTTTGTCCCTGTCCGAGACCAGCAGTGCTGAGTCATCTGCGAACAGGAACAAATTGCAGTCACAAGCTGATGTCATGTCGTTTACATATATTAGGAACAGTAAAGGTCCTAGTATGCTTCCTTGTGGAACGCCACAGCTCACTGGAAGGGGGGGCAGTGTTCCGTTCACCTCCACCATCTGTTCTCTCCCCTCCAGGTAGGATTGCATCCAGCTCACTGATGTGGTATCAAAACCAATTGCTTTTAGCTTGTTATGGAGTGGTTCACGGTGTCAAAAGCCTTTTGGAGGTCCAGCATGACCATGCCGCAGTATTTGCCAGCATCCACCTCGTGTTTGATGTGGTCGCTCAAATAGAGGAGGCATGTGTCAGTGGAGTGGGATGTTCTGAAGCCAGATTGGAATTCATACATTAATTATAATACTTTTCAACCTGTTCATAGACAATTTTTTCCATCACTTTTGAGATGGAGCTAAGAATAGAAATAGGGCGGTAGTTCCCTTTCTTGTGCAGGGGGGTTACTTTGGCCAGTTTGAAATCTTGGGGAACTGTCCCTGTTTGATGGAGAGGTTTATTATGTGGGGGATGATTGGAGCTATAGAGATGGCCGAGTCTCTGAGAAATTTGGAGGGAATATTGTCATGGCCAGTGGCCTTGTGGGGTTGAAGGGCATTCAGTTTTTTAAGTACCTCCTCAGTTGTTACCATTGTCAGCTTAAAATCCTCTTTACAAACACCTAGGTTTTTGTAGAAGGCTTGGATGTGGTCTACACCAAAGCACCTAGAGTGGGAGGGCAGTTTGTTAACCAGCGTTGTTGCAATGTTTGTAAAGAAGATGTTTAAGTAGTCTACATCAAGCTTGTCAGTGATGAGGGTGTCGTTCGATTTGATGTTTATGTTTGTAAACCTGGTTTTTAGTTTCTGACCGCAGCCTAGCTGGTTGTTTAGTATAGTTTCCAGTCAGAGCTCCTGAGGATTGTTTTTGTTTTCCTCAGCTTTATCACTGATAAAGTTTTTTTTTTGCGGATTTGGTCGTGGCAGTTACGACATTTCTTAGCTTGTTTCGTTGGGTTTTTAGGATGCCCAGTTGGGTTTGGAGATCACTGTCGAAGCGTTTGGCTAGCTTGGACTTGCATTTTAGAAGTTCAGAGCATTTATGGTCTCTGGCTTTCATTGCAGTCAGTATGTCCGAATTCATCCATGGCTCAGAGCGGGTTTTGACCCTGATGGTTCGCAAAGGAGCCATGGTGTTTAGTACTGTTGTAAATTTAGTTTTGAAGCCAAGCCATGCTTCTTCGACTAGTGAGCTCCTAAGCTCATCGGACCAATCCAGACTCTCCAGTTCAATGTTAAAGGCCTCGCTAGAGTATAGGTTTTGAGGTCCCTATAGTCTAGATATGACTGTTTTGTGACAGCCGGACTTTAGTTTTAGTTTTTTGCGGGTGCAGAAAATCATAAAATGATCGCTAAGCCTGCATACAATAACACCTTTCTTGGAGATTCTGGATTTGTCCGAGGTCAGAATGAGATCAATGCTCCGCCTCCTCTCTCGATACCTCCTTAGGCTTAATTCCTACTCTCCTGGTGCCCAATGGTTCTGCAGTCCTGAACTGAAGTAACAATTAAACTACAGCTACCTATTATATTTATCTTTCCTTTCCATCCCTCCATCCATTCACACTTTCATCCCCTGGCTTCTCTTCATTTCATCACCTGTGCTTCCATACCACCACCTCCCTTCCCTCCCCAGTGTTGGAAAAAGCAAGGATTATACTTAAGTAAAAGTATCAATACTACAATGTAGAACTACTCCATTACAAGTAAATGTCCGGAATTCAAAATGCACTTGAGTGAAAGTACAAAAGTATTGGCATCAAAATGTACTTAACGTATACCAAAAGTAAAAGAAGCCTACTCCTTATGCAGAATTAAAAATTTCAAATGTATAAAAATCTTTTGAAAATAGCCAAAATATAGCCTATAGGGCTGAAGTGGTTAATGTATGTTTTGTAATCGTAATCAAAATCTACAAATAAATGTAGTGGAGTAAAAGTACAATATTTGCCTCTGAGATGTAGTGGGAGTAGAAGTAAAAGTACTGGAAGTTGGACAAACTCAAGTTGTACTTAAGTACAGTACTTAAGTAAATCTACCGGTACTTAGTTACTTTACAGTATGGTGTAAAGTTTACACCATACTGTTCCTCCCCTCCCAGTCTGCCATCGAGGCCAAACAGGAAATTAAACATCAGATAGTACTGTACTTCCTGTTAACATGGACACCCAGATCATTCACAGATACATTCGTATTCTATTGACTTTCATTTCATTCATTTGTTTTGTTCATTCATTCATGTCATGCACCACATAATCAGGTGCAAAGTCCCATAAACCTTCAGGTCTGCTAACTCATTCCAGTTTAAAAATAAAACTTTTCTGATTACTGCTGCCTTCTTGTATGTTTTGTTTTTTATTCATTCTTTTTATACAAAATTCTAGTGTTGGCAGTCGAGGGTTGCCATTCAGGCATCCGGACTCCAAGTTGATGTCACATTGAATTGCATCGTGTGTTGCACAGTAATTTGAATGTATATTCAATTAACTTTTTAATAAAAAAATAAATATCCCCCGACCCCCACCCTAAAGACTTTTAGAGCATGACTCAATATGTTCACTTGTTGTTTTGTGGGTTGTGTGCGTGTGTGTGTGTGTGTGTGTGTGTGTGTGTGTGTGTGTGTGTGTGTGTGTGTGTGTGTGTGTGTGTGTATGTGTGTGTGTGTGTGTGTGTGTGTGTGTGTGTGTGTGTGTGTGTGTGTGTGTGTGTTTCTACTCCCTCCTGTTGGGACTGACTCTTTGTCTTGTCATAATTATGTTTATTGTTCTTGTCTCTTTCCTTTCTCTTTCCCCAAACTGCGACCCGCACTGCAGTGTAATAACTGGATGGAGGCCGCACTACAAATCCAGAACCTAGGAACCATTGTATTCACATCTCCTTTTATAATGTGTTTCACTTTGATTTACCTTGTTATTGAAATGTTCTATACAAATAAGCTTGCCTTTGCCTTGCCTCTGATGTCTTCTTAACTGTAAGAACGACGTCATCTTTTACCGTAAAAGCATAGACAATAATCCCATTAAACTCAACCTGGATCACACAGCTTTACAAGTAATCTCTGTGTTGATCGTGTGTAAATCTACTATCACACATCAGACAAACAGGGCAGATGAGAGAGCCGCCTTCAGGCTTAACACAGACGTTAATAGAAACAGACAGGAAATGCAATATATTTGACACGGATACCAAACGACTCGCCCCTTTACCAACTCACCCCCGCGAAATGTTTTCATGTATAGTTAAAGGTATATTCAGTGATTGGACTTAATTCAAATATCACTTATTTTTTATTTTTTTTCTGGATAATCCTCCCTACTATAGAGTGTGCTGACCATATAAGGAGTTCCTCCCTGTCCCCAGTGAGCCCCTGGGGTCAAAAAACCATAGTTTCAGTTTTGGTGGCGGGTGGCAAAACCTTCATCCAATCAGGATGAGTGGGGCCTTCCTCCAATCATGATCGAGTGGGGGCGGGCCTTGGTGCACATGCTGTTGGCCTGTTGCACTTCCCCCCACTGTAGAGCGTGCATGTGCACATTTTGTTACCGGGGCGGACTGGGTGGTTTTCCAAATCACCCAAATCACTGAATGCTCCTTTAACAGTTCATTTAGTATTTCCCTCCCTCTCTGAAATCTGAAATGATCTTGTATACAGATTTATTTGATTGTATAGTAGTCGATCTCTATACTCTATACTATGAAGACGGAATAACATGACACAGAGACGGTGACTGCTTAATTAAGTTAATTTAGGACCTAACTAGCAGTTAATTTTGTTTTATTAAACACATTTCTTCCATGTAGCCCATGTTTTGTAATGGCATCATCATGCTGTAATGCCCGTGGATATACAGAGTTAACTTAACAATGATAAATTAATATGATAATACCTTTTATATAATCACCAACATGAATTATGTTTGTTATTACAGCTAGGTAGAGTAGTGGGGCGAGATGGAAAAGGGGCGACCATACCTGTTACCTTTGACACCATGTGGTGATATTAAGGGGATGGCAGGCACAGAATAATTGTATTATGATTGTATTATGCAGTAATCCTGTACCTTAAACTTGTAATCACTTAGTTTTTGTTGTTATAATGTCTCACATGACCTTTTTTCTGTTAGTTGTTTTTTTTTGTCTTGTTCTTTTCACTTTCTGTGTCTTGTGTTTGTTATTTGCCTTGTAAAATGTGGAAAGAATTCATAATAAACTGATTGTATATTGTGTATGCTATTCCCAAGCCAAAACCACAAAAACCATCACCAGCAGTGTGATTGACGCTGAGGGAGTGTTTTTGTGTCCACTGCAGCTTGTCAATTTGGCACGCTTGTCGTCAATGTGCCACTCGGACTGAGCTAAAAGCGAGGGAGAAAAAGTGGGTCTTTATATAGGTTTGATTTAAAATGGTCAATACTCAATAGTGGGGCTGGACTTGATGTGTGGAATGTATAGTTGCTTATACTTGGGGTGTGCGCACAAGCCTCAAGGTCTCGCTGTCAGTGCTCCAGCTTGTTCTCACGTGATTTAAAAAGTCATGCATTTGGTATAATTATTAACAAACGCTTCCCCCAAAATAATCTTTGGTCATGAAGTGTGGGTCACGACTGAAAGAATAAGGTTGTGGATACAATAGCGGCCAAAATGGCCTAGGGCTGTGGCTCAGCGGTCCAGGCACCTTGGCTGGTAATCCAGTCTGGCAGTGTGCCGCGGGTTCGACTCCCGATCCCGACGGCCTTTACTGCATGTCACTCCCCCATCTCTCTCCCCATTTTCTGTCAGCCTACTGTCTGTACCTCCATAAAAAATATAAAATAAAGGCGAAAGCCAAAAAAACAAACAGACGGGAGGCTGGCATCTCCCTTAGAGACAGGGTGAGAAGTTCACTCAAGCGAGAAAGACTCACAGTAGAGCCGCTGCTTCTTCGCTTGGAAAGGAGCCAGCTGCCATCTAGTATTAGACTTGTTGTAGTGGAGGATGTATCATGTCTATGCATCATCGCAACAGAGGATACTTTACCCTAAAAACAGAGTAGAGTATATGTTCGGAGTAAATGTTCAAAGTATGATTGTGTGTGGTGATTGTGTGTCTGGAGACTGGAGTGGAGTCAGCTAGTACTGAAGGTCGCTGAGACCCAAGGGACAGAAAGGATAATAATAGAAAGCCAAAATCAGTAAAACTTAAGAACATAACAGAACGATTCTGAGAAGGGGGGTGGGGAATCTAGACTGAACTAGAAAAAGTGCCCTTCTGGGCACAGGTCTCCACCAGGAGGATAGGACTGTGTGAGATGTTTGGCAAAATGTTTAGGATTAATATAAACATGTTTTTGAGGCATTTTGTTCCAAAAATGTGTTTTGCAAAAATCAACCTGTTGGTGGCGCTATAACAGGCCAATCAATGTGAAAAGGGTGGGATATATTCCTCAGCCTAGTAAGAAAATGTGTGAAAGATTTCACGTAAATTGCATGCTGCGTTCATGATTTGAGGCTTTTGTTCAAAACGGGGCAATCTTGCAAAGTGTGAAAGCTAATTATAGCCAATTAGGATGGAATATGAAATATCGGACAGATCCGACTTGAGCACATGACCATAGAGATGGTGTGTAACGATTTGTGAGATTTTTGGACAGAATCTGGAGGAGTAATATCAAAAAATGTGTTTTACAAAAGTCGGCCTCCTGGTGGCGCTATAAAAGGCAGATGCGGAAAATGCAGGTCAACGGTTTGTCCTTGGCCACTAGGGAGTGTGCATGCAACGTTTCACGCAGATCGGTGCAGTTTTAGGTACAAAATGTGAAAAGCTGCCTCATGGTGGCGCTATAACAGCCCGTTCTGGAAAATGTGGGGCAGAGGTTCATCGTTGGCATCCAGGGAGCGTGTGTGCAAAGTTTGGCATCGACCGGGTTAACGGTGCCGGAGATTAGCTGGTAACAGACGGACGGAAGGAAGGACGGACGCACACACGCACACACACACGGACGGAGTGCAAAACATACTCTCTCCCCATGCCTTCGGCCTGGTGGAGACAATGAACAGGTGTGTGCGTGCGTGCGTGTGTGCGTGCGTGCGTGCGTGTGTGTGAGGGAGCGACAACAACAATCTCGTACCACCCACCTATATAGAAAAAACATGGGTAAATTATTTCACTGCCACCATCTCTTAAAAAATGTGGCTGGCTTCCTTTAAAACAGGCCTGCAAATCCATCTTCCAGGAGGCTAAAAGGGGAGGTAAACTCATTCTGCATATTGACTACTTTTACTTTTGGTACTTTAAGTATACTTTGATGCCAATGCTGTTGTATCTTTATACAAGTACATTTTTTAATTCTGGACTTATAGCCTACTAGTGTATTTGTATTTCTGCATTGCAGTATTGATACTTTTATTTAAGTAAAAAATGCGAGTACCTTTACCATCGCTTGCTATCTTAAACATTCCATGAGTAGAAATCTATAAAATCATAACATGGACATACAATTCTTCCAGTATTCATTTATTAAAGGAAAACCATCACAATAAATCACATTTGCGCAGTACTATAGAATCACATTCTGCAGGATTACGCTGCATTACATCTGGCAAGTAAAACAGAGCACTTTGCCCTATAAATAACAAGGATAATAGCTAACCAGTGTTTAAACCACTTAAACCCTATATACTTCATTGACTGGAGTCCCCCAGGGCTCTATACAAGTTTTAGTTTAGTTTAGTTTAGTTTAGTTTAGTTTATTTCGAACCTTTCACAATACAATACATACATAATACATTATACACTTGAGTGGCCCGAAAAGGTGTAGGCTGAAGCTAAAAGCTTATAATTGCCTACCCTATTGGTTTACAGAACCAAATAAAAAAGAAATAATAATAATAATGATAATAAAGCTGACAAAACTGTCAGACAGTAAACTAAGAAAATAACATAATAATAATAATAATAATAATAATAATAATAATAATAATAATAATAATAATAATAATAATAATAATAATAATAATAATAATAATAATAATAATAATAATAATAATAATAATGAAATGAGTTTGTGTATAGAATGATAAGACTCAGACAATGCCCCGTCCATTTTACCTCTACAACAGAATATCTTTGTCGAAAGTAGACGAAATACAAGATCACATTGCGAGCTCGTAGATCAGCCATTTTCGCCGAATGTTCGCCCCCCAGGTATAGAGGGGGCTGCTATGGTTCCAGTGCTTAATGTTGCATGTTCATTTTGACAGACATCCCCCCACGAGCTTTAATGAGACACAGAGGTCTGTGTCAACAAGAGATGAGTTTGGGTGTAATGAGCAGCACAGCCTCTAGGGGCTACCAAATGCCAATTCATAGTCCAGTTTTCGGTGAAGAGGTGACCACCAAAACGGGTGGTTAGTAAAAACAGAGAGATGTGTTTGTGTGAGTGGTGACCACCGCGGCGTGACGTCATGTTGTAGTTTTCGGTGGTCACCTCTTCACCGGAAACTGGACTATGAATAGGCCTTAATGAGGCTTTTAAACTCTTCTTTAATGACTCTTCTTTAATACTCTTCAGTCTCATCCTGACTGTCGTCACTCATAGGGAATGTTCTGTGTTCTCTCAGCGGGAAGACTCTGTGTGTGTCGTAAGACTCGTAACTCCTCATGCCACACTCCTGGTCCAAGATGGCCTACAAGACAAGACACACGCATACATTTTGACTCTGACGAGAAAATACATTGGTCTCAAAAAGGAACACAAGGAAACAATAATCAGAAAGTAAATTAGGCTATTACTATTGGTATTTTCGGACAGACAAACGTACATGTACACTACTCACACTCACTCACACTCACACTCACACTCACACACACACTCACACACACACACACACACACACACACACACACACACACACACACACACACACACACACACACACACACACACACACACACTCACACACTCTCACACACACACACACACACCCCCACACACCCACACACCCACACACACACACACACACACACACACACACACACACACACACACACACACACACACACACACGCACGCACGCACGCAGGCAGGCAGACAGGTTCCAACATACTTCAGAGAAGAGTTAGAGGAAGCTATCTCTCTTCTTTTCCCTCTCTCTCTCTCTCTGATGTCCGTCCAAACCTGTTATCCAAGTGAAGACTCCAGTCTCTGTGGCACTGTCAGTTTGATGTGTGCACGTGTGTGTGCACGTGTGTGTGCGGGCGTGCACACGCGAGCGCACGCGCGCGTGTGCGTGTGTGTATGTGTGTGTGCGTGCACGCGCGCGTGTGCGTGTATGTGGGGGGTCATTACTAGAACCATTAAGATGATTACAGGCCACAGAACGCCCGCCTTCAAAGTTAAAAGAGGAAATCATCACATATAATAGAGAGTCAATTACACTCCACAAAAACGGCTAAAGAAACACTCGCTGCGGTGTGCACGCATACAGTATGTTCCCGTGCATGGATGTCTGTCTGTGTGCGTGTATGTATGTGTGTTTGTATGTACCGTATGTACAGTATAGGCTTGTGTTTTCCCTGCACACACTTCACACGTACACAACTGAGTGTTTATTTTTTACTTTGAAATTTAGAGTAGTCAATTCCGCCCCCCCCCCCCCCCCTCCCCTCCCTTTTTTTCTCCCCAATTTAGTTCACTCCCCTGCCAGTGAGGAGCCCCCAGCGGGAGGACGTAGTGCCTTCGTCCTCCTCCTCCCGCCCCAACACTCCCCGCTGACAGGTGTTGCCCTAGCCCGTAGTACAGTTGGGTGCCACCGATATTGTCCCTTATCATTTGACCCATTTAGGCCTGACCTCAACATTTTAAAAAATCCTTCTAAATCCTCCAGTTTTCTGAAATAAATATTTTCACGATTTTTCAAAAATAGCAGACCTACAAGCTCGTAGCGCGCCACTCGGTGGCGCGCTATGAGCTTGTAGATCTGCTATTTTTCAATAGTTAAATTATAACATAATGTTTAAAACACCAAAAGGGGTTCCCGCCCAAAATGGGTTAACTGTCCTTTTGCACAGATCACGCAAACCTCAGCAAAAAGAAAAGGACAATATCGATGGCCTCCAACTGTACATGCAATGACCAATATCACCCTCCCTGCACGCCACGGCTTCCTCCGCCAAACATACGTAGGTCAATTTTGATGACTGACAAAGCCGGTTGCAACGCGGTGGATTCAAGTGGTTCTCAGACTTTCCGCTATTAGTGTCAGAATTCCGTCTTACACAAACATCAAATTCCCATCGACAATGAATGGAGAATTCCACGTCGTAGTGTCTGAGCGAATAGGCATAGTGTCAATTTTACGTCATGATGAGAGAGCCCCTCACTTCACACAGGTGTTATTTTTAACCACTTAAACCCTGTGTGGTTAACTTTACCTTGTTGAGGGGCGCTAGTGTAGCATAGTGGCTCACAGCCTCAGGGTGATGGCCTCAAAAGTCTAATATCTCCCCCGAGTCACTTTGGATTAGTGGTTAAGATGTTGGCTTTCCACGCAGGGGATCCCGGGTTCGATTCCCGGGTGTTACAATGGTGCCGTGACCCGGATCGGGATTCCCGGGCCCCGTGGGAGAGGAGGTCAAAAGGGCATGAGTGTAGCAGAGTGGCTCACAGCCTCAGCCTGTCTAAGTCTAATATCTCCCCCGAGTTACAGGGATACCCCTTTGGCTTAGTGGTTAAGATGTTGGCTTTCAACACGGGAGACCCGGGTTCGATTCCTGGTATTACAACTGGCCACTCCAACGTCTGGCAGTCTATGGATTTTTAACGTTTGCTTTAAGCAGTGACGTCATGTGGCAGCCACAGTGGGCGCCCCTCACTTCACACACGTGTGATTTTTAACACCCAGTTTGATTAGGGGCCCAAGGACACTTATAACTCAAAGGGTGTACATTTGTGCACTTTTGGATTTACAGACCTAGACCTGCTGGAACCCCCTCAAGGACTCACTGGGGTACCTGGATGGGATACCTGGGGTACCTGGAGGTACCTGGAGGTACCTGGATCCCCGCTTTGAGAACAATAACTGATACAGACAGAATCAGTAAACCTTGCCGATTTGGTTCAAAATATACAGCTGTTATACAAGAAGATCGACTTTTTACATCATGCATTTTAAAACGTGCGTGCGCGCCTCACCATCTTCTCCTCTCTGACCGAAGGTTTCCGCAGGAAGTAGCAGAGCGGAGCGTACAGGATGCAGATGAGACCAATCGCATACATCAGGTAGGAAAAACCAATGGACTGCACAACAGCTCCCCCCGTGGATGGACCTGGTAGTATAACATCATCTTTTAATATACTGTATATGAACCTTTATTGAGAAAAGGATATCCCCTTGAGATGTATCATCTCGTTTCCAGCAAATACAGAACAATACAACAAATACATTCATGCATACATAAACAAGGACAAAACAAACAACAAAGCTCTCCTAAAACGAACCGCTCCCACCCCACCTAATCACCCGCAACACAGTATCAATAAATCAATAAATAATGAATAAATAATGGAAGTTTGTATCTGTGGTTGCATGCAATGTGTTCACTCTGGGTGCGTGTACGTGCGTGTCTGCGTGCGTGTGTGCGACTTACCGACAGCAAAGCCCAGGCACAGTGCTACATCAGCAATAGCATACACACTTCCGTACACATTCGAATGGCGGATGTCCACAAGATAAGCCATGTTGGCCATCATGGAAGAATCTACCATACCTAATACACACACACACACACACACACACACACACACACACACACACACACACACACACACACACACACACACACACACACACACACACACACACACACACACACACACACACACACACACACACACACACACACACACACACACACACACACACACACACACAGCAGAGTACAGTAGGGTTAATTAAAAACCTTAAAAAAAATGTTTTCGCTCTACACAAAATATCACTGACGATGTATTGTATATTATCACATTGTGAAGCTTGTTGTATATCATATATTTTGTAATCTGAAATGCTTTATTCTAGTTTTAGTTGACTAAATATCATAAGATTTTAGTCGACTAAATCTAGAGTTGATTTAGTCGACTAACACACCTGATTTATACGTAGCTGCCTGCGTGCCAAAATAGCATATCTACAAGCTCTGCGAGACATTGTGAGCTTATAGATTGACAAAATTGACAATATATTTAGTCATAGTTTTCGTCACCATAGCGTAGTTTTTAAGTAAAAACTTTGAGTACTTGTTCCACCACAGATGGATTCAGTGAGAGAGGACATGCAGGTGGCTGGAATGACAGAGGAAGACCCAGAGAACAGAAGCAGAAGGAAACAGATGGTCCGCTGTGGCGACCCCGATGGGAAATAGCCAAAAAAAGAACATGCAGTAAATAAATATTCTTACCGATGCCAAAGCCCAGGCCTGCATTCGGTGCAATCAATCCGTAAATACTTGTAGCCATTGGAACCTGCGCACACACACACACACACACACACACACACACACACACACACACACACACACACACACACACACACACACACACTTTAGTTTTTTATTTGAATCCGCAAATTACAATTCATTTTCCAGGGAAACAGTTGACAGTTCATGCGCAACTAAGGATACACATGGCACCTTCTCCTCCACACAGACGAACTGCCTATAACAGCCGAAACAGAGCGGTATTTGGCAAGTTGTTTGGCAAACTCCGAGGGCACGTCAGCCACGGACATGGTCGCGTTATGCTGGTGGCATGCATCACCACAGGGTCAACTTCGATAAATACCATCCTGGGTACTTTGGTAAGGTGGGTATGAGACACTACCACTTGAAGAAGAACACAAAGCATTGCCCCACCATCAACCTGGACAAGTTGTGGACTCTGGTGAGCGAGCAGACTAGGCTCAACTACGCCGCCAAGCCGGAAGGCGCTGCGCCCATCATCGATGCCGTGCGTGCCGGTTACTACAAAGTCCTGGGGAAAGGTAAGCTGCCCAAGCAGCCAGTGATCGTCAAGGCCAAGTTCTTCAGCAGAAAGGCAGAGGAGAAGATCAAGGCATGTGTTGCTATGGCATAGTGTTCCAGAATAAAGTTGTTTGTGTCTGACACATCGTTGGGTATCTGTGGGTTATTTGTATTTCACCTGGAATGTGGAATTTATAAGCTTATACTCTGCAAGATGGTTGCATCATAAATTGAGCAAAAACAAATTGTTGCACAAAATAAAAATGTAAAAGCCTAGTTGGGACTAGCTAAAAAAAAACGGGAAGCGAGTAACGCACACGTTGTTGCCTGGATCAACGACAGGTCTGCTACAGGTCTGGATCAACGACAGGTCTGCTACAGGTCTGCTGAAGAGGGGCGCGACAACGCAAGCGTAAAAAAAAAAGCTAAACAGAATCCAGGTCTGGTGAGTCGCTGGTGCGTGCACGAAACGAGCACGCGCGCAACAAATTCACGTAAATACGTTTGCGTTGTCGCACCGCGACTTCTCCGCGCAAAAACGCAGGTCTCATTGACAATGAACTATAGGCGCGTTCTATCGCTTCACGTTTTAAAGGCCCTTAAGGTGGTTGCACACTGGACGCGTTTTTCGGAAAACTGACGGAGAAACACGAAAAATCCGAAAAACGCACTCTGTGTGCAGGGACCTTAAAACACGCTCTGTGTGCAGGGACCTTAAAAGCTGCAGTAGGTTACCGCGGAAACTTGTGTGAATCTGAGCTAATCGGCCGTTAAGTATTTTTAATCTATTTATACACAGGATTAATGTTTGTGTTTAGTTCAATGTTTGTTTTAAAAACGCCATTGACAATGAAGGGAAGGTTTACGTCATCTTGTCCCTAACACAAACATGAAATGCCATTAACAAAAAAGAGAATTTTGATTGATTTTGTTTTGACACCATTTGTTTTACATCACCATTACATCACCTAATCAACATGATGAGTTAGACTTTAATATATTAGCGCCCCTCACTTCACACGGGTGTGATTTTTGAAATTTAGCGTCTCAAATTCTCTCTTCCTTGACTTCCCATGCATGTCCCGCCTCCCACACTGCGATTGGCTAGCTGCACGTTGCTGTATTTGCACCAGGGACACAGGTTAGACGGATATAAATGTATCTCCAATGGAGATACATGTATATCTGTCTACCTGTGTCCCTATTATGTCCATATATGGAGATCCCTATATCTGTCAGTAAGTCCTTGTCCCTTTTATTCCCATATATGTAGATCTCGGTATCTGTCTACCTGTGTCATTTATTCCCATATATGGAGATCTCTGTATCTGTCAGTCTGTGTCCCTTTTTAAGGCCATCATATGGACATATGGGAGCTTGTGATGTCACAGAGTACCCTGATGATGGGAAAAGCTGCTTTCATGCTTTACAGTGGGCCGTCGTCATAGTTACTCAATATGTTTGAGTGAGTCCTGGTCGTTATGGTTACCACATGCTGATGGCCTGACATCATGGACTGATTGGACTCCATATTTGGATATTGCTGACCTCACCATACCACCATATATGGGCATAGAGATAGACAGAGCGTGACATCATCAGGGACTATATATGCTGTAACCGACCGCTCACCAGCATACACTATCAGATCTGCAAAGGCTGCTTTGGTCTACTTCCACCTAGCGTTGTTTACAAGCGTATTTTCCTCCATTGTTTTCGTTTTGTTCTAGCTTCTCAGAAATGTCTTTGATTACTAAGTTGTTTGGCCGAGGAGGACTACGAGGAAAAGCAGGGGAAAGGGGACCTAGTCCTAGTCCACAAGAGGCGCTCCAGAAACTCTGGGAGACAGAGGGGATGCTCACCAGGAAACAAGAAGTTCTAGAGAGCAAGATTTCCCATGAACTCCTCACCGCAAAGAAGTATGGCAGCAAAAACAGAATGGAGGCTCTGCTGGCCTTGAAAAGAAAGAAGCGGTATGAGAATCAGCTGAGCCAGATCGACGGAACGCTGTCCACCATCGAGTTCCAGAGAGAGGCACTGCAGAATGCCTCCATCAACACTGAAGTTCTCAAGAACATGGCCTTTGCTGCCAAGGCCATGAAATCTTGCCACGAAGAAGTGGACATTGACAAGGCCGATGCGCTCATACAGGACATAACAGAGCAACAGGCGCTGGCTCAGGAAATCTCTGATGCCATCTGGAAATTCAAGGACGAGGATGAGCTGGATGAGCTGCTGGCCGAGTTGCATGAGATGGAAGAGCTGGACAAGGACCCGCTGGAGTCGCTTCCCAACGTGCCTTCCACATCCTTACCCGCCAGACCTGCCACTAAAGAGAAGCTCTCTCCTCTTTCTTGAGAGGACGACATGGAAGACCTACTGTGTAGAGCTGGATGAAGGCCATGTGGACGTCTACATATGTCTGCTTCGATGCCCCTATTTCATGGAACACTCAACAAGCTCGAAAAACGCAATACCCCAATATCCTATGGACAATTTAATAACCTGCTCTTAAGCCCAAACCACACCAAAGCGTCGGGTCGGGACAAAACAGTTTTTAAGGTCAACCACACGTCACACCAATGCAACTCCTTGCAACTCGATGAGTTGCATTGGTGTGGTTTACCTTAAAAAGCATTTCGTCGCGGCTTTTAAACCTCCCTATACCTCACAGTGTAATTGTTTTTAACTTTCTGTGTTTCTGTGTTGTATATATGCCTTAGATTAGTTTTTGTGTTTTATTATATATCTGTCTATGTCTTAATTGTTGCAAATGAGGGTGAACCGTGATGCTCTTTTCGAGAATAAATTAAAGGTTTCAATCAAATACGGAGAAGAAAAGATATCGTCTTGTAACGCTACAAAAAAAATAGTACACGTAACTATAATTGGATTGCCAAGCGGGGCCTTGTTTGGCAAATTCCTATCTAAACCTAGAGATATAAGACACGTGTGTATCTACCGGTATCTATACTGGAAGCAGTGTTGGGTAACTAACACTACATAACTTAATATATTACGTAATATATTACCGGAATACGGTAACTTGTAATATAATACATTACTTAACAAACAAATTGTAATATATTCTAAAAATCTTTCTGTATTACTGCATTACTTTCTGTATTACTTTCTGTCTGTCTGTCTGTCTCGTTGCCCGTGGCTCTGTCTTGTGACATTATGTGACAACTGCAGAAGTTAAAGAATTACGTATTTCCGCTCCCCACTAATAGTTCTCAGGTCTGGTGTTTGTCCTCTTTTTTTCTCAGTCGTGTTTTCAAATGGATTTGGCTAGGCGGCCGTTTGGCCTCGCCTTATTGTAGATACGCCACTGGTCTACGTAATGTATAATTTATAATTATACTAAATATTTAATTGTTCGATTTGAGCATTTAAAAAAAGTAATATGTAATAGTAATATTAATATATTACTCTTGCTCAGACAGTA
The DNA here is from genome assembly GCF_951216825.1 of Electrona antarctica. Taxonomy (NCBI): domain Eukaryota; kingdom Metazoa; phylum Chordata; class Actinopteri; order Myctophiformes; family Myctophidae; genus Electrona; species Electrona antarctica. Next base: position 52,005,165 of record NC_136793.1, read on the forward strand.
ATATGTAATACAATATATTACTTGACAAATTAAGGTAATAAGTAATAAGAAATATATTCCAAATATAAAGTAATATACCCAACACTGACTGGAAGTAACAGTCCATGGCCTGTGCATCAAATCCTGCTATAGCCACAGAAATCACATCTTATTATATTATAATAATTGACTTAAGGGAGGATTGTAAACAAATCAGTGATCTCCATATATGCGCGTAAAAGAGACAATGACTGAGCTACAGAGATCTCAGCGCAAACAAATCAGTCTGCTCCGTGTATGGGTACAAAAGGGGGCATCAGGTCCATATGGGCACAGAAGGGGCATGCCATAAACAAACCCGACACGCCATATATAGGCATGTCGCTGTCTCAGTCATAAACATAAACAAACCTGATACGCCCATATATAGGCATGTCGCTGTCTCAGTCATAAACATAAACAAACCTGATACGCCCATATATAGGCATGTCGCTGTCTCAGTCATAAACATAAACAAACCTGATACGCCCATATATAGGCATGTCGCTGTCTCAGTCATAAACATAAACAAACCTGATACGCCCATATATAGGCATGTCGCTGTCTCAGTCATAAACATAAACAAACCTGATACGCCCATATATAGGCATGTCGCTGTCTCAGTCATAAACATAAACAAACCTGATACGCCCATATATAGGCATGTCGCTGTCTCAGTCATAAACATAAACAAACCTGATACGCCCATATACAGGCATGACACTATGACTCAGACATAACATAAACATTTTTATGGAGGAGGGGGAGGGGGAGGGGGAGGGGGCATGAATAACTTTGGAGGGAAATAGAGAGGGAAGAGGAGTAAAACAAATAAATAAACAAGAAGTCAAAGAAGGAAGGTTCAATTTCATTGCCATTCACAAGCATACATATCACTTAACGAAATATTGTTTCTCACGGACCCAGGTGAAGGTGATAACACGCACGCACGCACGCACGCACGCACGCACGCACGCACGCACGCACGCACGCACGCACGCACGCACGCACGCACGCACGCACGCACGCACGCACGCACGCACGCACGCACACACACACACACACATACTAAGGGAGTTAAATTGAACTTACACACAATAAACTGACGCCAATGATGAACATCCCCAGCATGGAACACAGCCACCTGGAGAAACAACACCATGAATACACTGCTTCCCTCTGTCACACGTCACACGTGCACGTGCACATGCACGCAAGCACACACACACACACCCACACACACACACACACACACACACACACACACACACACACACACACACACACACACACACACACACACACACACACACACACACACACACACACACACACACACAAGCATGCACACATGCACTGACCTGCCCATCTTGTTTGCCAGAACTCCAAAGAGGTTGGTTCCTATCAGATAGGCCGCACTGGCTGGTAGGAACGCTAAACCTGAAACACACGCACGCACGAACAAGCACGCGCACGCACGAACAAGCACGCACACACACACACACACACACACACAGTGACAGACAGGGTCAGAAGAAGGCTCCAGCCATGGAGCAAATGACCAGTGGTGGAAAGTACTGTACTAAATTAGAAAACTTTACTTACGTTGTTGATTTTGATTATCATTACAAAATATAAACAACTATTACCACTTCAGCTCTATTTAAACTTTGGCTATTTGAAAAAACTAAAGAAAAAACTAAAGTTGCCTCTGATGTGTATGTGGAATAGAAGTAAAAACATTGAAAATCTAAAAACACAATAAAAAGACAATTGAATCCTAAAAAATTGTACTTAAGAACAGTAATTGAGTAATTGTATTTTACTTTACTTTACAGTTACACCACTGACAATACATCGGCCTACTATTATTATTATGGTATATAGGCCTATTAGGCCCAGGGGATGGGTGGAGAAAGATGCCAGTTGAACGTACCAAGTTGCCAGTTAGGGGAGCACATGGTCTGCATCATCCAGATAGGTAGGGTAGGTTCTAGCATCGCCACGCCCATGTTGGCAAAACACAACGAGCCTGTATAGAACAAACACAGCAAGCAGGTTTACAATGTACAGTATATCCATATACAGCATGTAAACAGATTCATGCAACCATACGGTATATAAACAGAATGGATTCATAACGTATAGAATAGCCACATATGACCAGATTGACTTTGTCCTGCAATTTAATCTGCAAGACAATTTTAGACCAATATGTAGTGTGTGTGTGTGTGTGTGTGTGTGTGTGTGTGTCTATCTCTCTCAGCTAAGGGGTCCTGAACAACGTTGAAGTCAAAGTCAAAGTCGTACGATTTGTCACACACGTTACCGCAGTGAAAATTGTTCTCCGCATTTGACCCATCTCTTGGAGCGGTGAGCCGCAGCCAAGGAG